>NC_083114.1:20288506-20657474 GCF_949774975.1 Lagenorhynchus albirostris | reverse complement strand
AGGAGCAGATGTCGTCTGTACCAGCATTACAGATCTATAAGCCTTTGATTCTTTTTGCCGCAGGTGACCAATCACATGACCCGAGACAGGGACAGCGGGCAGCTCAAACCTGCCCTGGGACGCTCCTGGAGCTTTGTGCCCAGCACCCGGCTTCTCCTGGACACCGGCCAAGGTGCAGGAGCATCAGGCAGCTGGCGCATGGCATGTCTGACCAAATCTCCCCGTCTGGTGAGCCAACCCCAGGGGAAAGCCAGGAATCTGGGCCCGTGAGGGTGGCTTCTGTGCCCACAGATAGTTCCTCATCGAGGAACTTCTGGATACTGAGACCCAGCAGCCAAAGAGGCTACCCACTTGGGCTGCTCAACTGAAAAACTCACCTTCCCCTCCTGTCTTGTTCCAGCCAACAGGTTTCCAGGAGATGGTGGACATTGGGACCTGGGGGACTCCAGTGCAGAGCCCAACATTACAGGGAGATCACATGTGACTTGCTGTTGATTGGGACAAACCCTCCCACCATGGGAAATGGTGGCTGCATAGAAGCTCTTGGGCTGGGCAGACATCTTAGTCCTTAGCTCCTCTCTCTGGAAACACAGTGTTACTGGCTAGAGAGGATGCTACTGTGGAAGGACCCAGAAATTCATGCCGGTACCAGGTTTTCCTCCCTTGTGTCTACCACGTATGTTTCCAGCAGGTGTCGAGTTCAGTGTCTTGGGCATCTCTGAAGAGGCATGCTGGTGCCTGGACAGATAACCCTGTGCATCGCCGTACTGCACTCCATCCTAACACAGTGACCGAGTCTGAGGCCTCTAGCTTGACTTTGCTTCCCTTCTTCTTCTTTTTGTTTTTCCATCTGTAAGATGGGGCTCCCTTTCTTTTAACTCTCTCTTTGAGTTACCGGGTGGAATTAACCTTGTAAGTGCAAAATTCTTCTTTATCTAGGTCCTGATATTAAAAACATACAAAGGAAATTCTCTGAGCCCCAGAGCCATCCATTTTCCCCCCAGAAGGTGGTTTTTCAGTTTCCCCTAGTGAGGCCTCAAAGAATGGTTATTCCTCTTTCCCTCTTGCCCATTTGGTTTCACAAACCTGCATGCATCACCATGACCAGATGAGACCGGGAGCTCACTGCAGTCCCAGGAATATAATTTAACAGGAAGGGAAGATGTGACCTGGTCCCCGTGAATCCAGCCACTTGTTTAATGTGCGTGGTGCCCTGTGGGGCCCCTCCACAGTGTCGAGTAACCAGAGGTGCTGAACCATGGCCTTGCCCATAAACAGACAGAGGAGAATTTGCACAGTAAGTAGAGCCAGCTGGGAAAATTGATGCTGGCATAAATAATACATGGTAAATCTAGTCCTTTATGTAGAAATTCATTGCCAGCGGCTCCAACATGCAATATAATTACCCCTGTCTTCCTGCCAGCTGTACCACAGCCTAGTGCCCTAGTGTATGAAATAACCCCCCTGTCTGTTATGGGCACTGTGGCCATCCCTCTTCAAGCTATAACTCTGGCTGGGCGGGGAGGAGGACACCAGGGAAGAGGAAATAAAAGACAAAGGAGAGAAATGATCAGGATTGTTCACTGACCACAATTTTTTTTTTTTTTTTTTGCGGTACGTGGGCCTCTCACTGTTGTGGCCTCTCCCGTTGCAGACCACAGGCTCGGGACGCGCAGGCTCAGCGGCCATGGCTCACAGGCCTAGCCTCTCTGCGGCATGTGGGATCTTCCCAGACCAGGGCACAAACCCGTGTCCCCTGCATCGGCAGGCGGACTCTCAACCACTGCGCCACCAGGGAAGCCCCACTGACCACAATTTTTAAAGGAAGGTTGCCTTTCTCAGTTTGAGAGCCTGTCATGTAATTAATTAGTTGCTTGGCTGCAGGAAGAGAGGTCAGAGTTACAGGCCGAAGACAAGACATTTAGAGGTGATGAACACAGCAGGGATAAAAGCAAGAAGCCTGGAGGACTGGGAACAAGTGGCAGACCAGCCCGAGGGTATCTGCCTGAGTAAGGACAGGCTTGGTAAGCTGCAGACTGGAGGAGGAACCCTGGCGCTGCTGCTTTCACAGGCTCCCAGGAGAAACAAATCTTCAGCATCCTTACACCAGGAGCGTTTGGCGCATAATTGCAACCGTAGTAGGAAACAAAACGTTAAGCTGGGACTGGCACCTCCCTGTCACTTGTACCATTTGGGCATCCTGAGCCCACGCAGACATCACCAATCAATCAAGCATTCTTTTTGGCAGAGCTCAGAGTCCTTTGCAGTTTTAGTTTTTCTCCACACAGCACTCCAGGTATCCACAAGCAGTCAGTTGGAACTGGCGTTCAAGGTGGAGGCTGGTTACCATCTCTGCCCCAGGCAGATCTTCCATATGTCCCATATATGGTGTTGCGTGCTTGGTCCTTGACTCAGGACCCTACAATAGTGTGGTTTGAGAGGGCTGTAAAGATCATAGGCCCCATCTTGTCATTTAACAGAGAAGGAAACTGAGGCCCAAAGAGGAGAAATGACAGTCCCAGTGGCAGAACAGGGGCTGGAACCCAGGACTCTCGATTCCTCAGCCAGGACTCTGTGTCCATTTGCCTTTAGTTTCCAATCGGCACAGTTCTGTCCTCAGTGGGGACTTCTTCCAGCCACAGAGCCTCACCGAGGTAGCCTCTCTGGCCACAGGAAGGCGCTCCATTCATTGCTGCTGCAGACCACCCCGTGACATTTCTGCAGGACTTTGCCCCTCACAGCTCGCTTCCTCCTTGGCCTTGCTCTCAGACGGGGGCTTCACCTCATCCTCACGCTGAGCCCACACACTCCGCTCCAGGCCAGCCACCCTGCGAGGCTCCCCTAACAGGCCTGGGGCCAGGCTGGCCCTCCTGCCCATGTGCCTTTTGCTCCCTTTGCTTACGTGTCTGCCTCCGCCCAGCCCTGACTGCATCGGTGCACACCCACCCAGACATCCTCCCTTTTTTATGCCTCAGCTGGGGTCTAGATAGACATCACAATCCTCCTGTACCACTCAGACTTGTCTTATTGTCTGCCCATGAGCCCAAGATCCCCTTGAAGGGCTCCCACGTTCATTTTTCTTTTGCTCTTTCCACAGTATGGGAGCTCGGTAATTGTTAGATATACAAATGGGTGGGGTTTAAAGCATTTTAAAGATGGCAGAGGAGAAACGCAGGAATGTTTTTCATATGATCTAGTCATTGAGGTCCCCCCAGAGTGTCTTTTTACATATCCTTCTACAGAGGACTGTTGAATGTCGTTGGTCTGATATTACACAACGTTGATGTTGAGTCCCTACTATGTATGTGCTAGCACTTCATGGCTTTTGTTAGGCACGTGAACTCCCAAAGACTCTCAGGCTCAAGGTCCATGTATCACTGTGGCTGCTGTCCACTGCAAGTAATGAAACCTGGCTGAAAGAGGCTTAAACAATAACATTTGTTATCTCTAGTAACACGACGTCCAAGGTTGGCTCATTTGGCAGCTCATCAAGTGGCGTAGGCCCTTTCCATCTTTCTGCTCTGCTCTCCTTTTGTGTTGGTTTTGTCTTTAAGCTCGTTCTCATCAAAGCAGTCATTCTGGGCTTCCCTGATGACACAGTGGTTAAGAATCCGCCTGCCAATGCAGGGGACACGGGTTCAAGCCCTGGTCCGGGAAGATCCCACATGCCGCTGAGCAACAAAGCCTGTGCGCCACAACGACTGAGCCTGTGCTCTAGGGCCCACGAGCCACAACTACTGAGCCTGTGCGCCTAGAGCCCGTGCTCCGTGACAAGAGAAGCCACCGCAGTGAGAAGCCTGCTCACCGCAATGAAGAGTAGCCCCTGCTTGCTGCAACTAGAGAAAGCCTGCGCACAGCAATGAAGACCCAACGCAGCCAAAAATAAAAATGAATAAATTTATTTAAAAAAAAAAAGAAAATGGGGATGCTACTAGAAAGGAGGGAATGTGTGTGGAGGAGTTGGACGTTGGGTGGGCAACCACTAGTATCTGCCAAAGTCCAGGAGGCAAGTGTATCAAGGCTCACATGTGCTTAGGCCCTTTGTCCCCATCTCGTTTAGACCTTCAGAAAGCCTTCCATCTTCCAGACAGTAAATGGGAGTTCAGTGAGGTTATGGACATAAAGCTAATAAGTGAGCAGCACCAGAATGCAAACTTGAATCTGTCTGATTCCAAACCCTACTTCTTTCCATCCTTATGCTGCCTTCGGCTGTGACTATGTGAATGTTTCAATTAAATTTCTCTTTGTATTTTGCCCCGATAGCAACCAAGGCTACCCATCCCAACCTCTTTTTATCTTTGTTCACCGTAAAAGCTGGATCAGAGATCTACTTTCTCAGCTCTTTCCGATTTCCCGTAGGGAAGTTAGGAGAGAATGACAAACACTCAAAGAAGGGAGATATTGTTGGTAATAAGGTGAACCGAGGTTTGGGGGAAAATAAAGCTGAATGAAAAACAACAGGGTCTATGTGTGCCTGAGATGGGAGCCAGTAGGAGGTAAGTGATTTATTTTATTTTATTTTTTGGCACGGCATGCAGCATCTTAGTTCCCCGACCAGGGATCAAACCTGCGTCCCCCTGCAGGGGAAGTGCGGAGTCTTAACCACTGGACCGGGGCGGGGTGGGGGGGATGTCCCAGGAGGTAAGGGATTTAGATGCACATCCCAACTAGGTTTTACTGTGCTCTGGCATGGAGTTGCACTGGGGAGAGTTAAAACTGTCCAGTTGCTGGGGATGGGCATTGGAGAAGGCTCTGTGATGCTTGGAGCTTAAATTAGAGCTAGGTAGATTATTCATCCAAGCTTACCCTCAAAAAGATGTTTCTCTCATGTTTTCCTCTCTTATTTCACTGGCTAGACTAACTTCCGGTGCTAAGTTGAATAGAAGCAACAATAGCCATCCTCCTTGTCTTGTTCCTGATTTTAGTGAGCTGTTTCCAGTATATATATATATATATATATATATATATATATATTTTTTTTTTTTTTTTTTTTTTTTTGCGGTACGCGGGCGTCTCACTGCTGCGGCCTCTCCCGTTGCGGAGCACAGGCTCCGGACGCGCAGGCTCAGCGGCCATGGTTCACGGGCCCAGCTGCTCTGCGGCATGTGGGATCTTCCCGGACCGGGACACGAACCCGTGCCCCCTGTATCGGCAGGCGGACTCTCAACCACTGTGCCACCAGGGAAGCCCTGTTTCCAGTATTTTATCATTAAGTAAGATGCTGTAGGTTCCCTGTAGTTACCTTTTATGAAGGTAAGGACCTCAGTGTGTTTCCTATCTATCCTGGAGAGGGAGGCCAGGTACTGGCCATTCCATTTGACATGTGTAGAATTCTCTCTCCCAGCCAGTGGAAGGTCCATGCATCCCAGAGCTGTACAAGTGCACTTCAGCTGCTGCACAAGCTTGAATCCATGAGTAGGCTTTCAATCCTAGCTCTTTGCTGCCTCTTTAGTTTCTGGCTGTAATAGTCTCAATATAAGCCTGGGTTTTTCCAGAAGACAATGGGCGTATGCTGAAAAGTGTACAAAGTCAAGGAGCAAGATTTTCATCTCATCTAACTTGGTCTTAGCTCTGACACTTACTGTATGTCATTGGATGAATTAGCTTCTTTAAGCCTTAGTTTCAGCCACTGGGAAATGGGGAAAATAATACCTATTGCATAGAATTGCTTTAGGGTCATATAGCTTATGTAAAACACCAAATACTTCCCCAGCCATGTATTGAAACACCCTACCACTGATTTCTTAGGGAATAATTCCCTCAGAGAATAACCTCCGATAGAAAAATTGGGGTTAGCACCCTGTGTCCGTTTATCACTTCCTGTTCCATTCTGGGTTAACCTATACAACCTCTCTCCGAAAGGAATACTTTATATTTTGCAAAATTTATTAGGTCCGGAGAATTTAAGAGCTGGTGAAGTAGAATGATGATTTGGGATTTTGGAATCGGGAAAATCTAGGTTCAAAGCCCTGATGGGTCCTTTCTGGCTGAATTACTTGGACAAGGTAATGTCTTTGTCTTGTTGGTAAAATGTATGTTGCAGGGGAATTACCTTTTCCTTATTGGTAAAATATATGCCTCAGGGGAATTAAACAGATAATTTATGTAAAGTGCCTTTCACAGAGTCTGACACATAGTAGGTACTCAGTCACCATTAATTTTTCATGCTCTTGCCAAAAGTAACAAAAATCAGGGCTCTAGGACTTACAAGCCACGCTGCTACTAATAAAAGAAATAATATGATTTATTTTTTCACTGCTGTTTGGGGAAAGGCATGTGCTTCATAAATATGTATTGGAAAGTACTTAGCAAATGAGTAGAAATAATAAAAATACATCAACGTAAACAGCTCCTATAAATACGTCACTTGGTAGACAAACTAGTGTTTTATTAGTACTAAATACTATTGCTTGTGGAAAAGGATTTCAGATTACTTGCACAATGGGTACATTATTGAGTGCCTCTGTGGAAGGGCACGATAAAGGTGAAAAACAGTGATGGTGATAATACTAAAGGTGGAGAAAGGAGGAGTGTGGGTAAATGCAGCTCTGAGCCCTCCTCGCTTTAGTGACATGCACATTATTTAGCAGCGTTCCAATGATTTAGCTGTAATATATACCAGAGGGCCCAGAAAAAATCCACAAGGATATCATGAATTCTGACACCAATTATTAGGCCAATCAGTGGCTTAAGTGCACTCCCTTTCAGAACTGAGCACTCAGCTTAAGAACTAAGCTTACAAAAAGACATCTCTGGGCCTCCCCCCATCCCTTGCTCTGGACCTATTAACTTTCTATGATAATAATTAACATCAAGAGAAGGAGAGACTGGGTGGGGAATGATGTGCCTTAATCACAGGTCACAAAGACCTTTCAGAAATAAGATACACAGCTAGCTGAAAGTACACAGCTAGCTGATGAATGGCTGGGTGGGCTCCTCCACACAATCATCTTCATTCTACCAGGGCCTTCCTCTTAGCAGTTTCCTCACTTTCTTAAGGTGAAACTAGCTAACTCTGGGGGCTTAGACTGGGAAATGCTGGAGAGGGAGGTGCCATTGAGTGAATGGGACAAACGTGGGTTTTGATGTCCTCCAGATCTGGCTTCTAATACTTTCTAACTATGGGACTTTGAATAAGCTAGTGAACTCTGGTGGGCCTGGGCTTCTTTCATGGTAATTTTGGGGACCATCACCTGCTGAGAGCCACTGTTGTGAGGAACAATGGGATATGAAAGTGAGGCAACTTTTAAACTTTTATTTTGAAACGAGTTCTGAGATGTTATGGGACTCGCTCAGTGTCACCAATCTGCACCACGGATCTGGACCCTTCAGCACCTCGTGCAGAGTTCGGTAACCAAGACAACGAGGAGCCGCGGACGCCCTCACACCAGGGTACCGACGCCTGGCCCGGTCTCAGACTCGGAGGTCTCCGCCTCCCGCGGCTGGGCTCCGCCAGGGGGCGCGCGCGGCGGCCGCGCTCTAGCCCGCCGCGCGGCTCCCCCGTCTCTATGGTGGCTCGGGAGCGGCAGGAGCGGAGGCGCGCTCCCGAGGGGGGGCGGGGCCGCGCCGGGAGCGGGGCCGCGCGAGGGGCGGGAGCGACCGGGCCGGGAGGCCGGGGATGGGTGGGGGGGGCCTACTTCCTGGGGCCGGCTGTGAGGATGTCGCGACCGCCCCCGGGTGCCCCTCAGCCCCGGAGACGCCGGCGCGGCTCAGCCCGCATTCCCCCTGCCTGAGGCGTCCGCGGCCCGGATCCGGCCCCTCCCCACCCCTCCCCTCTCAGGTGCGGGCGGGGCAGGCGGCCGCGGCAGGTGAGGAGGAGGCGGCGGCGGCGGCGCTTGGCTCCGCGAGCGCCGGGCCTGGGGTGGGGTCCCGGGGGAGGCCGGAGTCGGGGGCGCTGCTCGGCCTCGGGTCTCGCCAGGCTGTTGTCCGGGGGCGCTTCCTCTGTGCGGGGCGCGGCCTGAGACTCTCCCTGCCTACAGGGGATGGGGGACGCCCTGCCTCGCTGGAAGTCTGCGCATTCAAGGTAGCCCGCACCTGTCCCATTAAAAGTCCCCTCAAAGGAAGCATTTCACCTGTGGGGGCAGTAACGGGAGACGTGTGTTCTCAGATATTTCCAAACGCCCTACAGATCGGCACGTTCAGTTGGCTCGTGGGGGGAAAGATACCGCTTTACAGCATAGGAAACCGAGTCAGGTACGCGGCGGCCTGCGTCTGCATTTTAAGGAACTAGCTTGACCCAGCTTCCTAGTGCAGGAGCCCTGCGGGCGTGCTGGAGGAAGGTGGAGGCTGGAGTTTGGAGGCTTGATGGAGAAGTTTGGGGATGTGGTTTTCCTTTCCCCCCCACCTCCGCCCCGCCCAGGGTCCACTGTCCTCTCTTTTGGGAGTTGTCCTCTGTTCATTTGAGGTGATGTGTGTGAGGTCGCCAGTGGCTAAGACGGAGAGGGACATGGGGCCTCTGTGCAGCTGGCTGCCCATGAAACATTTGACTAGGCTTGGGGAAGTATGCTAGACCTGGGGAACCAGAGCGTCGCAGACGTCTGCTCAGAGCTTGATTTCAGGCTGGCAGAAGATAGAAACAGCAGCATATTTTCTCCTTTTTTGTTGGTCTGTCATTTGTTCTAGGAGAAAAAGCTGCTTGTGTAATCAAGGAAGAGTGTACCATGCTCCTCCCTGTCTACCCCAGGGAAGAATTATTGTTAGCTTGGAAATAGGGCTTTACCCACAACTGCCACTTTGCACCCTGGCTAAAGGCCACTGTTAACGTAATGAACAAACATCCCCAGGTGCATGTGGCCTTCTCAGAAAGTAAGTTCCTTGCCCATCCCTGTTACAGGTGGTTTGGAGGACAGAGACTTCCTGTCACCCCTGTTGGTGCAACTGTTTGGGGAGCAGTTGTGGTTTTCCTGGTAACAGTTCAAGTTACTGAAGTGTGGCCAAGGCTGCCACTTATTGGAACCTTTTTCTAGGAATGGGAGTAGGCAGGGGACATGGTGCTGGGCTGAGTTTGTGTACAGAATTCTAGGGTTGGGAGCTAGTTCACGGGATTTCAGGTTTGACAACGTCTTTATCGTTTTTTCCTGATTGCATTCTTTTTCACGTTCAAGGAAATAGATGATGGCAAGCATTTCTGAAACATCATGGCATATTTCCTAATAATTCTGGACTTCAGAGTACAAGTCATAAATTACAGTTTATTTAGAAGTGTTATTTTCTTAAGTTTGAAAATTGTATATGACAGTTGCAGCTTGATGTGGCAGGGCTAACAGATAACTTGATTGTGCATGAAGCAAATTTCCATGTAATCTAGGACACACACACACATTTTAATGTCTATTTAGTTTGGAAGATCAGCCCACTAAAAACTTTCATATTGATCAGGAAGACAGCTGTTATCCCAACTGTTTACATTGGGATCCGGGATTGTAAATCTTCTAAATTGACTTAATTTAACCAATTGCTAAAATGACCTGCATTAAAAGAGAGCTGTTCTCAAAGAGGTTAGAAATTAATTTGTTTTCAAAACTTTCTCATGGCCAAGCCAGTTGATAATAACTCTGCTTAGCACCCTCTAATAAGAATGCCTCTTTAAGGCCTCTTAAAATAGCAGTGGGAAAAGCATATTCAGTAACCAGCATTTTAAAAGACAAAACAAATGGCAACAATAACAGAAAAGGGCACAGTTTCTTCCCTAATTACATGTCCATTGTGATGTTTAATACAGTCACACCCATCTGTAAGAGTGTTGTGCCTAGAACTTTCTGAAAACACCTACATAAACCTAAGGAGTGTTAACGGGACTAATTCCACCTTAATTTTTTATTCTTAAAATAGTTTTTTATTCTTTATTACTGCTGTTGTTTTAAAGGTAGATTAGAGACTTTTATATTAAACTTGTACTGGCTATAGTGTTTATGTTTTGGGAGGAAAGATTTAACGTCTGCACCTTGAATCTCATAACCCCTGCAATACAGAGCTGAGTTATAATTTAGAGTTTAATGAGAATGCATAGTTTAAATTGCTGTTGCTGAGGTCTCACGGGGCGAGCTGCCTCATCATTATTGTTTGGTAATGTTACTGGTTATTATTTTTGTTTGGTTACTGTTTATTGGTAGTAGTGACTGATGTTTATGTAAGAAAGATTCTGGCTATTTGAAGGGCAGTCTTTTCATATCCAAACACACAACTTCCCATTGCTTCAATAGGGAGGTGGTGTGGTCACTTTCTTGTTTTGTGACTATATTATTTGGAGTTTTAAAATCCTAAAACTAGTTGGGCTCTTAATAGGATATCCTGTTATATCTCACATGAAAGCCATCCTAGATAGGTAGGAATCATTGGCCTTATGTGTTGAAAGACCTCAGCTCTCCCAGTTTCCAGGATTTATCAGTTGCCATGGTCAGGACAGTGGTTTTATCTAATCCTATGATGCCATTCTTAGCTTAAACCCATTATCCTCATTTATCTTCGTTAAGACTGTCATGAAGTTTCTCTGCTTTATGTAGTTCAGGTTGAATATTCCACATTTTTGACACATTTGGGCCTGTTAACGTTCTGAATTGGAGCAGTTAAGAGAATCTGCCTGTTTTTAAACATTTTCTTTTTTCGAGGCAAGCATAAAATCTGAGTTTCTTCTGGGGGAAACCAGCTCTTTAAAAATCTGATAGGAAAACAAAAGCTGGTTTTTCCAGCTTTTTACCAATATGAAGTCTTCTTAACCTTTCCTTCCTTTCTGGTTTTGCCAGTACAGTGATTAGTGATTAGTAGTGAATGATGAACCAGAGGCATTGGGAGATCCTGAAGTCTCCTGAATCATAAAAAGAAGGTCACATTGTATTCAGTGCAGCTTTAGTCTTTTTAGTGAGTTTTATTGCAAGGAGTTCTCCAAAGCCAGCCACTCCTTAAAAGATTAGGTACCTAGCAGTTTCCAACTGAGTCACTGAGGTTCTTTAAAAATACAGATTTCCCAGTTCCACCTCCTGGAGATTTTTTTTTTTTTGAGTGGGTAAGTGATGACTGAGAATCCACATTTTATTTTATTTTAGTTAATTTATTTTTGGCTGCATTGGGTCTTCGTTGCTGCGTGCGGGCTTTCTCTAGTTGCGGTAAGCGGGGGCTACTCTTCGTTGCGGTGCACGGTCTTCTCATTTCGGTGGCTTCTCTTGTTGCCGAGCACGGGCTCTAGGCATGCGGGCGCAGTAGTTGTGGCTTGCGGACCCTAGAGCACAGGCTCAGTAGTTGCGGCTCACGGGCTTAGTTGCTGCACGGCATGTGGGGTCTTCCCGGACCAGGGATTGAACCCATGTTCCCTGCATTGGCAGGCGGATTCTTAACCACTTGGCCACCAGGGAAATGCCGAGAATCTACATTTTAAAAACCACTCTGGGCATCTACTTCCAAAAAGCTCCCCAAGTGATTTTGATCTGCAGCCAGGTTTAGGAGCCACTGTTGCACTGCTTTGAAATTATTTATAAATTGGTAGTCCCTTTAAAAGCATCATTATGTTATTCAGGATGTTTGATTTGCTAGAATAGCCCATTTCCTAGTCATGACAGATAGCAAAGAGCTTTTATAACTTTTATGTAAATTACTTTACAGAGAGGCCCCCTCTGCTGTATTATCTGCCTGGAGTCATGAGGGAGGGTTGGCGAAAGTAGCTTCCTTTATTTCCTGAGTGGACAAATGAATGATAATGTGGAAACCACTGGAGGTCTGAATGGGTAGTCAAGTCTAGTTCGGATCAGTGTTGGATAGGAGAGCTGCCTGGGAATTCTCTGTATGTAGGATTTTAAAATAAAGCCAACCTGCCAGATGTTTCATTTCTACATAGCTGAAACGCTTATTGGAAATAATGGATGCTTAATAGGCAATAAAATTTAGTCACAGGTCTTTTGCTGAGTTCATGGATGGAAAAAAATTGCTGAAATACAGAACCCTCTGAATTAAAGCAGAATCAGGGCATTGAATATGTTAGTTAACGAATTAAACTTGGGAAAAGTGTAACAATTTAGGAAATAGACAAACCTGGTTTTGAGTCCCAGCTCCTCCACCACCTGGCTGTGCTACTTTAGACATGTTACTTAACCTCTGTGGGCTTCATTTTCTTCATCTGCAAGATGAAAATCATACCTGGTAGCATTGTTCTGTGGACGAAAAGAGAGAAAATCTCTTCTTTGTACATTGTACGGAACTCAGTGAACGTTCTCTTCTCCCACTTTCTCATAGGATTTTTATTCTGTAGGCTTAAGATGTCTTTCTAAATCTGGCCTTCTCTCTATCTCTTTCCAGGAATATCTACTCGGTCAGCTCTTTTAGAAAATGCATGAAAGAGTGAGGACTGAAGTTAAGAACTAGAGAATATGGGAAAGAGGAATGAGTCATAGACACTGGAAAAAATATTTTTTTAGAATGAGTGGAGTGTAGGCATATATCCAGAATTACTGTCTGCGGGAATAATGACATTATCCAAATTCTGCCTCAAGTATCTGCGCGGTAGCCTGGGAGCTCAGCTCAGGCTACCAGGCTTGGAGGGTGGCCCCACTAAGTAGCACCTGACGGCCCTTTCTTTCCTCATCTTCCTTTCCCCCCTCTCTGGCTCTTTTGTTTCTCTTTCCCTCTCTCCTCCCTTTCCCTCTTTTAAACTGCCCTTCCTTTCGACTTGCCAATCATGACCGTAGTAATTCGCAGAGTAATTCGCAGACCAGGCCCCTGGAACTCGAGGCTAAAAGAGGTTGCTGGTTGCTAACACCTGTCTCCCAGCTAAATGAATAGGCTCTTTTGTGGGCAGGATGCTAAAAAAGCTGATTAGTACAATACTGGCTTAAAGGACCTATTAATGATCCAACATATGTAAATCATGGAGTGATTTAAAGCCATTTTAGAGATTTGTTTCTTATACTCTGCGTTAATTTTTTATATTGAATTAGGATGTTGGCTGAATTTTTCCATGTAAACCGTGAATCTGTTTATTGCCCAAATGGACTAATTTTTGTCATATTGATTTGGAATCATTTATATTCTAAAGAAGTTTCTACCCTTAAGGGCCTTTGTATTGTTCTGCAAATGTCTAGTGTGAAATACAATTAAAGTTTTGTTCACTGTGCTGCTGACATAATTAGTTTAATTTCTGCTCCTTATATATTTCTCTTGGAAGCTGGGAAATTAAAATACTAGATTTTGCATAAAACTGCTTTTTTGAGGGGGTGATTTTACTGTCAGTTGAACAGACTTAGGCCCGAGGGTACATTTTTTAACATGTCTTACTTAACTTTCCTGTAATAGTCTCTTTCCCTCTACAGAATCAATGTATAATTGGCTGTTGAAGCATTCAGAAGAGACAGTGTTTGGCCTTTACCCTGTGATTATATTTTTTCCTATATCTCTTTTGAGGAAATGTGTGTAATTTTTGGAAACTCCTAAGTATATTACCATTACGAGAGCATGAGAACTTTTGCAAAGGCTAGAGAATGGAGTGGTTTTCTGAAATAAGCTGTATTATTTAATTCCCTCCCCAAATCACTGCTGTGTTCTTCTTTAGATCATAGTGCTTGCAGACCTTGATGTGAAAGTGGAAAGGCTGTGATGCCTGGCAAATCCTCTTCACAATTTTTCTATGATGCGTTTCGCAGAAATGGCTCTAGTCTTCAGGAAGAGAAGTCACTCTCAAGGAGACTTTACACTTAATTACTCTAATCCACACTTAATTTCTTACAGGATTCTTGGAGAGATTCTCACCAGGCTGCTGATTTCATGGAGTTATGACCTATGAAGGTTTTTTTTTTTTATCTGTTAAGCCTGCTAACCTTTTTTTTTTTTTTTTTTAAGGGAAAGTGACCTTGGTCTGGTAATTTCTCCATTGTCCTCTCCTGTAAAAAGATAAGCAAAACCTTCTGGCTCTCTCAGCAGCCTTTTTCAGCAGCTACCACCCATGTGCTGAATTTGAACTTTACACAATTTTTGTTGAGCTAGTGTCACTTGACTTTTGAAAGCTGCCCCCTCCAATGCTATAGGTTTAGCCTGCATCTCCTAGTTTAACATTCACACGCCTTTTCTAGAATTGCATATAATTATTATATGCAATTATATTATAATTATTATATGCAATTTTAATGTTTCATTATCTCTGGGTTGTGGAGTGGTCAGGTCTCCTAGGGACAGCCGATCCAATCAGACTGCTTGGAGCCAGAGTCTGATTTGCTGAAACATTTTAACTGCCTTGATCCACTTTGAAGAAATGCTGCCTAGTCATCCTGAAATTTACAGGAAGTTAGGCCAACTGGAGCCTCTGCTGGCCTCTGAGTGGTAATGTAATTCGTTAGTAATCAGCACCATTGTTTATTTGAAACTGCTGGGTTATGTTAAAAGACTTGGAAAAAAAGCTTTTCTTAAGTAAATAGAGCAGCCTCCTCTCCCACCCTGCCCCTTCTTGTTTTACCCTTTTCATTTACTTGGAAAAATCTTTCCACTCTTATTTCTGATCACATGCATGGAATGTGATGGAATCAATATCTTTTATGCTATAGGAAAGCTTGTTTTCCCTCCAGCAATTTCTGTGAATTCCCCCTACCCCCTTTCAACTTTCATAATGATTAAGATATCTGCTTGAGAAATAACCATGCCTCATCTTCTTCTGTTGACTTTACAACCTTTTCCTAAGTCTTGAGTCAGTGGGTCCATAGCCAATGAATTATACCTCCTCTTGATCATGCTCAATTATTATCTTCATGGCGTGGAAGAAGATCCACTAGAGCATGAGCCTTTATTCCAAAATCCTAGACAAAAGGAGCGTTCTGATTTGGGGAAAGAGGGTGGAGTGTTTTCCAGGACTTTAGAGGGAGTGGGTCAGCCGAAGTTCAGCCGGTTTGAGGAATCCTTAGTAAAGGATGGTTCTCAGGAAGAGGGCGGAATTGTCTTGGAATTGATTTTGCAGACCAGTAGCCATGGTTTGGGCAATTTGGATTTTATGGAGGTGAAGAGGAGCAGTTTGGTGTTAAAGTTTTGTGCCAGGGTGTGGGGTAGGAAGGAATAGCTGCAGGGCCTAGGACTTGCCCAGTGCGCAGTGGAAAATTCTTAGGCCTTCCGGTTCTCTCACTTCTGTCTACCTCTCTTTTTACCTTTTGGGCATGACGAGATTCAGGTGCCATTCTTGGTCATTTGTCATATGCTGATGGAAGTACCTGCATAGTCATTCTGTGTCAGAGCTGAAGTTTACCTTAGCCAGTGTTTGCTGCAGAGCTGGTGGGGAAAGGGGTCAAATGTTCCCAGAGAGCTTGACAGAGGGCACTCCACCTTCCCTACCACCCTCACCATATGGTTGGACGCAGCACTCCAGGTGATTCTGAGTCATCACCCCCACGCCCATTGATCTAGTTCAGTGTTTCCCAACTGTTTGGACTGTTGACATAGTTGCAGACCGGCTGCTTGAGGAATAGTGACAGTGAACCAACCAATTAATGGGGGACATACATATGATAGTTTTGCAGTTTCACCTCCAGATGATCTTCGTCAGATTCCTAAATTTTATTTATTTGATTAACCTTTTTAATGTAGCATATCACCATGTCTTCTGTACTACCAAAACTAATATTAAAAGTGAAAATATGTTGACAGTTACATCTAATTTGGTGTTTGAGATACTGGCTATCCACACCTGCACTGTTATTTGTGGAAACGCTCACAAATAGCCGCTTGAAATCTTTCTCCTCAACTCTTTTCAGAAACAGTACAAACATAAAAATAAGCCACTAGTTTTCTTTGGGAGGGACTGGCACAAAATTCAAGAGTTCTGAATATCATGTCAAGAAAGCAGTTCTTGGACTTCCCTGGTGGCGCAGTGGTTAAGAATCCGCCTGTCAATGCAGGGGACATGGGTTCAAGCCCTGGTCCAGGAAGATCCCACATGCTGCAAAGCAACAAAGCCCGTGCACCGCAACTACTGAGCCTGCGATCTAGAGCCCACGAGCCCCAACTACTGAGCCTGTGTGCCACAACTACTGAAGCCCACGTGCCTAGAGCCGGTGCTCCGCAACAAGAGAAGCCACCGCAATGAGAAGCCCGTGCACTGCAACGAAGAGTAGCCCCCGCTGGCCGCAACTAGGGAAAGCCCACGCGCAGCAACGAAAACCCAATGCAGCCAAAAATAAATAAAGTAATTAAAAAAAAAAAAGCAGTTCTTGATGCCATAGCATGTAAATGTTTACATGTATTTTAATACACATTTGGTCTTCCCAACCAAACATCATTTTTTTAAATGGGGAAAAATTGAAATTTGTTGTTACATATTACTAATATTATAAAAGCATATTGAAATGTTTTCTTTAAGTTTTAATATACTGATTTAATATACTGATTTAAAAATACTGATTTAAAAATACTAAGTATTTTAAAAATACTTTAAAAAATTTAAAAATGTGACTTTTTACCTAAAATAATTTCTTTATTGGGGTTTACACACAAATTGTGACCTTTTCTTTAATCCCTAGAGGCATTACTAAGATTATTATTGCAGTAGATCTCAAATTTTCATGTGTATCAGAGTCTCCTGGGTGCTTGTAAAAAACTGCAGTTTCCTGGTTGCTAGCCCAGACCTATAGAATCTGGGTGTTTGGGAATGAAGCTGGGGATTCTGATGTAGCTTATCTGCAGACCACACTTGGAGAAAGTAATACTGTCAGAAGGAACCACACATTAAAAAAAAATGATAATATTGAGAAATGCTGATGTTAGGGGGCTGCTTTTATTCTGCAGAGGAGGAATTCAAGGCACAGGGAAGTAAAAAGTCTCCAATTCACCCAGCGTCTCCAAGATAGTTGGATCTTGCAGACCAGCAGTGAGGTCTTTTGAGTCTAATTGGGTACTCTTTCCATGAGGTTACACCGTGGTGTACCTCCTTATTGGTTTCTCTGATTGCCCTCAAATGAGAAGCTGTAGGGTAGGGCAAGGGTGCTTTGATTCCTTCAGAACAATAAGTGACACAATTGGCATTCAACTGTACAAAAAGTTAGTGTTTCTGAAACTGGTGAAGGACCAGCTTTGTAAAGTGCTTTTTCAGTCTATTGCCAACTAATATTTTTGTAAAGTACAAGAAAAATGAATTACCAGGAAGTCATGCACTTGGATGCACAGTTCATACCTACTATGAATTTTTTTTTACCTTGACATGGATGTCCATGGAGGGTGTGCGACTGCACACTTTGAATAGCATTGTTCTATTATAGGTGGTTCTGAGGACGTCTTAGGAACTTGATATCAAAGGTCCTTGATTTTCTTCCTTAGGCTACCTGTAATTGAGGCAACCAACTGAGAACTCCCTACTTGGAGAGAGAAGTTCTGTCAGTTGGTGATTTGCTAGATCAGAACCACGATTTTAATACTTGAGGATGAGGTGAGGATACTTACCTTTAATATATTTAAGAATATATTGATAGACCTTGCATTTTGTGCCTGTATCAGGAGGGTATTTACCTCCTTTGACTAAATATTAGAAGGGAGTTTCCAACTACTTGGTCTGTAACTTTACTTACAGTTAATAAAGATGCTTAAAGGTGGGAGACAAAATAAAATTTGACGGTGTGCCGTTTCTTTGAGACACTTCAGCGTGTTTGGTTTTTAGAAGCCTTTTGTAAGTAATCTAGGAACAAGCATTACTAGTTTATGTGGCTATAATGTCAAAATGAGTGTTGATTTGGAGCAGGGGAAAAAAAATCTCTCCATGCATGCATTGTGTCCTGGTTTAATTGCTTGGTTGGATGAAATGTCAAACTTGATAGATTATTGGAGCTGTTATTTTTATTTTGGTGGTTAAACAATAATGAAACTGTTTGGATGTTTGCGGGGAACACTGCTTCCTGTGTCTGGACTTTGCTCTGGAGAAAGTTTCAATTGTTCAGAAGCAATACTAGTTAGAAAATGCAGCTTCTGTGGCTCCTAGCACAGCTGTCTAAACTATTAGCTGTATTGGGGCCTTTGGACAAGCATTGTTTAACACTTTTGGACACAATTTATGTTTCTGATTCCAAAATGTCTATGGTTGTTGCTGAATAGTTGGGAAACCTAGAAATGGGAGAGAGGTGTCTAGGTAAAGTCAAGCCTTTTTTCTTTAAGCATCTCTAGAACAAACTCCATCTTTCTTTCTTTCTTTTTTTTTTTAAAATTAATTATTTATTTATGGCTGCGTTGGGTGTTTGTTGCTGCATGTGGGCCCTCTCTAGTTGAGGCGAGCAGGGGCTACTCTTCGTTGCGGTGCGCGGGCTTCCTATTGCGGTGGCCTCTCTCGCCGCGGAGCACGGGCTTCAGTAGTTGTGGCTCGGGGCTCCAGAGCACAGGCTCAGTAGTTGTGGTGCACAGGCCCAGTTGCTCCGCGGGCATGCGGAATCGTCCCAGACCAGGGCCCGAACCCGCGTCCCCTGCATTGGCAGGCGGATTCTGCAATGCAGAATCCGCCTGCCAATGCAGGGGACGCGGGTTCGCGCCCTGGTCCTGCGCCACCAGGGAAGCCCCCAAACTCCATCTGTCTAACTGGGGTAGGGAGGGGTGGGGAGGCTGTGTGATGAGACTGGGCCTTGCTTTCTTAGGTACTGTTCAGTAGAATAGCATGTGTGCCAGGCTACAGAGGACTTTGGTCATTATAACCTTATGGTACTTCTCTTTATACCCTATTTTACCTGTATAAAAATTATCGGTAGTTATTGTGTGCTTTTTGTGTGCCAAGGATTTTGTTATATGAACTCATTTAACCCCTGCCAACAATTCTGCGAAATGTAGGCACCAGTATCTGTGTTCCGCAGATCAGGAAATGCGGCACAGAGAAGTTGAAAATGTGCCTAAGGCCACACAGTGTTTGAACCCAAGTAGTCTGGCTGGAAAGATCCGCTCCCAACCACCAGACCCCAGCTGCCTCTCACTCCATCAGCTCATCTAATTATGATTACTTATCAGAGTAAGTCTTTAGAAATAGGTTCTATTTCATAGAACGTGGGCTTAAAATTATCCTTTTATACATGGGCCTCCTTGTGTGGAAGGTGATTTTAGAATGTTATTAGCAGTCTTTGTTATTCCTTTACTAGTTTTAATTCCATTAGCACTGAAGGATTTTTTTTTTTGTCTTTTAAATTTTTGGCTGCATTAGGTCTTTGTTGCTGCGTGTGGGCTTTCTCTAGTTGTGGCAAGCGGGGTCTACTCTTCCTTACGGTGCGTGCGGGCTTCTCATTGTGGTGGCTTCTCTTGTTGCGGAGTATGGGCTGTAGGCGCATGGGCTCAGTAGTTGCAGCACACGGGCTTAGCTGCTTCGCAGCATATGGGATCTTCCCAGACCAGGGATGGAACCTGTGTCCCCTGCCTTGGCAGGCGGATTCTTAACCACTACGCCACCAGGGAAGTTCTGAAGGATTGTTTTATAGTTTATTCCATGTTTTAAAATTGTATTTGATATATCAACCAGTCACCCTCAAAAGCACATTTGGCTAAACAGCTGAAGCATTGGGTTAGAGGAGAATTTATTGGTGGGTTTTCTGTTAAAAAAAAATTTTTTTTTTGGAGTGTCTTTCTGTTTTTCAATAGGCCTTACCAGTAAATTGACCCTTGTGTAGGATACTGTAGATGTTGGTGGCCCGAGGGTCCTCGTGTTGTAAGTGATACTGGAATAAATGGTGGTAGACCACTTTCAGTAAGAAGCCCGGATGAGTATAGAAACTAAAACTTTGTGCCTGAGACATGTGACCTGCTTTCAGTACATGTGAGCCCTGGCTGGGAGAATCACAGAGGAAGCATCATTTAAATTTTTTCCACTAACCTTTCCCTCACATTTGGAGACTGCTACTGAGACTTTTGTAGGAAAAACTGTTTGTAGTAGGAAACCTGTCACATGTGAGGTGCCCCACGCCAGTAACCACATCTTTCACAATTTATGTGTCTGATCGCTGCAGTTTTCAGATGCTTTTGATTTCAAGCAGGACACTTTGGGCTGAATGCTGAGCTTAAATTGCAGTGAGAGTTCACTCTGCATGGGTTACTTCTGCTGCCTCCTGGCTCATTGCTCGCAGCCCTGGGGAAGCTCAGATAAAAACACCGGTAGAGATGGGGCACAGGTAATGCCTGAAATGTATTTTAGGTGGTTGAGCCAGCAACGGACTCATGCTTAAACAATCTTTTTTTTTTTTTCTGGCATAGTAGGGATGGCAGAATAATATGAAATGTGCTTTGCCTTACAAACAATTCACCTTCCTTAATTCTCCATAGTGGTTGGACAGTTGAATGAGTAATTGTAATTGCACATTTATTGTCACATACATCCCTTTCCCCCCAACCAATCCTTGTCAACCAGTAATCTGTTCTCTATCTGTATAATTTTGTCCTTTTTGAAATGTTATGGAAATAGAATCATAACAACATGTGGCCTTCTGAGGTTGGCATTTTTCACTTAGCATGATGCCCTCCATCCAAGATGTATTTAGTAATATATTTAATAATGCTTTTTATTACTAAATAGAATAAATAGTATGGATGGATGTATCACAGTTGTTTTTTTAATTGAAGTATAGTTGATTTACAATGTTGTATTAGATCCTAGTGTACAGTAAAGTGATTCGTATATATACTTTTTCATAGTCTTTTCCATTATTGTTCATGGCAAGATATTGAATATAGTTTCTTTTTTTCAAAATTAATTAATTAATTAATTTTTGGCTGCATTGGGTGTTCATTGCTGCGGGCAGGCTTTCTCTAGTTGCAGCAAGCAGGGGCTACTCTTCGTTGCGGTGCGCAGGCTTCTCATTGCAGTGGCTTCTCTTGTTGCAGAGCACGGGCTCTAGGTGCGTGGGCTTCAGTAGTTGTGGCACGCGGGCTCAGTAGTTGTGGCTCGAGGGCTCTAGAGCACAGGCTCAGTAGTTGTGGCACACGTGCTTAGTTGCTCCACGGCATGTGGGATCTTCCCGGACCAGGGCTTGAACCTGTGTCCCCTGCATTGGCAGGCGGATTCTTAACCACTATGCCACCAAGGAAGTCTTTAGTATAGTTTCTTGTACTATACAGTAGGACCTGTTGTTTATCTATTTTATATTTTGTAGTTTGTATCTGCTAATCCCGAACTCCTAATTTATCTCTCCCCCATCCCCTTTCCCCTTTGTTAACTATAAGTTTGTTTTCTATGCCTTGGATGTATCACAGGTTTTTAAATTTAATTAATTATTTAATTAATTAATTAGGTTGTGCTGGGTCTTTGTTGAGACAGGCAGGCTCCTTAGTTGCAGCTCATGGGCTCCTTAGTTGTGGCATGCAAACTCTTAGTTGTTGCATGCATGTGGGATCTAGTTCCCTGACCAGGGATCGAACCCAGGCCCCCTGCATTGGTAGTGCAGAGTCTTAACCACTGTGGCACCAGGGAAGTGTCTGTATCACAGTTTTTTAACCATTTACCTATTGTAGGGCATTTTGGTTGTTTTCAGTTTGGGGCTGTTACAGATAAAGCCATTATGAACATTTATGTACAGGTATTTGTGTAGATACAAGTTTTAATTTCTCTGGGTTAAGTGCCCAGGAATGCAATTGCTCAGTCTTACAGTATGTGTATCTTTAGTTTCTTAAAGAAACCACCAAACTATTTTCCCAAGCCCTGTACCATTTTACAGTCTGTCCCACCAGCAGTGTATGAGATCCAGTTTCTCTGCATCCTCATCAGCATTTGGTATTGTCCCCCTTTTTTAACTTTTC
This sequence comes from Lagenorhynchus albirostris, assembly GCF_949774975.1. NCBI lineage: Eukaryota > Metazoa > Chordata > Mammalia > Artiodactyla > Delphinidae > Lagenorhynchus > Lagenorhynchus albirostris. The sequence goes on along the minus strand of NC_083114.1, from coordinate 20,635,772 downwards.
TAATAAGTAGCATATCTGTTTTTTAAGTTCATCAGACTACTTGTAAAACTGACTTGACTGACAAAGAGCAAGATTTTTGAGTCGTGGTTAGCCCTTCATGTGGCTCTTTCTCTCTACAATGTTCAGTGGTCTGTTGACCTGCTTTTTAATCCCCTGCCCTGGTGTCCCTGAGAGAGAGAAGACTAACCAGGACTAACCAGGGGGAAGTGAGGACATGAGCACGAGACTCAGTCTCCCCCTAACCTGGCAGGACATAGCACAGTACCGCTTCTGGCTCAGAATGACGAAAAACGAACCAACAATGCTGTCCCAACACTGAATTCTGGTTGATTCTTATGTTTGCCTCAGTGAATATAGCCTTAAATATGCTGAAAATTTGGCTCAGAATGGCCCTAAGAACTTGTTCAAATTGTTCTGTTTCATTTTCTTTGTCAGGTGATCTTAGGTACTTTATTTCTGGTAATGTTAATTAGCTTATACTCCTCATTTAAATACTAAAATAGCACAAAGGTGTATATATAAAGCAGAAAGTAAACCTCCACCCGTACCAAAAGTAACACTGTTAAGTGGTTCTAGACTTTTTGACTATATGTTTTGTATCTCTCTCTCTGTATATATACATATGTATGTATATGTTCTGTGTGTGCTATGTGTGTGTGTGTGTGTGTGTGTGTTCTCCACCTGCTATTCTGTATTCTCCACCTGCTGTTCTGTACTGCTTTTTTTTTTTTTTAATGGATAATATATTGTGGGCATTTTTCCCTGTGATTCTTTTTTAAGTGTTTAATGCCTGCAACAAAACTTTGGGTTCCTTTCTCTAACCCTTTTTTGTTCTATTGTAAAAGGGATGAGAGAGATACCATTGAAAGACCCAAACAATATGTATTTTATTCCTAGTTACATGTGTTTGGGTTGAAATAAGGTTATGCCTTTATTTGCAGGTAAATCCTTAGAATTCTGGGTGTTGGGATCTATCTATCCACTCTATTATGAATAATGCAAGTCTAACTTTATGATGTGATCTCTTGCAAGCCTTGAGGGAAGCAAGAACTGTGAGCACAGTAATCTTTAGAGAATGTATAGTCCTTTGGGTATTTGTCTACTCATTGGCTGCTTAGTCAGATGGAGTGTTTTCTTAAGTGCTCCTTAAATGCACAGCGCAGTTTTTATTTTGATATCTCTCCTTCTGTCTTCTCTGCCTCTTCCACTACTTTGATTACCTTGATGGGACATTCAAGCTGTGCAGTCTTACCCTTTTATTTCCATAGCCTACAAAAGCCAGTTTGAAGATTAACTGTAGGTGAAAAGGTAATTTATCTGCATGGCTAGAAATCACCCATCAAGATGAAACGCGTGTCAACAAAGGCCCCCTAGACTTGGGGACCTGAAGGAAGGTAACTTAATCTTGTGGCATTTTTAGTGGAAACCAGGGTGAAAATTTAGGAAGTTTGACTTATTGGAGGCAGAGCATGAGTATGAGGGTGGAGAGACAGAGAAAGAGAAGGGGGCAGGGAGGGGGGAGAGAGAGGGAGAGAGAGAGAATGTGTGTGTATATTTGGGGAAGAGAAAAATCTAGAGCTATAGAGTAAATAAGAATTATGAATTAAGGTAATCTTCAAAGTTGAATTACAGAATCTTTGTTCTGAGAGGGTGGCTACTGGGGAATAGAACATGAGCTTACCAGTTACTTCATTATGAAGCTCTTGGAGTTGTTTAGGTGATGGAGTTTGATGACAAGGGCCTTTTCCCTCCCCTTCTTCTGTATTAGCAGCACAGGGGGAAAAATGAAGAAATAGCTTTGTATAGAAAATCACACCCGTCGAATGGTTCCAAGATTTCCGTTGCCAGGTTTCTAAAGTGAACTGCCCAAGATAGCAGTTTAGTCACGTCGCTGACTTCCTTTCTCCCAATCTTGTCATCAGGTCATCAGGCTGTGTCCTGTCAGCTTTGGAGTCTTCCTTTTCCTTCAAAGTGGGCTTGTTACTTTTTCAGTTCCTGACATTTACTAATCTAGTATTTCATTGTGCCTGAGGTAGGCAGTACCCTTGATGTTGGCTACCTTTCTTCTTTTTTTTTGGTTTGTTTTTGTTTTGTTTTTTTAATTAATTTTATTTTTTATTTTTTGGCTGCTTTGGGTCTTCGTTGCTGCACGCGGGATTTCTCTAGTTGCAGCGAGCGGGGGCTACTCTTCGTTGTAGTACGTGGGCTTCTCACTGCGGTGGCTTCTCTTGTTGCGGAGCATGGGCTCTAGGCGCGTGGGCTTCAGTAGTTGCAGCACGCGGACTCTAGAGCGCAGGCTCAGTAGTTGTGGCGCACGGGCTTAGTTGCTCCGCGGCATGTGGGATCTTCCCGGACCAGGGCTCAAACCCAAGTCCCCTGCATTGGCAGGCGGATTCTGAACCATCTGCACCACCAGGGAAGTCCGCTATTGGATACCTTTGTGCACCATGAAGTATTATGCCACAGTGGATAATAAAGTGCCCAAATTATATTATAGAACAGATTCTGGTAACTGCAGCTCCGGGGACCGGCTTGGCTGGTGTGCCCTCCTGCAGCTCGGGGGTGGTTTTGCCACAAAGTGCTGTGAAGCAGGTTGAGCCTCATTCAGTGCCGGTTCCTATATCTGAACACTAAAGTGGCTCGTTAAAGATTAAAGGGACTGCTGGGTTCTTCTGGCCCCAAGATGGAATGATCCCCGCCATGGCAACAGCCGCTGTCTCCCAGGAGAGGCCATCTTATCCAGCAGGGTTGTGCTTCCAAATGTTACAGTAAGCCTGCGGTGGATGATGCTGTGGTGATAAGTTGCCATTTAGGCACTCTTGACATATGAGCTATATAGCATCCCATGGTTTGAATTTCTGGGCAAAACTGCCTCATCAGGAAGTCAAAAGCCTCTACTTTCAAGCTGTGCTTTTGCGGAGGTTTTCTCCTTTGTTCTATTTGACTGTTCTGTTGAGTCAAATGAACTTCAATTTTCACAGTCATAAAAATTCTGTTAAGCCCGTTCTACTGCATCCCAGGTGTGAAAATGTCTCAGTCTAACAGGACTGTGGGTGGCAGCGAAAATCCTTAAGATAAGTAGTTAGGATAATTGCCTCTGGAGGCTTGAAGAAAATAATGGTCCAGTCAACAGAATAAATATAGTTCAATTGTTATATTCTTGATGGTTCTTGTGGGTGAGGGGACTAATGTCTAACACCTGCTCTGTGAGACTACTGTTCAGTTTGATGGTCTTCGGGGAAAAAAACCCCAACTTTTCATTTTGGACTTCCCTGGTGGCACAGTGATTAAGAATCCACCTACCAATTCAGGGGACACGGGTTTGATCCCTGGTCTGGGAAGATCCCACATGCCGCGGAGCAACTAAGCCCCCGCCACAACTACTGAGCCTGCGCTCTAGAGCCCGCAAGCCACAAGTACTGAGCCCATGCACTACAACTACTAAAGCCCGCGTGCCTAGAGCCCGTGCTCTGCAACAAGAGAAGCCACCACAATGAGAAGCCCGCGCACCGCAACGAAGAGTAGCCCCCACTTGACCCAACTAGAGAAACTCCGCGTGCAGCAACACAGACCCAACACAGCCAAAAAACAAACAAACAAAAACTTTTCATTTTACAGTGCTTAGAGATCAGAGCTATGACCTGTCTCCCAAAACATGATCCAAGGCCTCTCTGTATCAGAATCACTTGGGAGAGGGAGATGCTTATTAAAAATTCCGATTCTAGGGGCTTCCCTGGTTGCGCAGTGGTTGAGAGTCCGCCTGCCCATGCAGGGGACATGGGTTACTGCCCTGGTCCGGGAAGATCCCACATGCCGCGGAGCGGCTGGGCCAGTGAGCCATGGCCGCTGAGCCTGCGCGTCTGGAGCCTGTGCTCTGCAACGGGAGAGGCCACAGCAGTGAGAGGCCCGCGTACGGCAAAAAAAAAAAATTTCCGATTCTGGGGGCTCCTTCCACTTCTGCTAATTCAGAGTGTCTGAGAGACTGGGTTGGGAAGTGATCCTTTTCAATAAGCACCACTGTTGATTCTTAAGTACTTCTAGAGTTGATTCTCGAGTATCCTAAAGTTCACTTCATTTTTCATGCCTAATTTCTGTGATTTATTAGGTGATAGCTACTTGGTTGACATTCATTGTCTTTTTTGAAGAGTAGGTACTCTAGTTTAAAAAAAAAAAAAATTATAAGATCCCTGAACATCCAAGATTAGAATTTAGCAGTGTCTCTAATTATCAACAAAGTGAGAAAGCCACTGGTTCTTGGAAATTTGGATTTATCAGTTCACTGTCTTCTCAATCATAAAAAGGACGTGGGGGGAAAGAAAAAGGATATGGACATAAGTAAGATTAATTTTGTTAAAAAGAGGAAATGTGCAGTATTATTTAGGTTGCTAGGAATGGGGAAGCAGGTAAAAGGAGGCTGTTGAGAGGAAAGAGTGAGATGGGGAAAAGGTTAAAGTAGTTTATAAACAGTAGAACATTTAAAACTTTAACTGAATTTTAAATTACCAAGTAATATTTGAATATATGCTTGTTGTAAAATGTATTCAAATACTGGTAAAGCTAAAATACCTCCTTGATCTGCTCCCATTGTGCTTCCCTCCCATATCTTTGTCTATGGATTTGGTAATTTTCTATGGATTTGGAAGACTACAGAATCCTAAGAAATGACTATTTTAATTTCTTTTGACACCTGCTTGTTGTTTAAAATGTTAAGAAATATCAGAAAACAAACCAAATATGGGCTATAAACGGCATTACATATTTCTGTGCAAGTAAAACAGTGGGTATGGTGTTTGCAAGATGTGTGTGTATATATACACACATACATACTCGTACACAAAAGCATACATGCACACATACACATGTTAAATATCTCTTGTGACCACACATAAAAAGTAAGTCTATATAGCTATGGGTGTGAATTAACTTTGTCTGAGTTTTAAAATAATATATTAAAAAATATATATATTGAAGGAACTTAAGCACAAAGCCACAATTATTTTGTTTATTTCTCATACAGTCTCATATTCTTGGAGTTTTCATATAACCTTATAAAAGCTCAAGTGCCTGAAGCCATTAGTTCAAGTTTAGCATCTTTTTAGAGCTCTACACGTGTAATCCTCAGCCTTTCCTGGCTAAAAGAAGGAACTCAGATGGAGTATGGTTATATTCAGGGGAAACTGATCGGAACTGTACAGAATCCCACAGAGGGAGACGATAATCTGAGCCTGCCCTCCTCACCTGCTGAGTGGTGCTTATCTTAGCAGAATTAGGAAGTTCTGACGCTTCTGTTGCGCTTTGCATCATTTACATTTACTTCCTGGGCACAGTACCATCTGGATTTTCTCTTCCTCATTTAAAGTTTACTAATATAGAATGAGTCAGAAGCTTTTAACAGTATTCTATTTTTGTTTCCGTATTTGTCTCTACTGTATGTACCTTGAGAGTTGCTCTATATTAGGATGTTTGTGACTTATCATCAACTACAGAAATATTTTTTAAAGTGTGGTCTGTGAGATAATGGTTATCAACTGCTCTAAAGATGCTTTTATCATTTGAAAAAGACTAATTAACACATACTGTAGGAAAACTTCTTTAAACACAGCTATTTTCTGGAAAGGAAAACACTGAAGGGGAGGAAGTAAAAGAGGGAACATTTTATAAAACCTTCTAAAAGGCCAGTGTGGTTATCCTGTTGGAATAATGTAATTAAGGGGCATTGAATTGGATAAAATAACTTTTTTTTTAAACTAGCCCCGTGAAAAGGAATAGAATTAAATAGCATAGTTTTTAAACCCGCATTCTGACAATCTGCATGTACATTTTAACGAATCCTAACATTTATTGAATGACAGGCTGGATTGGCAGCTACATCCAGAGTTGATGCCTTGAGAGACCTACCTGACAGGATGAACAAGGCTAGGTGTGGTGGCCTTGAATGCCCATGCTAAGGAATAGCTGATAACCATGGGAAATTTTGAGCAGGGAACAGAAGGATCTGATATGAACTTTAGTTTCATTCTTGTAGAATGAAAACACGGAGGAAGCAAGGACTTAATCTTTTGTTTTCTTTGTCTAGCACCATTGTCAGTTCTAGCCTGTCAGGGCAAATTCAATAATAATTAATAGCTGTTAATGAGCCAGTCATTCTAGAATCGATTTTTTTTTTTTGAAGACACCAATTGTACTTGAACATTTGTTACTTTTTTAAAAAAATTAATTCCTTTTTTTTTTTTTTTGTCTGTGTTGGGTCTTCGTTTCTGTGCGAGGGCTTTCTCCAGTTGCGGCAAGCGGGGGCCACTCTTCATCGCAGTGCGCGGGCCTCTCACTATTGCGGCCTCTCTTGTTGCGGAGCACAGGCTCCAGACGTGCAGGCTCAGGAGTTGTGGCCCACGGGCCTAGTTGCTCCGCGGCATGTGGGATCTTCCCAGACCAGGGCTCGAACCCGTGTCCCCTGCATTAGCAGGCAGATTCTCAACCACTGCGCCACCAGGGAAGCCCTAGAATCAATTTTTTAATAAGCTGGCCAATAAATGAGAATTGACATAAATTTAAGGATTTTTCAAAAGTAAGTGTTAATGTGATTTTCACAGACTCCTATGTTCCTTAAACATCTAGTAGGTGTGATGGTGGATAACTTAGCTTTAGCATAGAGAATGTGGCAGCTGATTAAACAAAGAAAACCCTCCTATGTATCTGTGTTAATTAGAGAGCATGAGTTGTCTAAGGAAACAGAAAGGTCAGAGAAAGCCTGGTGGGGAAAAAGAACAGTGAGCCTGGTCAGAGCTGACAGAATTCACCCTAATGATTTGACCAGCTAGCCATGACTGGGCAGGTCCCCCCATGACTGGGCATCCTCTCACCCAGATGTTCTAATTTGTAAATGCAAAGTGACTTCTTTATCAGCCTCTTGGGGAAATCTCCAGAGCTCGTGGACCTGCTACCTTCAGTAATCGTGCTGTCCTGAGCCCCAGGCTGTTTTCAGGTGATATTTCAGAAGGTGACTGACCACTGGAACTTTTCTGGGTGACCAGCAGCCGGGGAACGAGGTTCACCTGCCCCCAGTAATCAGCTTTCCATTTGAAAGAAAAATCAGTGGGGTGCCTCTTGTTTTCTAGGTTGCAGTTGATTGCGGTTGGCTCAGGCTGAGTTGTTTGGGAAATGAGTTTTGCCTGGCGTGAGTCAGCACTGCCCTGGGTAAACCGCCTGCTCTGTTGCAATCTTGCTTACCAAAGATACGTCCCCAGGCAGCACCATTCACTGCCTGAAAGCCGCTGCTGTTGGTTCCTGAGATGATCTCATCTGAATCCAGCTCCAAGGACCTCAGCAGCGGCAGGAACCGGAGGCAGCTTGCTTTCTGCCCTGGCCATGTTTTGAAACAGGCAAAATCAGGTAACCCCAGACTGTTTTTTCTTAGTGTCTTGAGCTAGACTGAGCTGATGCAGAAACTGGGAAGAGCCTTAGTCTTTAGAAGTGAGTCAACGTGTTATCACGTTGGGTATCTGAAAGTCCTTCAACTCTTTGGAGGGGATGTTAGGGGAAAAGTTTCATTTCCTTTGGGATCTGGATGTGGTTTTGGACCTAATAAGACCGTTTATTATATAAACCTTAGAGAAATCAAACAGGTTTACAGCTTTATCCATCTTTTGCTGTTGTAGTCTCTATTCTTTCTGTGTCTTGTGAGAAATGGTTTAGTCATACTAAACCATTGTTAAAGGAAGAGAGAGGGGCAAACATATTTGCTTTTCTGCTTAATAATTTTGACTCCTGAATTGTAGAAAGCACTGTCTTACCAGTGAGTTTCTGAGGTGTTAATGAAGACCCTCCCCTCATTCTGTTCAGACTGCCGCCCTATCTCCTTCCTGCTCTTCACTTCTAAACTTCTGAAATCTTCAGCCTCAGCACCAGGCAGTAACCCTCTTTAAAGTTTGCTCTTTCCTGTGCCTTACAATTACCCCCAGGTGGTCCATGTTCACTCTACTTCAGGCCTTTGCGCAGGCAAGCCTTCTCTGAGACACCCTGCCCCAGCTTAACCTGGCCAACTGGCTTAACTGGCTGGAGTCTGAAAATCACTTCTTCCATGAAATCTCTTCTTACTCACCAAGACTGGATGAGTACTCAGGAGCATCCTGTGTCTCCTCGATCGTGGACTAGATTGAGAAGCAGCACCTGTTTTGTTAGAATTATATCCATGGTACTTGGCACATAGTAGGTCCTTAGTAAGAGTAGAATGAGCACGAGCCTCCACTGTACTTCCTCAACTCGGATCCTCTTAGCAGCTCTTTGTTATTTTGGCTTCTACCCCCATTACCCTATTCCTGTTTTCCTGAAGATTACAGGTAAACTCCTGATTTCCAGGCCCAGTATTCTGGTCCTGATTTCAGCCTCCATCTTACTTAATCTCTGCCTAGCATTTGGCAGTATTGAACTATTCTTTTTTTTTCCCCAGCAGCCTTCTCTCTGTGGCTTTGTGGCCACCTTGTCTCTTCTGAGTTTCCAGAGTATCCTTCCATTATTTATTCTCATTTTCTTTTGATTATCCCATAAGTGTCGAGATGCTCCAGGGCTTTGTCTTGGGTTTCTTTTCACTCTTTTCCCAGCCCTTTCCTCTAAGGATCTCAAATATGTCCATGAATTCAGCCATCCTCAGTATGTTTTGCCAGCCCAGCTGTCTCTCCCAAACTTCAGATCCTTATTTCCAACTTGACAAATCTTGACAAGCTTTGTCCAACTTCACAAACCTACCAGGTTTGTCTTAAGTTCAACACGTACATAACAAGTCATTATCTCCCCTACCCAGTATCTGTTATCTGCTTGTATTGCTGTATGTTTGAACTCTGTTAATTATATCTACCAAATCTTCCTCTTCATTCTTTTTATGCCACACATCTCTAAATATGATAAATCTGTGGTTGCTAAACCCTCTTGATTATATTGGCGTACTGTTTGATGTGTGTCTTTTCTTCATTCCCACTGTATTGCTTTAATTTATCATAGGTCAAAAACTATTTTGTTTAACCAGCCCAATGGCTTAAAATTTTATGTGTGAAGACTTTTAGGCGGGGCCTGCATTCTTCCAAGATCACAGATAATCACCATTCTCCCAGATGTTACACAACGAAGGTGTCACTTTTGACCTACTTTGCCTCCAGGAATTTGAGTTTGTAACTTCTGATTCAAAGCCTTATCAAATCTTGATTGTGCTTTTGTCACTGCACCATAGATCCTTCTCTGCTCCAACCTCTCATTCTTGTTGCCAAAGTTATGTTCCTAAAGGCCAAATCTAATCTTTTCATTCGCAACGTTTCAGAGTGCCATTTGTTCTCTGTTTGCTACTTAACTAGATTGGGAAAGTCCTTCATAATTTGACCCTATCCTACCTGTTACTCATTTTATCTCCCTCTCCTTTTCCCAGCCATTTCTCTCCTCTCCAACCTCCCTGAACTCTTCATTTTTCCAGTCCCTGGTTATACCACATCCTTTTAGGACACTGTGCCGTTTCCTGGTGGTTCCCCCTCCTCTCTGACAGGCAAAGTGCTCATCCCCAGGAGACTTAGTTCATATGTGAATCCTTCCCTGACTTCCTCCGGTAGTTATTCTTCCTTATTTGGACTTCCACAGCAGTGTCTGTCTCTTCCACTAGACTGTTGAATTCCTTCACTGGACCTGGTCCTTGACCTAGAGCTCAGCACCATTAGACAGTGGCTAAAGTGGGTCTCCAGGGTCAAACCACTAGTCAAAACATCTTTATTAGTCTTGGCAGTATTAGAAAATCCATAAGCTTTCTAGTTAGATGGCATGTTTTTGTTCTTGTTTGATGAACTTGAGCCCATGGTGCCTATTCTGTATATATCACCTGAAACCATCAAGTAACCATCCAAAGTTAATTTGAAGATTTATAGGACTTCCTGAAACCTAGTTCTAGACCATCACCTAACGTAGTATAGTACCTTACAAAATTATTCCCTTGTATCATTTTATTTGATACCTACAGTACCCTGTGTTGGGTAGGTTTTGTTATCCCTATTTTATCGGTGATTGTAAAGCTACTTCTGACATTGAAGCATACATTCTGGTAAGACTCAGAGGGAAAACATGTTTTTACACTGCTGTAAGCACCTGGTTTGTCTCTTTGTAGATAAATATACCGTGTTGGGTTCTACAGAAAAGGTGCCTTTGCTCAGTAGGTGGGTGCTAAAGGTCTTGTCTTTTGCAAGGCCACTTTATCTTCGAGGTGGAAGGAGGAGGTACTCAGAGCCTACTTGGCCTTGGAGAGGCCTTGACCGTGGTTGGAGACCTTGATTGACATAAATGGTATGCCCACTCCAGCCTCTCAAGCTTTTCTGTTGTGCTTCAGATACCTAGAATTTGTTAAAATCTACCTCAATAGTGGAGCGTCAAACCAGGTTGATGAGTGAAGGGAGTCATCACAAAATGGAATAAGGTGAGCGTTAAAAGAAGAAGGGGTTTCACATTAATTCTAATAAGTGATTAAGTTTGTAGGGTAATTCACAACTTTTGGGGGGCTAACATGCCATATTGGGGACTGTGGAATTTGATTATAGAAAGGTGAACCAGGGAATTCCTTTGGCGGTCCAGTGGTTAGGACTCTGTGCTTCCACTGCTGGGGGCATGGGTTCGATTCCTGGTTGGGGAACTAAGATCCCGCATGCTGTGCTGTGTGGCAAAAATAAATAAATAACTAAATAAAAGTAAAATAAGAAAGATGAACCATAAGGGCTGGGACATAACATCTGTTAGATACTGGCATGTGGAATCCAATATTGGTCCGCCCATACTTAAGAGAGGAATAAAGATGATTAAAAAGTTAAAAAAAATTCCTTATCGTTATACGTTTAAAAAAAAATAGAAAGATTTTAGCCTAGAGAAGGAAAAGCTAAGGGATGGCTTGATTACCATCTTTGAGTACAAGAATAGTTTTTGCTTGGGGATTTTGATTAATTGGTCTTCCTATATTTCAAAGATTTAAGAGGAAATGGGCTTAAATTGAGGGAGGAGTGATTTTAATGAATATGAGGAAGAGTTTCTTTTTTTTAATTTTTAAAATTTTTTTGGCTGCGTTGGGTCTTTGTTGCTGCAGGTGGGCTTTCTCTAGTTGTGGCGAGCGGGGGCTACTCTTCATTGCGGTGCGCAGGCTTCTCATTGTGGTGGCTTCTCTTGTTGTGGAGCACAGGCTCTAGGCGTGCGGGCTTCAGTAGTTGCAGCACGTGGGTTCAGTATATGTGGTTCACGGGCTCTAGAGCGCAGGCTCAGTAGTTGTGGCTCACGGGCTTAGTTGCTCCGCGGCATGTGGGATCTTCCCAGACCAGGGCACGAACCCGTGTCCCCTGCATTGGCAGGTGGATTCTTAACCACTGTGCCACCAGGGAAGTCCTGAATTTGGTTTTAATGGATGATCAGAATTTTGGGCAGGTGGAGCAAACGAATGGGAAATTCATACTTCTGAAGCAGAAAGTGTGTGTTATATTGCTCATATAATTTCAGAAGATTGGAGGAAACTAGTTTGGGGAAAGATGAAGGGTTTGGTTTGAGTGTCTTTGGTATGCTAGATTTAAAGTCTGGATATCTAGCAGGAATTTGGAAATGACTACTAAAACTGAAGCCTGAGATTGATTCCAAAGACTGAGGAATCTATTCATTCAATGGATACTTACTGAGCTTCCACTGTGTGCCAGACAACTGCACTGTAGGGAAGGTGAGCCGAAGTCTGATGGATAAGGAGCTGGCTTTGTGAAGAGCTGTGGAGGATGTTCCTGGCAGGAAAGGAACCACAAGTGTGCAGGCCTTGGGGGCAATAAATGATTTTTTTTTTTTTGAGGAAGTCAAAATAAAAGGAGACCACCAAGGGTCTCGAGTGAGGTGAATGGGGGGTGGAGGGTGATGGGGGTGTGTGGCATGAGGTAAAGCAGAAGAGGTAGGCAGGGCCCACATCACATGGGGCCTTTGTGGGCCGTAGTGAGTCTCGGCTTTACAAAAGGGCATGGTGGGAAACCACTGAAGGCTTTAAAGCAGGAGAGTAACAAGTGTGCGTGTGTGTGTGTGTGTGTATTTTTTTTGGCCACGCCACGTGGCTTGCGTGATCTCAGTTCCCCCACCAAGTATTGAACCCAGGCCACAGCAGTGAAAGCCTGGAATCCTAACCACTGGACCATCGGGGAACTCAGGCAGAGTATAGTTTTTAAAAGAGAAGTTTACCCTGACTACTGTGTGGAGAAAAGAGAGTGGCAAAGAGGAGGCCAGTAAGGAGGTGTTTGCTCTAGTTTTTGAGAAAGATAATGGCATATAAGTCAGGGTGTGGCCATGGACTTAGGAGGGATGTTTGCAGGATATATTTTAAAAGTAAAACCAATAGAATTCACTAGAGAAGGAAAGGAAGAATGGTTAGTCCAGGGCCCTAGAAGATATTTAAGGGGCAAAAGGAGGAGCCAGGGAAGGACAGGGAGGAAAATATGTCTTTAAAGGAGAGTCAAGCTATTGCACTTTCAGTGGGAATCAAAGGGAAGAAGATAGGTAGGTCATCGGCATATGGGAGGTCGTCAAGGTTTGATGTAGGAAAAAGCCGTGTATTTAGCCATCACAAGATCATTGGTGACCTTGGAGAAAGGGCTTTCAGTAGATTGAAGCACAGTTCATGAACAAGTGTGTGACATGGAAGTGAAGTAGAGCACCAGCTATTCTATGGGGGAATTGAAGAGAAAGGGAGACTGAGCTGAGAGCTCACTTTGTGCAAACTTGTAAGGGACGTATGTGTGTAGAGGCAGGTTTTCTAAAAACTGTAATGGACCAATGTTCACTGAGCATCTTCTCTGTGCCAGTCACTGTGCTAGGAGCTATACCAACTCTATTCTATTTATCTTTGTCTTGAACCAATTTCCATAAAAGTGTAGTGACCTCCAAAATGAATTTCCAAATTTTAGGGACATATGGAACCTTTCTTTGGGGTATGGGAAGGAATTATTAGAGCTAAGTTTTTCTGTATTTTTATCTTACCCTTTGAAATTGCTTCTTAGTGTTCTGCTTTATATAGAACACAGTATATTTGTGTAGTAGTACTTGTCTAATTTGCTGTTAAATATAGATACATTGGAGAGGTACTAATTTTTTTTTTAACTAATGGTCAAAAATGGTGGATTCTACTGGCCCTGTGAATAAAGGGGAGGTTTTGAGATGGAAAGAAAAGAAGAGGTAGAGAGAAGGGTGGGAAATTAACATGCCAGTTAGTCTGCACATTGTTTTAAACCTGTTAAGAACCCTGTGAAGTTATTTTCCCCCATTTTACAGATAAGAAACTGAGGTCTGGAGAAATTAACTTGTCTGAGGTCACACAACCAGTTAAGTGATGGAACTGGAATTTGAAACTGGGTCTGTTTTACTTGAAAGCCTTATCACCTCGCTTATTCTTCCCCTTCTTCTTCTGCTTACTGCTCTTTCATATTTTTCCATTTAATTCTCACAGTGATTCTACAAGGAACAGATTAGAATACCTGTTTTGCAACTGAGGACTCTGAGGCACAAATGAAACAATCAGCGCATGGTCACATATCTGGTCTGTGGCACCAGCTGGACTCCTGACCCCAGTGTTCCCCACTGCACCACCATTGCCTCTCAAGTGGACAGGGCCCAGTTGAATTGTTTTGGTAAAGTAGGAGAGGAGGTTTCTAGTTATCTGACAAAGAAGGAGTGGAAGAGGGGATAGGGTTTGGAAGATTACTTAAGAGTAACAGTTCCAATTTTTTTGAGCTATTACTCTGTTGTTAATTACCTCAGTTAGGTACTTCATTGTACAGATTTGGAAGATGAAGTTTAAGGAAGTTAAGTACCTCACGTACCTCAACTGAGATCACACAGGAAGAATTTGAGTTGTGTCTAACTCCAGGCCCTATGTCCTAAATCCTGCACAACACTGCTCTTTGGAAAGTTGCTATGAGAAATCAACTAGAGATGAATAAAAGATTTCTGAGCCCATTGATGGCTTGGTCCCAGTTGTATGAATTTGTTGGGAACCCAGTAAATAAAGTCTTCTGACTTTTCTGTAATACTTGGTAGCTCAGGTATGGAGAGATTGAGGAAAGGAGGGGAAGAAAAGTGTAGAATAAGAATTCAGTAAATCAGAAGAGGGCCTCAGGGTGCAGCAATGGCAGATCGCAATGGATTGTGTTGTTAAGAAAAGTCATGTTTGAAATTCATTCTTATGATAAATATTTATGGTGGTTCTGTTTGATGCACGGTATTTTGGGATGTGGCCAAAAAAGAATGCAAAGATGGACAAGATGGCATCTTTGACCTCTAGAAGGTTAGAGAGGGAGAATAAGTGTTTCACCACAGTGCATGATTGGAGGGTATGAGAGAGGTGGAAAGTAAGGAGAAGTATGGAAAAGTATCATCCAGGTTGACTTATTGTAGATTGAGGGTGGCATCAGGTAGGACTGGTCAGCTGGGTGCCATCTAGCTTCTCAGGAAGACCTCTGAGGATTTTGGTCACTATGTTTCAGGTCTGATTCTTCTTAATGGATTTTGCTTTATACCTGGAAATGATCAGTCTTTTGGAGACAGGATTTTGTTCAGACTTGAGTGACTGTGCTCAGAGTGGAACGCCAATTTTTATTTTAGAGTGGATTCCTTTCCTGTTGTCTGGATCCTGGATTTTGCTAGGACATTGCTGTTAAATATCAAGAGATCTGAAAAATGAAATTTAATAATATCAAGCTTGCGTTCGTGAGCATGGAATAATGTGACAGGATAGTTGGTAGGAGAGAACACAGTTACAAAAAGGCTAAGATTATTATTTTTTATTTTTGCGGTACGCGGGCCTCTCACCGCCGTGGCCTCTCCCGTTGCGGAGCACAGGCTTCCGGACGCACAGGCTCAGCGGCCATGGCTCACGGGCCCAGCCGCTCCGCGGCATGTGGGATCCTCTTGGACCGGGGCACGAACCCGTGTCCCCTGCATCGGCAGGCAGACTCTTAACCACTGCGCCACCAGGGAAGCCCAAGGCTAAGATTATTTATTGCTCGCTGTATGCCAGGTATTGCACTAAGTGCTTTGCATACAGTAGGACATTTAATTCTCCCAGTGGTCCTCCTGCAAAGTAGGCACAATTATCCTCAGTTTTCAAATGAGGAAACCAAGGCTCTGTCCAAGCTAGTAGGAGGCTGAACTGAGATTGGAACCAAGTCCCTCTGACTCCAAGAACCCATATACCCCTAACTGCTACTATATGCTGTTTCCGTTTAAGCTTCATGAAGGAACCTTGTCCCATCACAGAGAAGATGGCTTGTCGCCTCTCTGCAGTGTTTCTCTGCCTTGGGTGATTCTGGAGTCAATGTGGCCCCCTCTATTTTATCTACATTTTTCTAAGTTTCTTTGTTGACCACACTTTGATGTGGTCACATTCTTTGTTTAAATATATTAATGCCATCATCCAAGCCTTTTTGTCCGCTTCTCTTCTTGCTTTTGGTTTGGAAGACATTGTATCTCTTTGGAGGGACTCTGTGTATCTTCACACATTGATTTTGTGTTGATTTTATTACCTTAATTTTATGGGTTAAGTTATGAGATTCCTCCAGCTCCTAACTTGTCAACCTCCCTCCCCACCGCCCCGCTCCCCTTCCTTCCCCACTGGATTTAAGTTCAAATTCTGAGTCTGATTTTGGAATACTCAGTCTGGCTCCAATCCAGCTATCCAATTTAGCCATGGCTCTCTGGATCGTTACTTATTATTATTACCATCTCTCCCTTCATACCCACTTATGTCTCAAATTAAATCTAGTTACTTACTGAAATGATATGTCCTTGATTTCCTACTTGTGTACCCTTGTTTCTGTTGTGTTTTTGGCTTGAAATGTCATTCTTCCTATGAAGCCTTCTCTGATCCCTCACTGGGAGTAATCATTTCCTCCTTTGAGTCTCAGAGTGGAGGATTCTTTTATGTCTCCTTTATGGCACAGCACACTTTCTGCCATATTTTTCAACTGTTTGTGTACATGCCTTTATCTCTCCTACTAGACCATAAACTCATTGAGCAGAGCTATCTGGTTGACCTTTGTATCTCCTCTAGAGTCTAGTTCCATTCCCTGCACATAGTAGACATTGGATAGCTATTGGATGAATGGATAACAGAATTTCAGATTTAAGTTTCTACTCACTGGTTTAGATATTTTTCCCTCTTGTTTGCTTCCCTCCTTCCTTTTCCATTTCCTTTTCTTTTCTTATTTCTTTTTTTGCACTGACTCATCGAACTTGTCTTCGCCACTCCCTTTTCTTACCCAGATTTGCCTCATTCTTTCCCCATTAGCAGTCACTGTGTGGGAGGGAGTACCACATGTTGCTGGTCAATTTTCTCCATCCTTTGTGGGTCTATTCACTCCAGGAATCATATGACCAGCATGGGAACCAAGTGGTGGATTACATTACCATCTTAATAACAAGACCACGTGTAAAGAAGAGTCTTCAAGGTTTGTTAATATATTGCTTTCAAGTGGGAAACTTTCTGATCCACATTTCAAGGGAAAGGGAAAAAAAATCCTTGGATGCTTGGGAAGCAGATCAAGGTAGATTCACACTGCGGGATGTGGGATGTTAGAGGCATCTTATTTGAGTGAAGGAAAGCAGGAAGCCATAGCATCTTCTGCTAACTGTTATTGTTGGATTCCTGCATTTCTTCTACAGCTGGAAGAAACATTAGAGATTAGGGTAGTGCAACCCTCCTATTTTCCAGATGAGAAAGCAAACCCAAAGAGGCTAAATAACTTGTGCATAAAAACTGGGATATTCGTTGCCCAGTGTTTATTCCCAACACTGAATGTGGCTTGGAAGAACCACTACCTCTTTGAAAACAGTGGAAGTTTGGCTTGAAGTGGAGGCTTCAGGTCTCTCAACTGAAGGCTTTTGCAGTGCTGAAAAGTAGACTGAGGTTGGTAGCAGGTTGGATTGGGGACAGTGTTCACCAGAAGGGCCCTGTTAACTGCTGTGATCGCTTTGCGTGGTTCCCTTCTGGGGATCTGCTCACTGGGGACTGGCTGACAGAGATCTGTTCCTTCTACATTTGAAAGGAGGCCAACATTTAATAATAAAAACATTTCCAATTTTTCTTGCTCTTTTTCCCAGCCCTCATATTCCAAATTTTGTTCCAGGCTTAATTTTCTTATCTCAGCACTATTTGTATTAAGTTTTTATTGTTTACTGTAGGTCAGATGTCAGTATGAAGCCTGGGAAATCCAGAAAGTGTCTTAGAGGCTCATGACTGCTTTTTGGTCCTTTTTAGGTGCATCTTTTACCTGACTCGTGGAACTATGTATTTTGTTGTCACTGAAATACTGTCCAGTGAACCAGTGGTTGACAGATGTGAAAGGTTACTTATTTGTGGCTAGGGAGCAGCCCTCTAAAGAGATCAGACAGCCCAGAACAGGAAGTCAAGTGCAAACAGGATGTGCTTGTCTTTACTGTAACTTGTATGCCTGTGTTTTGAAACTTGGTGTGCTTAATAAGTCAAGACTTCTAATACTTGAGCTTGGCTGAAGAAGTGTCTGCTTCTGGTTTGAAAAGGAGATAAGGCAACAAGACCTTTACTGCCCTTGCCTTTATACAGGTGCAGATCTTTCTTCTGGGGATCAGGTCATTCTTTCTTCCTGGTGCGTGGTGGTTTTTCCTAGTTTACACCATGTTGCATCCGTGTATTTTATAAAATGAAACCCCTGAATTGACTGCTAGTCTGTTACCTTTGGTAGATGCGGGATTCAAGCTGTGCTTGCTTATTTATTTTTTAATAACGATAGGAAATTTTAGCCTCTAATTCACTAGCCTTTTAAATTACAGTTTCCTTTTATTGAATTCCAGGATTTCTAGCCCAACTTTTGAGTGTTTCCTGAGCAAGGTAGTTCACAAGTGACCCTGGGGTCTTTTTAGCCTTTGAAAGTTCCCTCCGTCGTGGAGGCTGGATCTAATGGCAACTGCTGAACTGTTTTGTACCTAGGCGAGTTTCTGGAGAAGAGATTAAGTAATTTGCTTGGGGTGGGGTGGTACCCAGCCGGTAAACAATCTTCGGAACCCCTGTTTTCTGGACCCCACCCCTACCCCCCACCATTCTTTCTTGCTTGCCACTGTGAAATCTGCTTTATTATTGTCTATTAGGGAGTAATCTTGGGGTCTTTGTGGATTATTATAACTGCTTGAGTTATTTCAGAACAATGATGGTCTCAAACCATAAACTAATGAGTACGGGGCCGGTAAAGGTTTGGGTAATGTTTTTTTGTGCATCTCGTGTCCCTGCCCCATTGCAAAGAAGACTATTCTGCCACTTTATAATTCCAGGAGCAAATGGGTGAAGTAGCAGCACATCACAACATCCCTGAAAACAGCAGTTCTTCCGGGTATCAGCACAGGTGGCTTTTTTTCTTGGATCTGTCAAGGAGTGGTGAATATGAGGCAGTTTGCACTGTGTTGTGGGATATATAGGCAAAGAATAAAACCTGAAGACCTGGTAAGCACAGGTGTTCTTCACGAGGAGATAATATCGTGTGAATACAAAGGTTTTCTTTGTGGTACTGGGTGAACTAGAAATTTCCATTTCTGCTTCTTGGGATAGATACTGGGCATATCATATCCTGGCAAGAGCAGAAAACTTTTCAGAAAGTCAGCATAATTTTCAGATTGAGGTCAAACATCAAACCAAGCCCAAAGGTCTTTGGGAGGAAGGGGTTAGTCTGGATTCATCCTGGATTTATCCCCAAATCCCATCTGACTTCAGTGCAGTGCAAATAGTTACAGAGCACCAGGTAGGGCCTAGAATGTTCCATTCTCTGAATTTGGTGAACAAGAGGGGTTGAGGAGCTAAGGGACAGTCTAAGCTGTCTGGGCTACAGGAAAAGTGACAAATTTATTAGCAATGGAGTAGAATTGGAAAGAAACAGCCTAGGGCTGCATTGTGGAGAAACCACTTCTGACCACCTCACAGAAAAGTTCTTCAGACATTATAAAATTAAGAGCTAGTGGGAGGGGCCTGGAGTCTTTAGTTCTTGGAGGATCTTTGGAAAACTAGATGGAGCCTGGTTAAAGGTATCAGCCTTTTTTGTTTGTTTTTTTAAGTAGAGGATAGAGCAGATAAATTGTCACATTAAAGAACCTTAAAAAAGATTTTCTTAAAATTATTTATAACCAACTTTTACTGAGCACCTATTATGTGCTAAGCTCTAGAAATGCTTGTTATTTTAATTCTTTCAATTACCAGTTTCAGTGAAGCAGGCAGGTTCTATTGTTTTTGAGGAAATTAAAGGGATTAAATAGCACCAAAATCTAGAGTCTTTGTTCCTTCCACACCCAGTACATTTGGCTACGTAAAGAACATCATTTTGATCCTAGGCAGACTCCCCGTCCTGAAGCACTGCCTTTTCTTAGGGTAAGGAGTAACACAAACCCTCTTACCTAGTTCCTGTCTCCTTGAACGTTTTTTTTTTTATCATGGTTACCCATTAGTCAGTCACTGTCATAGTGTCTACTGAAAGCAGCTTCTTCAATCAGAAGGTCCAGACAAGCTTATCTGGTAAATCCTGTTCCCTGTAGAAGAGTACAAGGAGGATCAGAGTCTTTTTATTCTTGATGGGCTTTGTCATCAGTTTTGATGGAAGAAGGATCTCGGGGTAATTAAACTGCAGGTCCGTTTATTTTGTTTTCAGTGTTGTTAGAAGACTTCACTCTGCACTGCTTTCTTCCCTGATTGACTTGCCCTTTGGGGCAGAATGCCTGGACTGCAATTAAATGTGTAGGTTTCTCTGCTGCACTGTTCAATCTGTCATCTCTCCTAAACGCCACACAAAGAAGCAGCCATTTAATTGGTCAGACCCCGAGGGTGATACTTTGGCACACCCCCATTGGTTAGAATTACTTTCCCCTGAACTTCAGAGCAGATGCTGAGGTCCCTCTGCAGATATTTGTCATAGACTAGTTGGAAGCAGGGAGTTTCCAGGAACATTTATAATTTGTGATTATTAAGTATGTTTTTCAGTTGTTTACAACAGTTACCACTGCAGGAAAAAAGAGCTCATTTGTTACTGGTGCAAAGTAGAGATCTCTCTCCTTTTCCCCTTCTTCATGTTGTCTTTGTAAGACTCTATGCCCTGAGACCCTCTGCTGTTCTGGTTCTCACAGCCTTTGTCCTGTTTCTCTCCCACCTGGCTTGGGGCTGTGCGCCTAGTAGCCATAGGCAAAGCTCTGCTTGGACCTGGCTGTCTGGTTGAGGTCTGTCTATTTGATTTCCAGCATTTCTTTTCTCTGTTCTCTTGCTTCTCCGTTTGCTGTTTTCATCTTTATTTGTATTCTTTGCAGTTTCATCGCAGCACCATTTCAAACCACAGCCTCCAGGAGGGCCCTGATGCCTTCTGTGCCATTTGATGCAGGGGAGGGATGGAAGTGACTGACGATCTTGTACATCTTTGAGGCTCTCCCTTTCTGGCTTTTTAATGCCGTAAGAACTGACAATCGTAACATTTTTCTATTACTTTTAGCAGATCAGTCTGTTCCTGTTCCTGTTCCTTCCTTCTTTTTCAAGCAATCTTAGCAGACGCTTAAATTATTTTCAGCATGTGTGAGGTAGGCAGCGTTACTATGACATCTTTCCTTAAAAGGATTGCTGTGGTTCTGTGGGTTTAAAACCCGTAATTTGCTCATCACCCTGGAATCACGGTTGTGGAATTTTCAAGAATGAATCTCTGTCCCTCCCCCCAGTTTTTAAAGCTCTAATGCCGTTATCATTAGTAAGATTTCAACAAATACCTGGTGATCACGTTCGCCTGGCACTGAGGTTGGAAATAAAGCTGTAAAGTGACTTGCTCTTGTTTTCTGTTTCACCTTCTGCTCCCTAATCACTGGAGAAGAATACTTTAGAAAGAATCATACGAATTGTTAAATGGTTGCTTAAATGCGGTCCTGCCAGAACACTCATCCCCTTAGAATGCACTCGCCATGCCACGTTGCGCGGGGACCTTGCCTGGTTTTGTTCCTTTTGGAATCTCCAGTGGCGGGAAGAGGGCTGAGCAGATGAATGAATGACAGTTGTCCAGAGGTGTTCAAGATGCTATGAGAGCACAGACGGGGCCCAGAAGGTTTTGCTGAGGAAGTAGGTGCCACATGAGGGAGGTGGGGTGGGAGCAGGGGTCGAGGCTGAGAGAGGAACTGGAGGGAGGTTCCTGAGGCCACAGTAAGCTTGGCAATTGGGGACTGAAAGCATAGCAGGGTAGCTGGAGCCGAGAGCAAGGAGGGTGGGGCCCTGGGCTCTGATGATTGACTTTCATTATTATTATTTTTATATCTTCATTGGAGTATAATTGCTTTACGGTGGTGTGTCCGTTTCTGTGCACAACAAAGTGAATCAGCTAATAAGTCTACGTATATCCCCATATCCCCTCCCTCTTGAGCCTCCCTCCCACCCTCCCTATCCCACCCCTCTAGGTGGTCACAAAGCACGGAGCTAATCTCCCTGTGGTATGCGGCTGCTTCCCACTAGCTATCTATTTTACATTTGGTAGTGTATATATGTCCATGCCACTCTCTCACTTCGTCTCAGCTTCCCCTTCCCCCCGTGTGTCCTCAAGTCCCTTCTCTACATTTGCGTCTTTATTCCTGTCCTGCCACTAGGTTCATCAGTACCATTTTTTTAGATTCCATATATGTGCGTTAGCATACAGTATTTGTTTTTCTGACTTACTTCACTCTGTATGACAGACTCTAGGGCCATCCACCTCATTACAAATAACTCAATTTCATTCCTTTTTATGGCTGAGTAACATTCCATTGTGTATATGTGCCACATCTTCTTTATCCATTCATCTGTCGATGGACATTTAGGATTTTCATTATTATTTAATGGTTACCAGTGAAAAGACTTCTTAAAAGGGGGCTAATAGAGCATTAGTTGTACTTGAGACAATTAAGTCAGAAATGCCTCTCTCCTCCACTGGACCAACACAGGTGGGCAAGAATAGAAACTGAAACAGATCCCAAATATCGAGGAAGGGCTTTACCTTTAGGAAGTGGGCATCTGTCTGGAGCACTGGTGCCCTGAGGTTGTAGGAAGTAGGAAATGCAGATGCCTTTCTGGATGTGTAAACTAAAATTCTGGATTCCCAGGAATGGCTTTTCTATCTATGGTGCCTTTCACAAGGTCCTCAAGTGTTGAAGGTTGGCTTGGCGGGTAAGTACCCCTTTGGGCGTCCCTAGAAGGGAGCGGGAACCAGTGCGAAGCACTCCCCACCGCTGGCCGCTTCAGGCGCTTTCCCTGGTCTTCTCCCAGTCGGTCCGTTAACCTCGCTCTCCCAGCGCACAGGCCCTTGAAGCACTGGTTCTGAGGGTGGGGCATGTGGATGCTGAAAGCAGCCGCCTCTTTCTGGAGGACCACAAATGACTTGAAGAACCTGGACTTACATCCCATCGCCCTCTAGTTGTGTGACCCAGCTGTGGTTACCCAACCCTCTTGAGGTCCAGCCTCTTCATTTACAAAATAACCATTTAAATTCTGAGTTTGGGGGCAGCATTACTGTATTAAACGAGACAGTAGATGGACATGTAACAACTCACTTGGCACATGTTAGGTGTTTTGTAGTGTTTTTGCTTTTTCCTTAAAAAATAAAAATTTCTAGGATCATCTGAGAAAGGGCTTCAGGACCCCGGAGTCTGAATAACTCCCCCAGTTTTCCCCTTGCCTGTGCCTGAAATACCAGCACAGGAGATCCTCTCTCTCACCTGAAGCTTTGAACATTTGTACAGAAGTGTAACACAGGGATGGGATGAGAGAGGAGCCAGGCCGCGGTGTCTCTGAAGTCTTCCCACACGTCTCAGTGTGGAGAGGCTCTGGAGAGAGGCAAACACTCGATCCTCATTGGTCCCGTGCCTTAGTCTAGTGCCTACTGTTTACTGAACGTCTAGTACTGCCTTCCACCCCTTATGTAAAACTGGAAAGCCCAGTAAGGCCTGCTCTCTCCATACTGAGCGCCAACTCTGTGTCCAGCCTGGGGGACTCAGGTAAGGGTCTTCCTGTTACAGTGAAGCTCAGAGAGGCAACTTTCTTAAGCTCCTTCAGTGACTCACTGTTAGGGCCAGGATTTAAGGACAAGTCTGATGGAATCGAAAACCAAAGTAAAACATATTTGGGAACTTTATTTTTTTAATATATATATTTTTTACTGTTCCATTTTCTAAAAATTTAGCCCTAAAAGAAAATTCTTATCTAGGAACGATACATTATCCATTACCCACATCTAAAGGACTGCCTTGGAGGATGGAAAACATCCATTAGGCTTTAAAGCCTTTGGGAGTGCTCCAGCCTTGAGAAAGCTCCCCTGTTTATGTCCAGCCTGTACACTACCCCAGCAGGGCTGTTGTTCTAATTCAGGCCTTGGGGTTCTAAAGTTTTCTAAAGTTCCACAATATACTTGTCTCCTCTGTGACTTAGGTGTTCTGAGTTCTTCATTCTAAAATAAATATCTCAGAAATAATCTCAGTACCACAGAGAACATGCTTCCTTGTCCCACACCTGGCAAGGGAGACCCGTCTGTAGTATGGTTGACTCTGGCAGTTGCCTTACTTACAAATGCCACAGTCACCCTATTTTATGCTCATTGTGTTGTCACCAGCATTTTAAACTTCCCCCTCTGAGGTGGACCCCTCAGGCAGCTTTCCTGGAAAATTCCAGTTGCGACTCTGAGATTCTGTTTTACATTAAAGAGTTTTGAGGGAGTTCGAGTTTCTTTCCAGACTAACTTCTTTTAAAAAATAAGCAACCTTCCAAGTTGAGAGATGATTTTAAACTTCAGGTGAGTTCTTCAGATAATGACTGTGTCTTTATTGTGCGGGTGATGTGATCAGCTGTGTCATAGTCCCCATCCAGCCCCGTCCCTTGGGTGGTAGGAAACTCGGGCTCTGCGCGACCAGAGGGAGAGAGGGACATTGGGTTTGCCAGTCAATAGTTGCTATTGAACAGCTGAGCTGTTGCCATTTTAGACTTGTAACATATAGTTTAATGATAGTTTATTTTGGTTTGCTATTTATGGAGCATTTACTGTAGGTTAGGCACTTTGTTAGGTTAGGCACTTCTCATCCCTACAGTAACCTTCCAACAGGGGAGGTGTTACCTTCTTATACAGGTGAGGAAATGGACTCAGAAAGCTTAAGTAGCCTGCCCAAGGTTAGCTACCTTTGTTTTTTAAATTTTATTTATTTATTTATGACTGCCTTGGGTCTTTGTTGCTGCAGCGGGGTGGGGGGGGGCTACTCTTTGTTGCGGTGTGCGGGCTTCTCATTGCGGTGGCTTCTCTTGTTGCGGAGCACGGGCTCTAGGTGTGCTGGCTTCAGTAGTTGTGGCACGCAGGCTCAGTAGTTGTGGCTTATGGGCTTAGTTGCTCCGCGGCATGGGGGATCTTCCCGAACCAGGGCTTGAACCTCTGTCCCCTGCATTGGCAGGCGGATTCTTAACCACTGGACCACCAGGGAAGTCCCACTACCTTTGTTTTAGATAAAGAACTTTTTCGTAGTCACTTTATGTCACTGTAAATATTGGCAAAATGCTTTGGGCCCTAAGCAGAGATAACTAGTACTTGCCTCATGGGCTGTATTGATAAAATATGGACTGTTTCTCTGACCTCGACTTGTTCATTCCACAAATTATTTGGGTGCCTGCTATGAAGTGGCACTGTGCTAGATGATGTGGATAGAAAAGTGAAGACAGATGAGGTTCCTGCCCTTGGAGTTTATACTGTAAACAGACAGATATAATTACAGATTATGATCATTTTCCCAAAGGAAACTGAAAGGGCAATGAGCGAGTGTGTGACTGGGGAGGACTCCTCTAAACAGGTGACGCTTGAGCAGAGGCCTGAGGGTGAGAATGAGCAGTAGCGGCAGGGAGCAAGTGCAGGGACCCCGCGGCGGGAGGGAGCCTGGTGTCCTTGAAGAGCTGAAAGCTCACAAGGCGTGAAGCTTAGTAAGTGGTCGGGAAAGTAGCAGGACATGAATTGGGGAAGTGGGCCGGGGCTGGCAGCATACGTGGGGTCTTTTAACCGTGTAAGGAGTGGGAATTTTTTTTTTAACATCTTTATTGGAGTATAATTGCTTTACGATGTTGTGTTAGTTTCTGCTTTATAACAAAGTGAATCAGCTATACATATATATATATATATCCCCATCTCTCCTCCCTCTTGTGTCTCCCTCCCACTCTCCCTATCCCACCCCTCTAGGTGGTCACAAAGCACCGAGCTGATGTCCCTGTGCTATGCGGCTGCTTCCCACTAGGTATCTATTTTACGTTTGGTAGTGTATATATGTCCATGCCGCTCTCTCACTTCGTCCCAGCTTACCCTTCCCCCTCCCCAAGGAGTGGGAATTTTTAATTCTCAAATGTAGTGGGAGTCCATGAAAGAGCTTTAAGTGTTTTTGTCAGGGAAGGAAGAAAGAATTGTGGAGGAAGAACTGGAGAGAGGCAAGAACTGAAGCTGGGAAACTAGTTAGGAAGCAGTTCTCTGGTCCAAGAAGCTACGAGAGACCCTGGAAATGCAATAGTACAGAGTCCCTGCCCTTATGGATTTTTAAATTCTAGTTAGGGAAGGCAGTTAACAAGTAAGCAAGTAACACCAGCTAGTACTAAGTGTTAGGCATGAAATTAGAAAGTGACAATTTAAAGTGAAGGTGAATGACAAGAAGGAGCCAAGCATGTGATATTCTGGGGAGAAGAGTCCAGGCGGAAGGAACAAACAGCAAATTCAAAGGGCCTAAGGAGGGAAATGTGAGTAATAGATGAGAGATGCGATCTAGACCACTGTCGGGGGCAAGGGAGATGGAGATGGGCACTGCCGAATCTTCAGCTTGAGAATGGTGTTTTTTTTTTTGTTTGTTTTTTTTGCGGTACGCGGGCCTCTCACTGTTGTGGCCTCTCCCATTGCAGAGCACAGGCTCCAGACGCGCAGGCTCAGCGGCCATGGCTCACGGGCCCAGCCACTCCGCAGCATGTGGGATCCTCCCAGACGGGGGCACGAACTCGTGTCCCGTGCATCGGCAGGCGGAGTCTCAACCACTGCGCCACCAGAGAAGCCCAAGAATGGTGTTTAAAGCCACCTGACTGGGATCTCCTCGAGAGAGAGAGAGAGTGTGGATGGAGAGGACGTGGAAGACAGCCTAGGTACTGTCAAAACTTAAGAACAGAGGGAGGGGGGCAGCACGGAAGCTTTGAGGCAGGAGGAAAACCAAGGGTGCAGAGTTCTGGAAGCTAAGAGATGCCTAGAGGGGAGAGCTTTTCCAGGAGGAAGGATGGGTTGCCTGTGTCCAGCCCTCCTGGGAGGTTGAGGAAGATGAAGCTAGAGAGTGTCACTCGGACCTGGCCACTTGGAAGTCCTGGTGACCTTACAAAGAAGAGATTAGGCAGAGTGATTGAGTCAGGCTAGGCTGGAAAAGGCTGAAGAGTGAATTAGAGGTTGAGGAAGTGCAGTTGAATATTTGGAGAAATTTTGATGTAGAGAGCAGAGAAAAGGACCTTTACTGAGGAGTGGCGGGTGTGGAGTCAACATGTTGTGGGGGTTTTTGTTATTTTTTATTTTATTTTATTTTTTACAAATTACAAATATTTTATTAGATGCTTTAAAAACTCTTTTTATAAACTTTAAAATGTAACTAGAGAGAGACTTCCCTGGTGGTGCAGTGGTTAGGAATCCGCCTGCCAATGCAGGGGACACAGGTTCGAGACCTGGTCTGGGAAGATCCCACATGCTGCAGAGCAACTAAACCCGTGAGCCACAACTACTGAAGCCCACGCGCCTAGAGCCCGTGCTCGGCAACAAGAGAAGCCACTGCAATGAGAAGCCCGCACACCTCAACGAAGAGTAGCCCCCACTCGCCTCAACTAGAGAAAGCCCGCGTGCAGCAACAAAGACCAATGCAGCAAAAAAAAGAAATATATATATATATATATATATAAAACTAGAGAAGTGTACAAATTCTAAGTGTACAGTTTGATGAATTTTCACAAAGTAAACATCTATATAACCAGCACTCATATTAAGCAACAGAACATTACCAGAAGCCCCCTTGTGCCCCCTTCCATCTACTGTCAGAGGATAACCCCTGTGCGATTTCTAGCACCATATAGTAATCTTCTTGTGTTGGAATTTTATATAAATGGAATCATTTAGTATGCGTTCTTTTGTGCCTGTCTTCTTTCACTCAGCATTATAAGATTCATCTTTACCGTTGCATGGAGCAGTAGTTTGTTTATTCTCATTGCTGTATGAATGTACCTTTATTTCTCCATTCTACTGTGGATCGACATTTGGATCTTTTCCACCTTGGGGCTATTACAATAGAACTGCTGCAAACATTCTTGTATACTTCTTTTGGTAAACATGTTTCTGTTGGGTATGTACCTGGAAGTGGAATTGCAAAGCCCTGGGGGGTGTGTGTGTGTGTTTACAAAGTGGTTGTGCCAGTTCATATTTTTTGCCAGCAGAAAATCCTGTCAACACTTGCTAGTATCTGTCTTTTCCATTTTAGCCATTCCAGTGGGTGTTTGGTGGAAACACATTGTGATTGTAATTTGTACTTGCATTATGACAAGGAAGAGTTTTTTAAGTCTGGGAGGTCCTGGAAAGTGTCTCCGTGCTGATGGGAAAGCTCCAGTAGAGGTGGAAAGCAGATGCTCAGAGGGTAATAGGCTGCAGGGCAGACAGACTGATTTTTTTTTTTTTTGTGGAATCGGGAACACTTCTCTTGTGGCCTACGGAGTGTAGGCTTCAGGGTCTAAGCGACTTAGATTCAAATTCTGGCTTTACTGCCCTCTAGCCATGACCTTTAGTGAGTTACTTAACTTCTCTGAACCTTGTTTTTCTTACCTGAAAATGGGAAGAACTAATCTGCCTTGCCAGATCGTTGTGAGAATCACATGAGATAACACTAGGTAGTACCTAGCTCAGTGCCTGGCAGATAAGAAGCATTCTTCCAGCAGAGTATGGCTACTTTCTTCTTTACTTCTCAGAATATGTAATTATTGTACAATTATTTCAAAGAGGCATGGCTAAGCCACATTGATAGGTTTTTCATAGCATTTCCTTTCAAAGCCATTGCATTGCAGTTCCTTTCAAAGTCATCCTTTAATTGCTTCTTAAGGATGATATACAAGATGAAGCAAAGCCCATTCTGTATTAATGTTCCAGAACGTGGGACACTTTCCTTTCTGCTCTTAACAGCATAGATGCTTTTGATAATTCCAGCAATACAGTAGTGATAGTAGGCAAACCACCCTCAATAAACTGGAGATGATTCTGTAAGGCTTGCAACTAGCCATTTTCTGATTCGTCATGTCATAAAGGTACTTCTTTGAGGATTGGGGGCATTTTAATTAGGTTTTTTCCAAAGGATTTTTGTAATGTCTTATACGGTAGGTTCACCATAAGTATGTTAATTCCAAGATGTTGCTGTCTCTGCAACCGGGTGAAGCCTGTAGCTTGGCACACAGAACAGTTAACTAAAATCAGAACAGATTGGATGAGAATCTTGGGGGCCTCAACTTTAGTGCCTTAGATGTTGGTGGTTAGCAAGGTGGTTTTGGAGTTGCATTGCAAACTCAGAGATTTTACTAAGATGCTGACGTTCTGACCTTTTTACTCCGTGGGTCCATTCTGACCCTTCTTCTGTCTTCCATGGGAAAGTCCGTGACAACCACTGATCCACTTAAAATCATTTGTCTTGAGCAGGTGGACAGGTAGAGAAGTGATTGTTTTAAAATTACTTAGTATTCTAGGACTTAATAGGGAGAAATCACAGTATCTGCCCTCTTGCCTCTAACTATGGCTGTACTCAGCCTACCTGGAATAGGTCACTTATCTTATCCTGTTCTTAGCACTGTAATTTTCCTGTTCAACAGGGTTCAGTCTCCCAAGAAATACCAGCTTACTTATCAAGCTGACAAAACCCCATGTGCGAGCTAGCCGTCCTTGCCTCATACCACTGGGTCCTTCCACAGGGAATAGTACATTTTCTTGTTCACCCCAGCCCTACATCTCCCATCTTCTTTACCCTTTAGGCAAATTGGAAGAGGAGAGCCTGGCAGGTTTCAAACAAACGCAGTAGGAGAGCAGTCAGACTGTATTTGAAAATTAGATCGCCAAGTCCCATCTTTTCTGAAGAGGGTGAGGGGAATTGGCGAAGGAATTTTCAAGCCCTTGGCGAAGATTTGATGATAGTTTTCTTTGCAGATCAGAAAGAGGTTTGCAGATCAGGGAGGGAAGTTTTTCACAGTTGTCAACCTAGGGAGAATTCTTTATACATCCCACAATTGGTTCCACTTTCAGTCCTTAAGTAATAGATGCCACATGTGTGTCTCTGTTTAGGGCTGATGGATGCGACGTACTCCCCAAAGAAGAGTGTTATTTGTACGGCAGTGTTAAAATGACAGACTCTTTGCTTTCACTCCCTGAAATAACCCTGAATGTAGTTCTCATTTAGGCTTAGGGCTTTCCAGTTTGGCAAGACCACATTAAGAAATGTGTCTTTTGGTAGTTAAATATATGTCACAAAGAGTAGAAGCCTAGTTTGCTGACTTCAGTGGCCCTGTTCTGTTAGGGTGAGCAGGTCTAAGGTATTTTTAGCACTGGAGACTCTTCCCCAGTGACCCCTGCCCACACACCCACATCCCCAGGATGAGGCTGCATTCTCCACCCATACATGGGGCTGGTGGAATAACCAAGGGGCAAATTTCAAGTCTTCCCACACAGCCAAGTCCTTGTAAGAGTAGCCAGATACTCCAACAGGCTGACGGTGTTTCTTTCAGAGCTGTTCTGAGGAGGCAGGCAGTTAAGTTTAGAACCAAAGTTAGAGGATGGAAATAGTGCTGAGGAAGACAGGTCGTCTTGATTCCCAGCTAAGGAAAAGCTTTCTTAGCTTCTGTACCAGGAGGGCTGAGTTGAGCTGTATATATCGTGCCTGACTGGGCCCAGAGTCCCCGGGGGCAAGGACCTTGTGGAATTCACTTTTGGTCTCCCCGGTGCCCAGCACATCTGGTGCTTCCCAAGTGCTTGCAAAAGCACATGAAATGAAACAAGGTACAGCTGGCCGGCTTTCCAGAGTTCCCGACTGATGGTGCCTTACCGAGTGGGTCTACCCATTCCGTGACAAAGTCCTTACCTCTTAGGGAAAAAAATTGCAACACGTGGATTCCCCTTGTGTGGAAGAGAAGTCTGTTTTTTTCTTGTGGTTAAATATTTCATTCTTCCATCTCTCTCTGCTAATGCCGTCAGCCTATCTTTGGTTCCATCTGTCTTCACCTCTGTTCCACCCTCTGGTGAAGGAGGTTGTAGTCCATCCCCACGTCTCATCACTTGGTCACTTTTCTTCCCACTCCTGGTCGTCGCTCCCATCATTCATTGCCAGCTTCCCTTCTTCTTTCAGCTCTTAGTCTTGGGGGCTTTCCTCTGTGGTCTATGAATACGTCTACATTTCTCTTATCTCATGACCTCTGCTGCCTTCTCTCTTCCCTTCGCTGTCAAAAGTTTCTAGAAGGAATGATTTATCCTTAAAGTCTGGCAAGTCCTCACTTCTCATTCACTTCCCAACCTGTGGTTACCGGTCAGCTTGTCTCTTCCTAAACTGCTCGGGCATGGAGCACACTCACAGTTTCCTAAAACTGGGTCCATCTCATTCTTCTGCGTGTTCTCCTCTCTGGGTCATTAAACAACGTTGAAAATTTCTTTTTGAAATTCAAGACACTGTTCCTGTTCTCCCACCTCTGAGCATGCTTCGTTCCTTCCTCTGTGCTGGTTGGTTCTCCTCTGCTTGCTCTTCGGATCACACGTTCCTGAGGGCTCTCCCAGGCTGGCTTCTCTTCTGACCCGGACTGTCTACCCAGCCTTCTGGCCCTCTCTGACTGTACATACTTTCCAGTAGGCGAGGATCCACAAACCTTTATCTTCAGCCGACACGGTGCTGTGCATACACCAGCAGATCCCACAAGTCAGGTACAAAACTCAACTCAATCTTAACCTGCCCCCGCTCCCCATTTCACACACAGACACATGCTCTTCCCGAGGGCTTTATCCCAGTCAACCATTCCACTCTCTCTCCTGTTGTGTAACTCAGAGAGCCGGCGTCTTCTCTCCCCTCCCCCACCTCTTCAGTTCATTGCCACATCCTGCTAAATTTGTCACAGATCTAGCTGTCTCTTTCTCTTTTGCCTATATCCTCATATCTTTCTTCCAACCTGTCCCTCTCAGATTTGTCCTCCACACCGCTTACTGCTGTAAGTGGCCACGCTAAAATGCAAATAAGATCGCAAAACCTGGTTGCCTGAACCGTTCATTGTGTCCCACTACCTATAGGATGAAGTCCAGACTCCTTACCATGGAATACAAGGTTTTTCTTTTAAATGGCTGCTTGTTTACTTGCTGTGCTCTCAACCACCCCTACCCTTACCTTTGACCCAACCAAGCATTTTGTAGTTTCTTTAATGCCCTGGTGCAGTTCTTGGTTGTTTCTTGAAAAGTCTTTTTGCTCTTAACTTTCTGGTCCGTAATAGTGTTACTGACCAGGGTTCTCGGCCTCCTTTATCAATAGAAATTGATAAGAGGCCAGATGAGAAATTCAGGCAAGGCTTTCCTGGGGCCCCTGCTGCAGCAGGGGGAGCGAGAACAAGCGGCAGGTTCCCTTGCTCACTCGCTTGCTGAGCAGGGGTGCGAGCTGTTTCCTTATATGGGTTGAGGATAGGAGCAGGTCCAGGGGTCGGACTTGAGGGCTGGCTGGGGTGTTCTGCCCACCCCTCTGGCGGTGGTGTGTGCAGGGGGCATGCACAGTGCCCTGCTTTTGCTCCCTGCCTTTGCTCCTGGCTCTTTAGAAGTGGCAGTTGGGTTTTTGGTCTTTTTGTATCTTGTTGTCCATAATTGCCCCAGTGCATGCACGTAGTTATTTTTAGTACCTTATAGTTTATTTGTATTTTGTTGCTCCAGGAGACGTTTGTCTGGGTGAAGCATTGCCGCAAAGGGTCCCAGGGTCCCAGCCTGTCTCAATAGGATATGTCTTCCCTGGTCACTCCTCCATCCCTGAGGAGCTGATCATTGTTCCCATCTTTGTAACCCCCCTTACACTGCACAAACCTCCGTTAAAGCACTGATCACCCTGAAATTTCAATTTTTGGTTTTACATTTCTAGTTCCCCTACTAGACCATGAACTTAGGTAATCGACCATACTCACCTAGCACTGGAGACACAGCAAGGCATTGGCTCTTCTAAGGGCTGCATGCATGAATGAGTGGAGGATTTGACAGGTTAGTGAACCACCCACAGCTTTGTCTCAAGGCTGCTCTGCTGTTCCCCTTCCCCTGACCTCATTCAGTTAATTGATGCATCCTGCTGATTCTGTCAAAGATCTATCTGTCCATGTTTGGGACAAGCCCAGGAAGCCAAATGGTAGTTGTGAAATCTTTAGGTTTACTTTTTACCTGTGCTGTCTCAGAGAAATTGCAGTGAAAGCATTGTTATAATGCTAGTAGCAACAACTAAGGTTCATTTAGTGCTCTACAGCCTGGAGAATCTCAGATGAGAAAAATGAAGTACAGAAAGGCTATGACTTGTTAGAGGTAGGTAACAGCCCAGGTCTTCAGATTCCAGATCCTCTGATCTTTGTATTATTACACACTGTTTCAGATGCTTCCATCAACAGGTGATTTAAAGAGTTATACTCTTCCTCTTTCGGAGGGCTACTACTCTGCTGTTGCCTGCAGTCTCTTGCCAACAAATAACTCAGTTATTCTACTGCTCTGGGCTTCATTATTCCTTGTGAATTCGTAAGGCAGATTAAGTCCCTGTTTTCTGGGAATTGAGAATCTTCAGACAAGTCATAGTGAGTCAGAGAGAAATGTTTTTGATGTGAAGGAAATGGAACGAATGTGTGGTTAGTTAATCTTTAAATATTGTATGTGATTCATTCATTCAGTAGTACTTGTTGAGCCACCCATCTGCTGGGCACTGTATGACTGTCATGGTCCCTGCTCTCATGGGGGTCATAGGCCACCGGGTGAGACAGGTATTAATCGGACATGCCTGCAAAAGTGAATGCATGTATTATTGGAGGCGGTGTTGGGAAGCCGGAAAGGCCCTGGAGTAATCACGAGGCCAAAGGTTATAGCTGGGTGAACCAGGAAGTTCCTTCCTCCTGCTGGGCCTCTTTCTTTTCCTCTAAAAAATAACCAAGGTGGAACCAGTTGGTGTCTTAGTTCCTTCCAGCTTACTACGTCTTTGAACTCTTATCTAACAAAGGCACATTCAGTGAGTCAGAAGGCAGAGCAGAAAGTACGATTCTTTTGTGTGAACTGATTGTTAAAACATGACAAGTTTCATTCGTTATCTCTGTAAGCAGAGTTCAGGCTTACAGTTTCCATCCTGACTACCTTGGTCTACTGAGAAAAGCACATTTTACTTTATTAAAGCAGCGCTTGGCATTTTAGTGGACCCCCTTGCAATGTTTAGTTTATTCTGACATTTGAGAGATTGGATCCTCTTTGTTCTGTGATCTCAAAAAATCATCAACCCCCCAGCCCCTAATTCCTGTATTTGATATGTAAAATGGAAGTAATAACCCAAAACTTCTTAATAAGCCCGCAGAGGCACTGATTCAGCAAGGAAGCAAACATTTGTGGAGCATCTGCTGTGTGCACGACACTGCTGAGTACAGAACAGACACGAATAAGAAGTGGTCCCTGCCCTCAAGGAATGTATGGTTTAGTGGTAGAAAAAAAGCATAACTATTACAGGTGCCGTGGTAGACGTTGATGTAGGGTCGGACGTACAAATGTAAGAGCTGTACGTAAGTTCTGCTGGCTGGTGGGAGGGGAAACCAGGGGGCAACGTAGTATAGGGAAGAGAATGTTAGGTTTAGAGTCAGAAGAGCCGGGTTTTCGGAATCTCCGTTCTGTATATATTAGTTGTGTGACCTTGATTCCTTTGAGCCTGGGTCGCCTCATCTAAATAAAGGAAGTAATGATCCTTCTGCCCCATGGTCAATGTGAGTGTGGAACTATACACGTGTGTATGATAGAGCTCTATCTGTCTGAGCTCTAGGGGCAAGGTCATGTTCCTGAATAAAATGGCTGTTAGGCCACTTGTAATTGCTAAGACAAAAGATTTTTTTTTTTAATATATATATATATTTATTTATTTATTTATTGTGTGGTACATGGGCCTCTCATTGTTGTGGCCTCTCCCGCTGCGGAGCACAGGCTCGGGACGCACAGGCTCAGCGGCCATGGCTCACAGGCCCAGCCACTCCGCGGCATGCGGGATCCTCCCGGATCGGGGCACGAACCTGTGATCCCTGTATCGGCAGGCGGACTCTCAACCACTGTGCCACCAGGGAAGCCCCAGACAAAAGATTTTATTTGAAGTAAAGCTCTCAGATTAAACCCAAACAGGCATCAGCAACCTTTCAAAGGTAGCGTGCCAATTCTGCTGCCTTTGCCGGCCTGTCCTGCAGATCAGGCGTCTGTGCGCACCTTTCCTGTAACGGCAGCGGGTGTGGTGCAGGAGGCAGTAGGAAGTCCGGTGGCCCCCGAAAGCCCATCCTCACCTTGACTGTGATGGGAGGTGTGGACTGATGTCACTGCTCACCTGTGCCCTCAGGAATGGGGACGCCGTCAAGCTGTGTCTTAACTCTGACCTTTACCCCCTTCTCCCTCGTGCCAGATTTTATCATGTGGGCAACCTGCTGCAACTGGTTCTGCCTGGATGGACAGCCTGAGGAGGCCCCACCACCCCAGGGAGCCAGGACGCAGGCCTATTCCAACCCTGGGTACAGCTCCTTCCCTTCCCCCACGGGCTCGGAACCAAACTGCAAGGCCTGCGGGGCCCACTTCGCAAGCATGACCAGGAAGGTGAGTGTCGACCTCTCGGCCTGCTCGGTCGCTGTAGCCTCAGGCCTTCAGGCAAGTCTGCTGACCTTTCCATGGTGCCTGCCCCTGGCCTTTGCCTGTGCAAAGCTGGCAACCCAGACCTGTCCTTTCACAAAGGTATTAAAACTAACCAAGCAAAAGCAACACATCTTGGCGTAGATTTGGAGCCAGCTAGATCTGAATTCTGATAGCAGCTAGGCAACTTCCTAGCTGTATGACTTAACCTGTCTTGAGATTCATCTTCTCCGTCTATGAAGTAGGGATATAATAATTGTACCCAAGTCAACATCTCGCAATGTTGTGGGAATAAAATGCGCTAAGCTGCGAAGGGTGCCCGGTGCGATGCTTGGGGTGCAGCAGGCACTTGCTGTTATTTCCTTCATTAGCTGCCGTCATAAAAAGCCTGGCTGCAGGTGAACTTGTTCTTTTTATTGAAAACAGTGTCAAGGACATCTCAGGTACGTCAGGACCCTAACAAGATGAAGACTGGAGCTTATTTACTGTTGCCATTTCATTTGAAATGCATGGTAGCCGTGTTTTCCAGATTAGTGAGCAGGAGGTAAAATCACTGGCTGGGCCATGGTGTACGGGTGAGGGCCATCCCTCTGTCTGTGGTAAGCACGCCTGGGGCCGAAGGTGAGCCCTGACCCAGAGAACTGCTGCATCTGTCTTCTTCTGCAGAATGAGAGGTTTGCAGCCTAGAATGTGACGTTTAAATGATGATAATGAGAAATTTGAGAGGAAAAAATACTTTCTAAACCACCTTCTGTATGCCAGGGACTATTTTAAGCAATTTATAGAGTTTTTGTTTCATTTAATCCTCACAGTAACTCTATGATGTAGGTTTTAGGGTCCCTACACTCCCACTTTACATATGAGAAACTAAGGCTTAAAGTTTAACAGGTAAAAAGGAAACTGTCAAGTTCCTGACAGCATTGGAGACATTAAAATACTCATTCTTTCCCCTCTACTTAAGTAGCGCCCCAAGATCACCTGGTTATTAAATGGCAGAGCCAGGATTCAAACATAGGTCTTTGACTCTCAAGCTTTCTCCCAGAAGACAGTCAGCATGTCAGAATTTCTGCAGCTCAAAGTGTTGACCAGCCACCCCTTTGTAACTGTAAGACGATGGAGAATTGGCATTTTGCCTTGTAGGTTGTATTTTGCCTACACCTCAGTGCAGTGCGGGGAAGGTGGGCACGTAGCCAAGCTTTGTTGTGGTTTGCTTGGCTACCCCAGTCACTGAGAACTCAACCAGAGAGGCTCCTGCAGGCCAGGGGACTGTGGCTCGGTGGGCAGGGGTGCCTCTCCTTTTATACGTAGGCTGAAAGGTTCAGTCCATGATGGAGACTGAAGTGGTGAGTAGGAGGAACTCGGGGCCACGTGGCCTCAGTGCTGTCAGTGGTGGAGACGGTGGGGTGGAGTTAGGGTCTGAGATGAGATGGAAGGAGGGCTGTCGGGTCCTGATCATGTGCCTGGCACTGAGCCTGGCATTTCAGATGCGTTGTCTCACTGAAACCTTACAGCAGCCTATGATGTGTGTATTACTATCATTTGTTCCCATTTTACAGATGAAGAAATTGTTCCCTTTATCTAAGGTAGTAGTTTCAGGGACTCCTCAAGTGCATCAATAGTCTGTTGGATGTCAAAGCTCGTGCTGTTTTCATTGTTACATTGTGAGAAATGCTAGGAACAAGCAGCTGAAGTGGCAGAGTAATTGGCAAGAAAGGAATAGGGAAAACCCTCGTTTAAATGAGGCAGCATGGGGAATTCCCTGGTGGTCCAGGCGTCACTTTCACTGCCGAGGCTGTGGGTTCAATCCCTGGTCAGGGAACTAAGATCCCGCAAGCCGTGTGGAGCGCCCCCTCCAAAATTAATTAAGAAATAAACAAATAAAGGAAGCAGCATGAATTTGCAATAGGTTTGTTTGAAACCACCCTCCCCCCTTTTTTTTTAAAGTCAGTTATCCTCTGGAGTGGAAATGGAGAGAAAGCGCAGAGAGGACGATGGTGGTGATCCAGGCTCAGGATAAGCATGTCGAGCACATTGGAAACTTGAGAGAACCAGGGGATCTAGCGAGTTCTTAACATTGCTCAGCCTGAAGAGAGAACGTGAATGAACAAAGAAACCGCCCCCAGAGAAAGGAGAATGATGGTTGGGTCAGGGTGGGAAGATGCTTTATTTTCCTTATAGTGGTTATCACCACCCAACATACATGTGTTTGTGGATTGCCTGTCTTCTCAGATGGTACATAGGATAAGGGATTTTGTCAATTTTGTTCACAACTTTTCCCCAGTATCTAGAACAGTGACTGACACGTGGTAGGTAGGCAATAAAATTTTAGAAATAAATGAATGAATGAACGAATGACTGCTGAGTTGAGAGCAGTTTGAAAAAGAGGAAGTAGACCAGAGAATTTCTATTTTCATCACTTTATGGCTGACATTTCCATGCTGAAGATTTTCACTGAGGGCCGATTCTGTCCCAGCAGCATGCTAGTAGCTGGAGCTTACAGTTTTGTGGAGAGAATACTAAGACATAGGTCTTTCCCTTAGGGAGCTTACTGTCTGGTCGAGGAGGCCCACATTTACAAAGAACTAATAATAGTCAGTTGCATAAGTTAAGTACTAGGGCATCAGGCATTGTTGGTAAATTGATAATTCTAGCCGGATGAAGGAAAGTTTGTTGATTTGCAAAGCAGTGGCTGAGGTAAAAGCACCAGATGTGGAGCAAGTTCAAGGTGGACTTGGGAACTGTGAGTGGCCTGTTTGGCCAGAGTGCCTGTTTGGCCAGGGAAGTTAGGGCAGCAGGGTTGGGATCAGGTGGTAAAGGGCCATGACTGCCATGGTAAGGAGTCTATCGCCACCAGACAACAAGGAAGCATCAGAAGGAGTTTGAACAAAGCAGCAACCTGATTGATCCCATTTCAGGGAGCAGACGTGGCTTCGTGAGGAGGGTAATTCGATGGAGCCATAGGAGTAGCACTTAGGAAGCTCTTGCACACCTGGCGGGAAGTTCCCAGAGCCTGGTGTAGGGTGGAGGCCGAGATTGATCGAGGTAGCTTCCATTTAGTGAGCAGCTCTTTGTGCCAGACCTTGTGAAGAAGTGGTTGTTAACCCATTTTACAGATGAAAAATTTGAGACTCAGATACAACAGGTACTTTAGCTACTAAGATACAAGGGCACACAGCTGTTGAAGACAGATGAAACGGAGGAGGAGGTCAAACTAA
This sequence comes from Lagenorhynchus albirostris, assembly GCF_949774975.1. Taxonomy (NCBI): domain Eukaryota; kingdom Metazoa; phylum Chordata; class Mammalia; order Artiodactyla; family Delphinidae; genus Lagenorhynchus; species Lagenorhynchus albirostris. The sequence continues at coordinate 20,597,623 of NC_083114.1, read as the reverse complement.
AGAAGGCAGAGAATCGATCTGGGTGCCTAGGAGCCTGACAGTGATTAAAATAAGGATTTTTTTTTTTATTCAGTGGTTCAGTGGAAAATATATTATTCAGTATCTACTGTGTGTCAGACATTGCGTGGGCTAGGCAGGCAGAGATGAAGAATGTCAGCCCTCCTTAGTAGGGAGCTTGTAGTCTGACAGGAAGATGGGGGCAAATACGCAGCCACACAAGGAGACAAAAAGAAAGCTTCTGTAGCAAGAAGAGCTTTTGCGGGGGGAAAGAAAGTTCCAGTCTGGAAGGTAAAAGATGGTTATTGGTACAATGTTTTCTTGCCACAAAGGGATGGATTAATTTTGTGAATATTAAGGATGTTTTCTCCTATGAGAACTTTGCACTTGTAATTTCATGCTTAAGTGGATCAGCATCTTATCTTAAGGGTTTGGCATTTAACAGCTGCAAGCTTTTAAAATGTCTTTTCTAGAAGTGTTTGAATTGACGTGATTACATGGATCCTACTGTCTCTTTTTCCTTTCTTCATCGAGGTCAGTATTTTCCGACTGCTCATTGGGTACAAAGTCCAGAGAGCACTAAGGACTTCGTAGAGAGGACGTAGTAAGAAAGATGGAGCCCTGCCTTCCCAGAGTTTCCAGTCTCAGAGAGAAATGGCAGGCTGGGATTTGCCACAAGCCTCATATCCCATCTGTATTGGTAACACCTACATATGGTCTAGCAGCAGCCCTGCCTATTTTGGAGGGAGTTTGGCGCCCAGCCTCTTGAGCTGACCAGGTTGAGCAGGAGGCTGGGGAGGTGGTCTGGCAGGGAGGTTGTACTTGGGAACGTAGAAGAGAAACTCAAATCTCAGAGTAGAAAGGGGGTGGCTCCTAGGTACTGGCCCGCGTCGGAGATGAGGCACGGGGGAAAGGGAAAAGGAGGTGACGGTGTTACCTTTAAGTGCGTTGCGCACCCGCCGCACGCTGAGGTTTGCTGTGCCTTAGCTCATGTAGTACTTGAGTAGTCCTTGGAGGTAGGCTGAGCTTCCGACTTTACAGGTGAGAATCTGACGCTCTGGGAGGTTATCTGTTTTGCACAAGTTCCCTTAGCTGGGACGTGACCAGCTAGGACTTAATCCTAGTGTGTCATGCCTCGGGCTGCCCCTTTCCTCCCGGTGGGCTGCAGGAGGGGATGCTTATGGGCAGGATGGCTAGGAGGAGGGGCTGGTGGGCTGAGAAAGTGGGCCCGCCCTGTGCCAGGGAACGAGGCTGGGGAGAGGGTAGAACAAGGAAGGGTGGATTGGCAAAGGCGGGTGCCCCTGCCAGCCTCCCAATGCTGGTGTTTGCCTGTGTTCCTGGCATTTGTGCAGGCTCGTCGGCTCCCCTAGGTCATCTTTCATGCGACTTCATGAGTCAGTTTGCACCATTTGCTAGAATTTATACATATGTATTTCCCTTGCTTGTTCTGCCCACATTTGTTGACAGCTGCTTTTCCCTTCTCCTTTGTTCTCTTCTGCCTCTGCAAACTGAGGTTTTAGCCTCAAGAGAGCGCTGTCTTACTCTTTCCCCTAGGGTGTGTTTCAGATGCCAATGCCGGGACTTGAGAATCCCTGGCGAGCTGCGGGTTACGGAGAAGCTGGGTTGGTTGCTGCCTTTGCATTCTGATCTTGCATCCAATACGCTGCACACCTTTGAAGAAGAGAGGTGTTTAGATCTGGCTGATTGAGCAACTTGGGGCTTTTTAATTGTGTCAAGCTAGGTCTTATCAAACTGCATTGACTTAAATAATGTTCCACGTCAGGACCTACAGCTTTACTACACGGAAGCCTCGTCATTTCACTCTGTCATCCTAAGCACATCTCATTGCCCAACAGAAAAGCTTTAGATATGACTGAACCCCCAATACCCAAAAACATTCAGTTTCTACCTGAGTGGCTACTGGTCCCAGAACCCTTATGAAGCGAGTGCAGCCATGCGTCCTTTCCAGTCAGTCGCTGAACATTTTATTGTCTGGTTATAACTGTGTAGAGAATAAGGGAGCTTGATATGTGTCCTTCCCCAGCTTCTAAGTATCACTAGTCAAAACGATGGTAAGCATTATGCTTGTTTTCCTTTACTGCACGAATGACACTTAGAGAAAACGAACTATAACGACGTCAGCTATGCAGACTTTTACTTCAGTGCCACACAAGAGTATCTGTGATTTCGACTCTGGGAATCTCAGTCTCCTGGGCATTCTTGTTAGCTTGAATAACTTTCTATACTTAGAAAAGAGGGAGTGGAAATCTTTAGGTTAATACTTAAGTCACCACAGGATGAAAAGTTTTTAATTTCTCTAAAGGATGAGTGAGGGCGCCCTCCGGGACCAGCCCCGTGGGCCCAGGGATTACCCGTCTGGTGGCATGTGGCCTGCTGGTGGCTGGAACAGGCCTCAGTCAGATGTCACCGTGCTCGGTCAGCCTGCGGGGCGAGAGGCCGAGGATTTGCTTCCTGTGAGCTGAGCAAGCCTTCATGAGTTGTGTTGTCTGCGATCCTGGGAGGAGCTGCTGCCAGGCGGTACCAGCTTGCCTTCCAGGCACTCTCGTCGCCCATCTGAGACACCCTGTACTTTCACAGATGAGAGCTCCCTAATCACGTCCAGAGGGCCTCCTGGAGCTGACTAAATATTTGTCCTGGGTAGGCTCTCAGGCACCACTGAGTTCCCAGCACTCTGAGTGGGCCTTCCTGGGGTGGGGGTGGGCCTGGGCCTCAGCCTCTGCAGACGGGGCACGGGGTTGGCAGTTGGGAGATGGAGAGCCAGGCCCTTGACTCAGCCCAGCTGTAGGCTCGCCTGGGGCTGAGTTAGGCAATGTGAGCATGACTGTGGGCACCAAACTCAGACCTCGAGTGAGAATCCCAGCTCTACTCTTTACTGCCTGCCCTTTAGGATGGGATTTAATCTCTCTAGGCCTCAGATGCTTGGTCTGTAAAACAGGGAAGTACGCGGATACCTACTTTGCGGGGTTGCTTTGAGAATTAAATGACAAGCCAAATCTAGCTCTAGCACATAGTGGCCCCTCAATAATTTAATGAATAACATTAATAGTAACAACAGTCACCAACATAACCTTTATGCATTTGCTTTCTTATCTCAGCAATAAACTAGAAAGAATCATAGTTCAGGATTTGAATCTTGACTCTTATCATTGGCTTGTATTTCCTAGCAAGAATAATTAAAACACTGAACTTATTGAAGACTCATGTGTCAGATATACTAAATGCATTATCTCTTAACTTTACAACAATCATATGAGGCAGTTGCTGTTATCGCCTTGCTTTACAGATGAGGAAACTGAGGCCCAGAGAGGCTGAGTTAGACCCCCAAGGTGACGCCACAAGAAATGGAGGAGGGAGACAATGAAAATGCGGGTTTTTTTTATCCTGAAGCTGGTAGTCTTAATTAATAGCCTCCATTTCTCTACCAGTAAAATGAATAAAGTAAGCCTCCGACGGAACACTCCACGTAGTGTCCTGTATGTGGATACATGATGCCTACAGGGGCTGCGCCACCTCCAAGTGGCTCTTACCCTGAAATCTGCAAGGTAGCCTGCATGCGCAGGGAGAGGAGGAGCTCAGTAAAAGTAAGAGTGATGGGGGAGTCTCGCCCAGCTCCCATCGCACTGTCTTGTTCTCACTGTCTGACGTGGTTTCCTCTGCCTCTTGCTCTAAGCAGCAGACCTGCTTGGACTGTAAGAAGAATTTCTGCGTGGCCTGTTCGAGCCAAGTGGGGAGCGGGCCCCGCCTCTGCCTTCTCTGCCAGCGTTTCCGAGCCACAGCCTTTCAGCGGGAGGAGCTCATGAAGATGAAGGTGAAGGACCTGAGGGACTATCTCAGCCTCCATGACATCTCTACCGACATGTGCCGGGAGAAAGAGGAGCTGGTGTTCTTGGTGCTTGGCCAGCAGCCTGTAATCTCCCAGGAGGGCAGGACTCATGCCCCCAGCCTGTCCCCGGACTCCCCCGAGCAGCAGGCCTTCCTGACCCAGCCTCACACCAGCACGATACCTCCTACCTCACCCGGCCTCCCTTCTTCACCCCCAGCCCAGGCTCGGGACCGGCAGCAGGTACGGGCCCATTTGCAGCCACACCATCTCTGCCAGTTGGAGGGCTCGTTTTCCTCTCCCGCCTGTACCGTGGGAGTGGGGCAAGGTTAAGTGTCCGGATTATGTGATGCCTTTCTGCTTACTGATGAGGGATGATGTTTTCTGGACATCCAACTCACGTTTTGGCTTTTTTCAGGGATATTGATGCACGATACTGGGTGTTTGTGTTTTTTGTTTGTTTGTTTTAATTTTTTATTTTATTTTATTTATTCATTTTTTTTTTTTGGCTGCGTTGGGTCTTCGTTGCTGCGTGCGGGCTTTCTCTAGTTGAGGCGAGCGGGGGCTACTTACTCTTCACCGCAGTGCGCGGGCCTCTCACTGCAGTGGCCTCTCCCGTCACGGAGCACAGGCTCCAGGCACGTGGGCCTCAGTAGTTGTGGCGTGTGGGCTCAGCAGCTGTGGCTTGCGGGCTCTAGAGAGTGCAGGCTTAGTGGCCATGGCTCACGGGCCCAGCTGCTCCGTGGCATGTGGGATCCTCCTGGACCAGGGCTCGAACCTGTGTGCCCTGCACTGGCAGGTGGACTCTCAACCACTGTGCCACCAGGGAAGGCCTTTTGTTTGTTTTTAATATATACATATCCCAGTTAGAGAGTTTTTAAAAATTCATTTTTCCAGAAATATTTTGAGAAAACTCACTGGTATTCTTTGTGTTTAGTTCTGTTCAAATTGCCCTCCTACTTACTCACCTTTGTTGTGGTCTTCCTTGGCCGGATGGGGAACTCTGTTCCTCAGTGACCGTCACAAGGCACAAAGGAAGAAAAGGAACATGTAGGGGGAAGGGAGAGTGGGGAAACACTGTGACTAGGACAAGGGCGCTGCTTCTCTTGCCAGCCTCTGTCTGGGTGGGGCAGTGGTTGGTGGGCTGTTGAACAGTAAGCAGCCTTACCAGCATCCTAGTGGGGCCTGGGAATGGTAAGCTCAGAGCAGCACATCGACTGAAACATGAACCAGGCATGAAAAGTACAGAAATGAGTAACACATTGCTTCTGTGCTGAGAAAGCCCCTCTAAGGGGGAAGGTAGATGCAGAAACCAACTATTGGATTAGAGTGATGCAGGTGGACCTCACCGTTGTGTAAGGCATGATGGCGTCCCGTAGACATACGTAGGTGCCTTAGTGAGCCTTTTACTTACATGGCTTGGGCAATAGTGGGAGGATTAGGACCTAAGAAATCCGTTTTCCACATCCAGTTTGTCACTGACTCTTGGGTCAGTTTGGGTGAGGTTTGAGCCTATAACAATGAAATGGGGTTAGTAATCCAGACCACTTTTGCTCTTGCCAGGATGTTGGGAGGACAGACTAGCGTGATCTCACGTCTAAAGGGCTTTGAGCCGCCTAGAGCAGGCACGTGCCAGTGTTGTCAGTTCCCACACAGGATGTGGATGGCTGCTACCTCTTGTTTATGATCACCTCCTTTGCCAGGATGGGGCCCCCTGATTCAGCTCTGACGAGCACTGAGGCATAAAGGCCACTGTGATAGCATGCTTTACCTTCAGGAAATTCAGCAGCTCCCTTGTTGGCTTGAGCCTGCTTTCTCCCCAGTGCGCTCTGGAGTTTAACTCTTCCCTCAGCTCTGGCTCTGTCTGCTGGACAGGTTTGGGCTCCTGCTTTGACTTCCTCCCTTTGCTTGACTAAGTGTTTTCGCTGTGTTTATGGGGAGCCAGGAGAGTGCCTTGAGGGATTTTTTTTTTCCCTCAAGAACCTTCAGGTGGCTTTTCCAATGAAAGGAGTCGGTTTTAAGCTTCCTTTCATTAATCAGAAGTTTCCAGACTGCACCCACAGGAGACACTGTGTACCGGATCTCATTGGGTACTTCTCTGATGTTTTCAGAGGGCCTTCAGGTCAGCTCACATCCCCTGTTCTGGTGAGGTCTGCATTTTGTCAGCCAGAAAAACAGGGGAAGCAAAGTAACTTGTGCGTGGCTGCCCAACGATTCTACAGCGAACTGCACCCAGGATGCAAATCTGCTTATACCATTCACCCTACCAGGGCCCTTTCCTGTACCTTTAATGTCCTGGCAGTAGTTGCTGGTGAAGAAAGTGTGTGGAATAAGCACAACTGTGCACACATATTCATTGTAGATTTTGGTTTAGCCAGTGGGCAAACTGAAAAGACAGGAGCATACTTTGCAGCATGAGATCTAGTTTCTCTTTCCTGGAAAAGAAAGGACATACAAGAAGCTGTCTACTTAGGATGAGGTTAGGCTCTGAAAGACTTTTTGTAACTCCAAGGTGACACCAGGAGGCCAGTGTGTACTACACCGACGTAAATCTAAGAGAAAACTAGACGTTGTTTTGGATGCATCTCCATACATGTGTACTATATGTGGGGTTGTATCGTCCCTTGGCATTTTTGGTGGTGATGGTTATTTCTACTCTTCATTGCCACTGTAGTTGCTTGCCTGTTCTTTTTTTTTTTTTTTTTTTTTTTTTGCAGTATGCGGGCCTCTCACTGTTGTGGCCTCTCCCGTTGTGGAGCACAGGCTCCGGACGCGCAGGCCCAGTGGCCATGGCTCACGCACGGGCCCAGCCGCTCTGCGGCATGTGGGATCTTCCCGGACCGGGGCACGAACCCATGTCCCCTGCATCGGCAGGCGGACTCTCAACCACTGCGCCACCAGGGAAGCCCGCTTGCCTGTTGTTAATTAGCTCCGTATTATGCATCCTAATCTGAGATGAGCGGCTAGAGGCAGTGAGTGACTGGTTTCTTTTACTGAGACCAGTGGAAAAGGCCTGTGAGCTCAGACACCTCTTTGCTCTGGGCTCACACCAGGCCCTTTGCCTGTTGGGAGCAGTGGGTGAAGAGGATCTAGTTAAGGGATTTGTGGCTTCAGTGGTGATGGGATTAGGAGGCTCACAGTTCTGACTACTCTGTGGCAAAACCTGAAGGAGTATCTAGGAGGAACCTTTTGAGAAGTTAGAATTCTAAGCAGAATGAAACTTCTTAAGCACAGGCGTTTGTCTTAAATAGTCTCAGGCTAATAATAATTTTTGACCAGGTTTCAAGACAGCTCTCAGTAATAGTGTGCCCTGCTGGTTGGAGCATATTTCTAGAATGTGAGAGCAGCAACTAGCCAGAAGAGAGGGGTAGGGTGGTGAGGGTCTGGAAACTTTGTCTCATCCAGGCCAGATGAGGAAGTGGGGGAGATTTTGTGTGGAGGAAGGGAAGCTGTGATATGAACAGCTGGGAAGAAAATAGTTGGCATTGGTCTGGGGGCAGAACCAGGGACGGTGGGCAGAAGTTGTCGGGAGGGTAGTTTGGGGTCAGTATCAGGAAAAAACTTGACAGCGGTCCCTCACAGGAGTGGACGTGTTATCTTCCTTTCACTCGGAGTGTTCAAACAGACTAAATTGACGGTGAGTGGCGGTTAATGCCGTCCTGGTGGTGGGCAGAATTAATGCATCTTGTTCTAGAGTTGAAATTTATTTCTGTTGCTTCCCTGCCTGACAAAGTCAGTGTTAAAGAGCAGGCTTTTGTAGTGCTGTTATGCGAGACTCCAGATTTCCGGGGGAGATGGGAATGCGTTTTGGATATGGTGTGAGCTGGCAAGAGGCCCATGCTATCCCTGGGACATCTCTGTGGATGTGATGGCACCTTTTTCTTCCCACAGGCCAATGGCCATGTGTCTCAGGACCAAGAGGAACCCGTCTACCTGGAGAGCACAGCCAGAGCACCTGCTGAGGATGAGACGCAGGTGGGGCCCCTGCTTGGGTCTGTGCCTTTGCCTTTGCTCTTTCACTGGCGTTCTTAGGATGTTATTAGGAACCTCTTGGCAGACTCAAAGTGGAGAGAGGAGAATCAGTGTGTGATGATAGTCCTTCTGAAATTCTGTTTTCAGGGGTGGAGTTTAGTGTTAGCATTCCAGATTAACCTTTGTGGCTGTCAGTGTGTTCGTGTGGAGTTGTGAGTCACAGTGGAGACTGGGGAGCCACATGGCCCATTAGTTTCCAGTCTCTTGACTTTCTAAGAGCTGCCAGAGGGCAGGCTCCCGGTGCCGCTGTGCAAATCTTGTTCTTTTCTTCTGCTTCTAGCACACAGTAGCCATTGTTAGGGGAAGGAAGTCAGATAGTCAGGAGGAAAGATGGGAGGGAGTTCAGGCCTCAGCCGTGGCGGGCCCAGTGCACAGGGGGGCACAGCCATCGGGGCCATGGAGCTATTGTCACGGGTGCATAGAGAGGATGCTTGACCAGGAGGTGGGCTCCTTCGTGGGAAAGCAGAACTGTCTCCGGGGGAGAAGGACCAACACCATTCTCAGTAGTTTCTGCTGCTGCGTTTAGTCATCACAGCAACCCTGTGGGGCAGGTCTGCTGCCTCTTCTTCATGGAGGGGCAGTTGGGCTCCGAGAGGTGAGCCACTTGCCTGATACTATTCAGTACTAATCAGCGGAGGAATCGGATTCAAAGCCAGGGCCACCTGCCTCAGACTGCAGCTCCTTCTACCGGGTCATGCTGCTGGGCGGGTCGGGCCGGCTGCGCCTGAGCACAGGGCTCGGGTTGGGAAGACACCGCGGTCTCTCTTGCGATGCAGGGCGCCATGCCAGCTACTACTCCTGTTCCTACTCCTCTTGAGGCCAGTCACCAAAAGCACGGGGTGATGAGTGCTCTGGGGTCCTGGGAGGGAGAGCCTGGGTTGGGGGAGCTGAGCCCACCGATCTCATCTTTGCCTTTGCAGTCTGTTGACTCAGAGGACAGCTTCGTCCCAGGCCGGAGGGCCTCTCTGTCTGACCTGACGGACCTGGAGGACATTGAAGGTCTAACCGTGCGGCAGCTCAAAGAGATCCTGGCTCGCAACTTCGTCAACTACAAGGGCTGCTGTGAGAAGTGGGAGCTGATGGAGAGGGTGACGCGGCTGTACAAGGATCAGAAGGGGCTACAGCACCTGGGTGAGGGGCCGCCTGGGTGACAGCTGCACGGAGTTCCGGAGTGTTTGCTGTCTCTCTTGAGAGTCGACATCGACCTGACTAAATTTCCCTGCTTTTAGCCCAGGAAGGAGTCACCTTACACATCTGCAGCCTCTAATAATAGCTGTCCTTTGGAGTTGAGGGCTGGGATTGGGTATTTACTCCTCAGGGCAGCCTGTGAAATAGGCGTTATTAGTGTCTTCCTTTTATTGTAGAGCCCAGATTTGAACTGAGGATTTCCTGGTCCAAGTCCGTGGCCTTTCCCCACACACGTCACCCCTGCCATACTGACTACTGCCTTTACCAGTACTCCTTCTTTGCACACACGGTGCAAGAACACTGTGTCCTGCCTGCACTTGGGCTGTTCATTTCCCAAAGCATGGTATCATTTTCAGCGATGCCCAGTAAAATATCAAGGTCTGTGCTCAGATGAGTTTGGAAAAAAAAAAAAAAGAAACTTTATGTCCCTGCTGCTGATTCATGGTGGATGAATAATGGAACAGTAAAGGCAGAGAAGTCCTGCAGAAGAGAGAGGAGTTGAGCCGTGTGGAACTCTGCATTTCCTGAAGTGACTTCACCCAGAACCTACCCCCGCCCCCTGCCCCCCAACAACCCCTCCCCCGCTGATTTGGTCCTGCAGGTCATTTTGACTCCTTGCCTGCTAACAGTGGTTGAAGTCGGATTTGGGGCTCTCCTCTCCCAGAAGCTCAGATTCGTCAGAGTTAGGGGACATCTGACTGGTCACCTGATCACAGACTCTCCCCTTTGGGATCGTCCCCAGAACCTCCCTAGAGTGGCGAGGACCTGGGACTAGGAGATGGCTCCGCCGGGGGGCTGCATCCCGACTCCCTGGCTGACTGGATCAGACTGTTCCTCCTTTCTTGACTTAGTGCTGGCTTCAGAAGCATCAGAAAAGGACACTGTGCTTATGCAGTATCCTTCCTGCTTGGTAGTTTTGTTCATGGCAAAGCAGTGGAATCTCTCTTTCTAAGACTAGACCAGACACCCCGGCAGGAGCTGTGTGTGAGTCCTCCGCATGTAGGGGGAGTGAGGAGGGCGGGTGTTCTGTCTGGGCTCTTGGCCGGCCTGGTTCCCAGCAGGTGAGCAGTCAGAGTTCGGAAGTGAAGGCAGGGTGGCTGGAGACTTTCCTCGTGCCGTCACATATTCAGACGCCTTCTTTCTCTTTCCTTTCCAGCGTGTGGTGCTGAAGACCAAAACGGTATGTAGTTGTTCCTGTTTGGGAACAGGCTTAGGTTCTTAGCTCTTCTGTCCTTCCCCTCCTTCAGCCGTGATTCCTGTTATCAGTCTAAGAATTCATGTCAGCGTCCAGAGAGGGTGTGGGGGAATTCACTGGGAACCAAGGCTTTTCAGCATCTCTGGAAATTCTCATCCCTGTCCCCGTGAAGGGACAAGAGTGGCAGGACACCTAGGGGCAGCCTGATCTGCATGCCTCTGGGTTGTCAGAGCTCAGAAGCCAGCATTTGTAAAATATTCAGCAAAGCAAGTGGTGGCATGTGGCACATCCGGTGCATTTCCCACACTCCTGGGGCTAAGGCACTCCCTCCCCTATAGTTTTCACTCCATTTTGGTCTGAGTGGGAAGGGTTTCTGTGTACACCTTCAGGGAAATCACTTGGGATGTTTCTCAGCTTCTGGTACCAACTAAAAAGAAAGAGTGGTGGGAACTTCCCTGGTGGTCCAGTGGTTAGGACTCTGAGCTTCCACTGCAGGGGGTGCAGGTTCGATCCCGGGTCGGGAACGAAGATCCCACATGCCTCGCGGTGTGGCCAAAAAAAAAAAAAAAAAAAAAAGGGTGGTGACCTGACAGCCTTGTTTGTACAGGGCTGGGTAGTGGTTAGAACTGCTCTGGGGATAGATCGGCGCTCAGCTGCCACAAACTCACCCATGTGTTAAAGACCACCACTGGGCCTTTGGGCACCTCCAGAACACACTGCAGGAATCTTGACTGCAGATCCAAATCATTCTAAAACATGCTAGACCTTTTTGAAAGCCTAAAGGCTACATGGCTGTTTTACTAAATAACAAATTTGGAGAGTCTTCTGAAAAAGTTTTAAAGTGCTTTGCAGGTCCCTGCACTACTCTGAGAACATCCTTTCTTGGGGAAGAGCTCACAATCATACAGTTCAGAATGGGGCACAGTCTTCTGGCTGATAAATTCTCAAGAGTTGAACTCCCCCAAATCATTTGGAGTTCTAAACTGACTCCCTCATCTGATACCAAGATCTGGCCAATCCACTTGGTGTCTTTCTTTTTCTGATTCCTTGGAAGAATGCTGGCAACTGAGTTGATGAATTTGTTAATCCTGGTAAAAATAATCAGTAATGAAATTCTATAAATTACTCCAGCTCATCTTAGGTATTTATATAGTTCAGTTGTTTCCAAACCTTCCCTGTTAGGGCCAACAGCTCCTCAAAGGGGTAAATAGATTTCACTACCTCTTACAGCCAGCCTTCCTCAAGTGCTTCTTGACTTTTTGAATAGTCCAGGGAACAGGAAAAGAAAGTGCAGAGGCAATGGAGTGTGAGAGAATTCCCTGTGGAACCGTAGAGGTGGCTGGTATGGGGCCAGTTGCCTGTTTATAGCTACCTGGTTCAGGCTACCATTTAAAACATGCTGGGGATGGTTGGCTTTGGGGAAGTGAAGGTTTTTCTGTTCCTGCAGCTAACCTAGGATGCTGGTCATGCCCACTGTATCTTACCACTTGCACAAGCCAGTTAGCCTTGTCGAGAACTGTGCACTGAGCAGTTAATACTCTATTGGCAGTCCCTGCCCTCAGGCCCCTTGCCCAGAAGTCCGCCTGCCTGGATTTGAACCCTTGGGCAAGCCACTTAACCCTTTGGTCTCAGTTGCCTCATCTATAAAATGAGTAACAAGAGTACCTGCTTCACAGTTTTTGTGAGGATCCAATGAGTTAAAACATGCAAAGCATTTAGGACCCTGCTAGCACCTGTAAGCTTGCAATAAATGTGGGCTGTTATCATTCCCTTGGGAGATGTTCATTTGTCAGACATTTAGAGAGCACCTACCATGTGACTGGTTGCAGGGGTTCAAAGATGAAAATCAGACCTCAGAGCACATAGCAGATGCTTAGTACATTATTATAGAAATTGATTGCATTTGTTGAATTTAGGGGCCCATAGTGTAGTAGGGAGACAAATAGGCAAACTGAAAAATTCTCATGCAGTGTGATGAGCAGTCATGAGAGTATGAATAAAGCTGTGTATGGGGAGCAGAGAAGAGGGATCCATAATCTCTGCCGGGTTCTTGCACCACGACATCTCCTCAGAGGAAGCCTGGGGGTCGTCTGTGGCATGGCCCAGGGGCTCCTGTGATCCTTGGCTTTATTAAATTGGGGATATGTTTACATATAAGCCTCATGATCCTTAGTGAGCCATTCATTACAGCTCCATTTATATCTAAACTTTTCTGAACCAGTTTTATCTTTTCATCATGTTCTGCCTCAGAGTATTAAGTCCCTAAGTGCCACTCACTGGCTGTATTACAGCCTCAGTTGTCTGAAAATTATTTCTTTTAAGCTTTGAGGACTTTGCCTTATTTAGTTCTCATGTTCTGGGGACGTCCTTGGTCTACAAGTACTTGACTCTTCAAATCTATAGCCTGACCTATAGAGGTGCAGATTAAACAAAGAAGTGAAATTAACTACTGGGGAAAAGTTTTCTTGGAGTTCAGTTTGAGTGAAGTATGTGGATTTGGGGGGGCTTTTCCCAGTGTGCCTGTTCTCCCCGTCCCCCAACCCTGTACACTTAGACAGTCTTCTTACTTTCCTCTATACCCCCTTTCTGCTGTGTGTGTCCAGGGGGAGCAGTGCCATCCAGCCTGGAGGAGAACCTGTGTCGGATCTGCATGGACTCGCCCATCGACTGTGTTCTGCTGGAGTGCGGCCACATGGTCACCTGTACCAAGTGTGGCAAGCGCATGAACGAGTGTCCCATCTGCCGGCAGTACGTGATCCGAGCCGTGCACGTCTTCCGATCCTGAGGGCTTGTACCAGCTTCTTCAGTGCCTTACAGGGACATAGCTCGAGGTGTCTGGGCCCACAGTTGGCCAGCTTGCAGGGGGGCAGCCTAACAAGAAAATCTGCAGTGTTCCCAAGACCAGGGCAAGCAAGATGCTGTGTCACCTCTGGGCATGCACAGATCGCACAGGCAAGTCCCTGTTTCAGCGATCTTGGGGTGATGATGGTAACTAATGGAGAGAGGACTTTCTGGAATTTGGACCGTATCTTCCTCCCTTCCTCTGAGAACCTAAACAGTTTCACCCTTCCTCCTGTAGCCCACCCATCCCCCTGAACTGCGTGTCTCTGTTCCACCCATCGGAAGTCCTGGTAGAAATGGCTCTCTTCTTCCCCAGCACATCTGGATTCATTTCTGGTCCCTCTGGCTTTCTGTGCTTTAACCGACCTTTGCTAAAGTCTCTTGCTACATTACCTAAAATCCATGTGTTTCTTCAGACCAAAAAGATGTTAGCTTCCCAGACCAATAGTGATCCTCCTTAGGACAGAATTTGGCCCAGTAAACTCATTTCTGGCGAGAAATGAAACACAAATGCTATGGAAAAAATTTGAAGTCATTAAGAGTTGCTTCCTTAAGTGCTGGGATTGGAAGCTATCAGTCTCTTGACCTGACCTTGGCAGTCAACAAAGCATCTGGCTTTCAAACTGCTGGGAAATTCCAGTCTCTGTGCGCGAGATGGTGCGTGGATCATCTCTGCTGCTTCTCTTGGGGCCTGACTTTGTGCCATCCTTAATTTTAGTTTATGAGAAAAGGGAAAGCATTGGGTGGAAGCAATGGCTTTCTGCTTGGCTTTGCCTTGTCCAGCAGCCAGCCTTAAACCACTTTCCCCTGAGCGTGAGATCCCTCTTTCCCATGGAGGTTTTAAACATGGTCTCACTGAAGGAACAGAGAGAGAGCGCCTCACGCTTCTCTAGCTAGACTTCTCATGAAGCTCCCAGAGACTGAGCATGTAAGACAGAGCACCTAAGAGGTATCAGAAGGTACTGAACGAGGCTGGATTCAGCCCTTGAGCAGACAGCTGGAAGTCTTAGTTCCCCAGGTTGGTGGGGACTCCCTACTCCCATTTCCTTTCTCAACCTGCTGATTTAGGGGCAGGTCAGGAAGAAGCATTCTCTAGGCCCTTTAGGAAGGGCCGTGCAACGAACAGGTGATGTTCTCGAGCCCTCTTAGTGTCTTTTCACCACTGGAAGAGCTTAAGTTTGCCGGAGAAGCTTAACCAAGCACAAACGTACGTACCGTGTACTATCAGAAGAGCGGTGTGTGCTGCCGTCACTACTGGGCGAGCTATGCAAACCCTTGAACACCCGAAGGCCTTGGCAGTCCCCCCACCCCCACCCCATGCAGCCAAGATCTCTCAGACTGGAAGAACCAGTCATGACTTTGAAAGCAGTGGGAAACCTCTAAGAGGACCTGTTTATTGGTACAGACATGTTTAATGCTTTCTGTCAACCACTAATCTCTTTTGGGGGAGTGAAATAATTTTAAAGTGGTTGTCAGCTGAACACTGGACCACTTACCTTGACATTATACTGGGTGATTTGATTCTGAGCTACAGCCTTTGTAGGAACTGGGGGAGTCAAGAAATTTCCCTATAAAGACATCGTCTTTCATCTTTCTGCTGGACAGTAAATACTACAGTTTACAGTGCCTACCAGTTTAACAAAGGATTCAGCTACTCCTCAATTCCACTGTGAAACAGGTCTACATGTATGCAGCTCAGTTACAACCTAGCAATAACTTCAGGGCAGAAGCTGGCTGTCTCCCTACTTAAAACTTGCTTTCTCTGCTGAGGCCTTACCTCTCCCTACCTCCCAACTTCCCTCTTAGACATGAGTTAATAATATCCTGATGGTTGGTCTGTAACCTCAGTAAGAATTAGAACTGATGTCATTTACTCATTTTGGAGAAAGAACTTGCCTTGAAGTCTTCTAACCTCTTTTGGTGGTTTCCATTTACGAAAAAAAGGTGGCAAACACCTCCCCCCACTTTTTTTGTATCTTCTTTATTCCTACACCAAGTAAAAGTTGGGAATTCTAAGATCCCATTTCAGTTACTATCTAACCTAGGTAGAAAACTTGACTTTTATCCTTGAATATTCTCTCCTGCTCCTCATAGGTCCTTGGTCTTAATTATCATGGAAACATCTAATTCTTCCATTATTCCATGGCTTTTGCTGTGACTGTTCTGAGGTTTCAGTTGAGACTTGTTTTAAAAGACATGGACAGCTGAGTGGTTCATAATACATTGGAATAGCTGGATCCAAACTAGTAAGAATAAGCTGTACAGGAATTAGTGCTCAATATAAAATGTATAAATTTGTTGAAATCTTTTGGATGTGAATGTGTTATTTCAAGTGGCTTATGTTAAGATTTTCTCAGACTTACTTGGGTGTTAAGAGCAAACCCAAATGTGTATTTTTTGTTACAGAGCTCTGCTTTATAACTTTGTAATAAAGTTTCAGTATAGATGCCTGTCTGATCTGGTGTGAGGATACCAGAGGTCTGACAGTTAAGACTGACATGAGCTGACAAACCACAGGCTAATCCCAGGCACACAGGCATGCTCTTGAGAGACTGCATTATTTTTGGAGATGCTTGGGCCATGTGGCCTTGGTCATGGAAGAGCCTAGAAGAGGATGGGACCTGGGTAGGAAAAAGGACCAATCCTAAGTCCAAATAGGAAAACGCAAGTGAGTTCAGGCATAGGACACTGATTTGGTAGAGGCAGACCTTAAAGATGTGGGTAGAAAGGAATCTAAGGACAGCCAGGGTGCCTAGTTAAGTCTTCAGGTGACCCTGGGAGATGGACAGTAGCTTGTGGATACAGCTGTGGTGGCTGGAGTGTGGCTCAGAGGTTGGCCCAGCATCGAGGGCAGAGTGCCCTGTCTGTGCAGGTCTGTACGCCTGCCTGACCAGGTGTCCAGGGGAGGGGACCCCTGAGTAGGCCGCCTTTGGGAGAGCTGGATTAGTGCAGATCTGCCCTGTGACTGAGGAAAGAAGAAATCTTGCCAAAAGGGCATAAAGCCCCGAGGCTGAGCCATAGCACTTTGTCCTCATTGTTCTGGGCAGCTGACCTGTTCAGCACCCTGGATGACCTCTTGTCTGCTGCCAACCAGCAGCAAGTAAACAAAGGCTCAGATGAGGGCAGGCCTCCAGCACTCTGCTGGGGAGGTCTAAGATGATGTTGTTTACGGTCTGTGGAAATACATGGATACAAAATCACATCTAACCTCAGCAGCAAAGAAAAATTGTGTCGGAAAGACTGGAAGGAAATAAACACCTTGTACAGTGAACCGAAGACAACACACCCAGCGAGGCAGGGAGGGGCTGAGGGGCTGAGCTCATGACTGAGACTCCCCACTCTGCTGTGCGGCACACCCTGAGTGAGAGACCAGCCAGGCAAAAGGGCAGTGTCTGTGTCCGTTGGCAAAATCCTGAGGGGAGAGCCCTGTTCTGCTGCTCTGTCCAGTTGCTTGGCCTGAGGAGGCTGGAGACGGGATGAAAATTTATGTAGGTCAGTGCTCAGAGGAGCAGCTTTTGTTTCCACAGAGGACAGAATAAAGTGTCATCTTCTCAACAGTGAAGCCAGACTGAATGGTGCCTATTCAGAAACACCAAACGTCCTGGCCTAGAGTCAGGGCACCACCCCCTCCTGCCCTTCCTCCCAACACATTTTCAGCAGCAGCTGGAAATCCCGGTCAATCAGGTTGGAGTTGGCCTCCCAGCAGAGTGTGACCTCAGCTGAGCACACTGGAGGAGGGCCGGGGCAAGGTGGTGGCCCAGACTCAGACTCATGCTCGGGTATGCTCCAGAGACTGAGTCACATTAGCCTCACTCACAAGGGCTGGACAAACAAGCCTGCCAATCTGTTGATAAGAAAAAACAGAATGGACCCTCAGAAGTCAGCAGAACTAGTTGGAAGTCAGTTTAAAACCAGATGGTGACATGATGAGCCTGCACTCAGACCAGAGTGGGCTGCACCGCACAGGTGCGAGGCTATGGAGGTGGTCTGACAGGGTTCTGAAGTCAGAGGCCAGGCCCCAGTCTCCTGGGCAGGGTCTGGACATGCACACCAGTGCTGATCTTCCCAACTCTAGATCACTACGTGCCAGGCTCTGTGCTAAGTGCTTTACCTAAGGCCTCCTGAGGTCACTTACTCTTCACAGCAACCCTGTGATTTAGGTGCAGTTCCTGTCCCCATTCCTGGAGGGTTAGGGCTATTAAGTTTCAGGGCTTGATTCAAACTATGTCTGTCTACACCTGCACTGCCCAAGGTGGTAGTCACTAGCACTAGCCTCACGTTGACTACTTGAACGAAAATGAAAAGTTCCCTTCCTCAGTTTTGTTAGCACATTTCACATGCTCAGAATATGGCTGATTCATGTTGGCCAATGGAGATTTACAGGGTGCTTCCAATGCCATAAAAAGTTCTATTGAACGGCACTCGTCCATGCTAAATTGTTTCCCTTTTATTCAAATAAATCAGCCTCAGGCGGTGCAGGAGCCATTCTTTCTAAGCAGGCTGTGTAGATTTGTCCTCAGGTGGGTCTTTAAAGAGCAGTCTTTTTTTTGTTTTTGCGGTACGCGGGCCTCTCACTGTCGTGGCCTCTCCCGTTGCCGAGCACAGGCTCTGGACGCGCAGGCTCAGCGGCCATGGCTCACGGGCCCAGCCGCTCCACTTGTTTCCAGATTTGGGGGAGGCAGATCCTCCTGGAGCCCTTTATCCCCCCGAGGAGTAGCCCAAACAACCTCCCTTTCCTTCCTACCTGATCATGGTTCCCTCCCTTCACACAGGGGCCCACACACTGTAATAGGAGAGCACAAAGACAAAGCCCATTTTGTTTTCTTTCAAGTGAGACTTCATTCCTGGCGGCCAGGCTGAATACAAGTTTTGCCAATTATAAGCATTTCTGGGGACAGTCTTTCTTTTAAATACAACTTTAAAATGAGCCTGGAAGTAGAAGGGGCAGGTAAGGGAGAAAAGACTGCCGCCAGGACGGGCTCTGTGGACAGAGCTTCAACAGCCGGCCTTCCCTTCACTCCTTAATCACTAGGAGAATTATTGGGGGTGTCGGGGGAAGGACATACATAACTCCAAGATAGTTCCTGGCTTTTTTGTTTTTGTTTTTTTAAAAGCTGCTTTTTAAAGAAAAAAAAAAGAGGTCAAAACCAGCACCCAGATCTGAAAGACGTATGTAAGCAGGAGAAACTGACTTCACTGGTGGTACCCACAGCAACTAACCAGTCTGGAAGAGACCATGCATGGTTGGTGGGTTCTGGAAGATGCACAGCTTGGAGAAGAAAGCCTGTTCCCCCAGGTTCTGTCCTGTGCCTGCCTGCCCTGTCCAGGAGTAGTGCAGTGGGGAGAGCACAGCCAGAGGGCGAGGGCAGGCAGCAGTCCTAGCAGGGAGCTACCAGTCTCCGTTTCCGGATACAGGCCCAGATCCACTCCGGGGACACCTGCTGGGCCTCAGGGTTCTTGTCCCTACTACCCAGCACATGTGTGGCTGAGGCCACGTCAAATTCCTGCGCCAGGTCCCCATCGAATGCCACAAAGTAGCGTCGGAGACGGCTGAAGTCTGGCGTGGAGGGCGGCAGGTAGAGCCGCACCCCGGTGAAGATGTCCAGCAGCACCTGCAAATGCACTGTGGTCAGGGCAGGCCCGGAGCAGGGCTGGACTGTGCTGGGGCAGATGGCTCTCCGCCCAGGGAGCGGAGACCAGCGAGGAGGGAGAGGTTAGAACAAAAGCCAGAGACAGGGAGCCTAGCGGTCAGGACACGAGGGGAAAGAGTTTACTGGAGGAAAGGTAAAGGCATTAAAACCCCGATCCTCCAGCCACTCCAGATTACATAGGACTGACACGCCCTTCCATCCTTGCCTAGAGGAAGAGAAGGGCGAGGAGATGGGTCCCTACACTGGGGACTTGGAAAGTACGCGTCTCCAAGAACCATCCAGGGGCTGGTGGGCAGGGCCAGTGGCGCTCAGACGCAGCGATGCTGCTTGATCAAGCAGTCCACTGTGTGTGCACTAGCTGACCAAGGGACCAGGAGCCCGGCTCGTGACTGCATGCGGACTCCAGGCTTCAGGCAGGGAAAAGACGGAAAGGTCGTATAGGTGCTCTGGGGACTGGGTTCAGGGCCTGAGTTCCCAGACCTCTGTGCTGACTCCTGGGCTGGGGTGGCACAATCACCGTGTAGTGACCAGATGTCGAGTTCTTTATCTGCCCTTCGGGGCATCAGCTCCCCCAGGGCTGAACCGAGTCACTGGCCTCAGTAGACGCTCAATAGCTGCTGTCAAACCAAAGACTAACAAGGGAGTACGAGAGGGAAGAAGACGGTCACCAAGCCAGTGCCCTCTCCCGCTCCTCGCTGGCTGGCCCTGTTCACAAACTCACACTACTGCACTCCCACACCCAGACTGGGCTTTCTCCCCTTTAATGTCAATTGTGACTTGGGGCCGGCAGCCGGCTGGGTCCCTGCAGCCTCTCGGCTGGGCTGGCTGCTCTATCGCCTGCCTGCTGGCACAGCGCTCCTTCCTCTCTGCTTGCTGGCCGGCCGCCTCTGCAAGGCAACAAGAGGGCACAGGGTGGAGCCGCAGCACTGCCAGCCCAGCCCGCGGCCAGGAGCAGATGCAGGAGGGCAGGGGTTGGCAGTTAGTCCTGATAACACCTTCGCTTGTCTCTCAGAGTCCAAGTGCAGAGGGTTGGGCACACAAGGCTCCCCACCCCCCGGAGGGCACTGCTCTTCTTACCCTCACCTTTGCTTGGCATGGGGTCTCATCAGGAGCCTTCCGCTTCTCTCCCACTTTCACAGGGGAATGCTTTGCAGCCAGCTTGTTGCCTGCAGGAGAGAGCTCAGGATGAGAACCAAGAAGAGGGCAGGGGAGCAGATAATGGTCCCTGAAGTCAGGGGGGTACAGAGAAGGGCTGGGCCCTTCCTCTGCTGTGACCGTGGGTGAGACAGGAAGTAAGGGCTGTACGCTGAGCCTTTAGCTCAGAGGTGGCTTATCCCCGGCTCTGAGGGGCTCTCCCGGGGTCCTGTCATTCATATTTACAGAGCAGGAGGATGCCCAGCAGAACAATTTCTGGCCCATGGGTGGACACACAGCAGGAATGCAGCCAACGTCAGCTGCAGTGGACAGAGAATCCATGACCTCAGGGCTGGAGTGTGAGACTGGGTCCTTGTCCTTGGTCTCTGCCCTCGTGTCCATTCTTCATCACCCCAGCCCCTACCCTTCTCCTTACCGCCTTTGCTGTTGGAGCTACTCAGCTTCCCTCCTGCCTTCTTGGCACTGGTGGAGGGCTGCTTGGGGGAGGTTCTCGGGGCCTCGTGAGACACAGCTGGCCCTGAGATGCCCTCGTTCTCTCCGCTGCTGCCCCCTGTAGTGGAGTTCCCCTCATCTCCAGCCACTATGGTGAAAGCCGCCCGCTCCTTGGAGAGCTGGTACAGTTCCTGAGGAGGGGAGAGAATGTTGGTATATCACTCCCTTCCCAGCCACTGGCCTCAGGCAGTCTGTGTGGTACGTTTTAGGTGACTGAGGAACAATGAGGGGAAACAGACACATAACAGGGAAAAGTGGCTGGCTTCCTTGGTACTTTTCTAGCTCTGGCCCTGTTTCTGGAGTAATCAGCACAGATCACTGTTCTGTTCCCCAGTTCTTTTCTGCAACGTAGAGACTGCAGCCTGGGGCCAGGTCCTCCACAGGAAGCCGTGAGCCAGGAGCTCTCCTTCACCGGGACCCAGGGCTGCCCACGGGGCCCGGTGAAGGTAGGGCTCTCTAGCGGGAGATGTGGGTGGAGGCCCAGTGCTGCTGCTCCTGGCCCTGCCACGGCTTGGTCTCCCTTTCTGATAACTGCCTTCCTTGCCCATGTCAGTGCAGCAGGGAAAGGAGAAGACAGAGGACGCAGGAGGCCACGTGCCCTCGGTTCCAAGGCTGGGACAATGGGGTACAGGACACACACACAGCCCAGGAGGTGGCACCTTGAGTTGGGGGAGGTTAGTGGCAGACTTCCAGTCCTTATCATCACGGATTCGGGTGCAGCGAGGGAAACGGATGGAGATCCCATCAGCTGTGTGTGCCTCAGATTTCGAGAATTCAGCCCCTGTGATCTCCCACACCGCAGCTTTCTGTCAGGAGTAAGTCAGGTCACTCCCTGGTTAAGTAGAAAACACCTCCCCACCAGTTAAAAGCAATACAGAACAAGTTAAAGTCAAAAAAGCAGTGGCTAACAGGAAGGAGATGAATTCAAGTCCCACTGTTGCTGCTGATGCTGTGTGACCTTAGGGT
Organism: Lagenorhynchus albirostris; assembly: GCF_949774975.1. Classification (NCBI taxonomy): domain Eukaryota; kingdom Metazoa; phylum Chordata; class Mammalia; order Artiodactyla; family Delphinidae; genus Lagenorhynchus; species Lagenorhynchus albirostris. The sequence continues at coordinate 20,576,265 of NC_083114.1, read as the reverse complement.
AGTCTCGTTTCTTCTCTGGGCCTCAGTTTCTCTGTCAGTGCAGGAAGGGGTGGGCCCAGGTCACTTCTAGAGCAGACCCTCTGTGCCTAGAGGATGGGCAGTCCCTTTCTCTATTGAGGATGACTCCTCAGCGTTGACTGGTCATCCCTGTGCCTGTCACTTGGCTAAACAGTCCAGAGCCCCACCCTGGGTGGACTGTCAGTGAGGCCGAGGTGACGTCTCTGGGGCACTAGAGAATGTACAGGCTCAGTTTTGGGGCTGGAGGACCCCAGGCCCTGGACTAATACCTTAGGGTCTGGAACGATGAAGTCAGGATAGTAGATCTTATTGACTTTCAGCCAGCTGGGTATCTTGCTGGGATCCTAGAGGAGAAAAGGTACAGTCCTGGGCTGTTGCCAAAATGAGACTTAAACCCCTTCTTGGTCACGGGCTTGTGAGAACAGGTGACTTATCACAAAAGGCTGACCCTCACCCCTTGGGATCCTCCCTGCCCAGAGATGGTGTGGCCTGAAGGGCATGCAGGCCAGTTTCCACAAGGTAGGTACTCAAAGAACTTAAGGGCCTAATACTGCTCCTATGGCCAAGCAGCAGCTCTCTTTTCTGTGGAAACAGATAAATGATACCTGCAGCCCCCATAACACTGCCTGTCTCAGGAATGATTGCCAGTCCAGAGGCCAGGGCCCCCAGGTCCCCTCCTCACCTTGCTGATCTTCACCATGTCCAGTTCCTTCTGTAGGCGGGCGAGCGTCGCGTCATCGTGGCCTCCTGCACACTTGGTGACTGTGCACCACTTCTGGCTACTCGGGTCATAGCAGCCCATGAGGAAGATGGACATCATGCCACCTGTGCGGAGGAGGGACTAAATAAACTTTGGGGGGGGCATGTCTGCCACCCCCTCGTGCCCTGTGAGGGGCAGCCTGCTGGAGGAAAGGGCCCAGGCCTTGGCATCAGAGTGCCAGAGATCACCTCCTGGATCTACCCCTTACTAGCTGTGTAAGTTTAACCTTTTTGAGTCTCAATTTGCTCTTCAGTGAATTAGGGATAATTACACCTAATGTTGGGCTCTGGTGGAGTAAAAGGAATTGAATAGAGCCTGGCACACAGAAAGATGCCTACCAGTACTAGTTCTTCAGATCCCAGCTTCCTCTCCAGTCAGGAAATGGAGATTTTCCCTGAGGAGAAAGCTGCCAGTCCCTGAAGAAATAGTTGGTGGTGAGCTTCTTTGTGCCAGGCTAGCACAGGGTACTCTTGCCTGATCTCTCCCTTATCAGGTCCGCAGCTCTCAATGTCCCTGCCTGACGTAGCATGGGTGAGGTTGGGGCCCCTAATCCCAGAGCTTTGGAAATCATGACTGGCCACGGTAGCAGACCAAGCCAGCAAAAAGGCCTGCCTATTCCTTGAGTGGTACCTTTCAAAGAAGTACCATCCCAGGGGCCAGAGGCCACCCTGACCTTTGCTCCCTTGCCCATAGAAGGCCCCAAGCACCACCAGGTCAGCTGTGTCAGCCATGGCCCCCTCGTTCAAATAGTCCTTCTTCACTTTCAGCCAATGACGCTTTCCAGGCTCATATGTACCCTGAGGGGAAGCAAGAGAGACCACAAACTAGAATGGACATTCTATGAGGGTGGGCTTTTTACCTCTTTACGCGACATACTGGATCTGTCACAGTGCCCAGCCTGCTCTGCTCCAGGCACTAAGGGAGACATACATAAACCCATCCTCTAGGATCCAGAACTCTGGAAAGACACCCCCCAGCACTCACCCCCAAACACCTCAGACCACCACCGCCACCTCCTGGCCAGGACTGGAAAGGCTCAGGGGAGGGCTCTGCAGGAGAAAGCAAAGGATGTGACCGTCTTACCTTCATGTCCTTCAGCACCAGCCCTTCCAACCCCTCTTGGATCACCCGGTTGATCATGTCAGCCAAGTCAGAAGCTTTCTGAGGGATAACAGGAGAGACGCTGAGGTTGGTATGAGAACAGAGAAGGGCTCTGGGAGTGAGGAAGAGGGGAGTTCCTTTTCACACACTAGCAAAGCGTCTGCTGGAAACACCCTGACTTGAATAGAAGGAACAAAAGCGCTAGCAGAGTAGCGACCAACCAGAGAGCTGCTGCAGCTCAGAGATACTGGGAGCCCACCTGGGAAGGATGCTTCATGCCCTGCCCTCCCAGGTGGAGATTGGTAGACAAATACAGGCAGACCTTGTCTTCCTGTGCTTTGCTTTGTTGCACTCTGCAGATACTGTGTTTTTTACAAACTGAAGGTTGTGGCAACCCTGTGTTGTCAGAAGATGGTGAGCATTTTTTAGTATTTTTAATTAATGTACGCACATTGTTTTTTTAGACATAATGCTATTACACGCTTAATAAACTATAGTATTAACATAATGTTTCTATGCACTGGTAAACCAAAAAATTCATATGACTTATTTTATTGTGATACTGCTTTATTGTCTAGAACCAAACCCACAATATCTCCAAGGTATGCCTGTATACTCATCAGCTTCCCTCATAAGAAAATAATTAAGACTCATTCTCCCAGTCACATCTGACCCAAGGGGCTCTCTGCCCTGCTTTCAAACCACTAGGACACTGCCTAGGGTGGGATTCACTCACTGCGACTTGCTTCATTTCTGAGAACATGATCCGGTTGGGAATTTCAACCATGTTATCGTGAAGAAACTTCCGCCGCTCAAACAGAGGCCTGAGGGGGACAGGAGAACTGAGGTCAGGCCAGGATCCTCCCACCCCCTTGAGGAGTTCCGAGGAGGGAAGGGGCACAACAATGAACTTCAGCTTCAGGGTTTGCCATGGCTTAGGGCCCTCATGTCTAACAGTTCTGCCTGCCCAGGGTGACAAGGGCTCCACTGGGACCAAAGACAGACAGTTATAGGCCATGGCACAGAGCCACTTAATTGTTGTAGTTCCTGTCTCTACCTCATCATCCCACACAGACTGTATAACTCCTGGTCCCATTTGAAAAATAACTCCGACTCTCATTTTCTGCACCCTGCTTCACCCCAGGCCCCAGGTGGGCTGGTGCTTGGGTGAGCAAGCTGACAGGCCTCAGGACCTGAAGCCCAAACCCCAACTCCTACCCCCGCAGTTCTTTCTCCCTTCTGTCTCCTTCCCCTTCCACGCTCAAGGCTGGTGTGGAGGGTGGGGGCCGGGATGCCTCTCTAAGGGAGGAAGGGGCCAAAACGGTTTCTCAGGGTCAAGAACTGGATGCAGCTAAGTCAAGACTGCTAGTTATCCCTAAGAAGGCCCCAGCCACAGAACAGCGACAATCACAAGCTTCCTGTTGTCGGGCTCTTCCAAAAACAAAACCTCTGAGCTGAAAACTATCTGCCTCATGTACCCGTAGGTGCTGCTGAAGATAAACTGAAACCCTACTGTGCTCATAGTCTGTATCTCATCAACAATCCATTTTGCTGTGGGTGGTTGAGTTTCCTCTGTGACTTAAGCATTCAGAGCCGAGACCTGGTCAACACATCAGCTCTTCGTAACATTGAATGTGGAGCTGTGTAGCAACTGTGCTGGCTCTCAGCTCCCTCCCGCTGCAGCTCCTGGGCACAAAGAGGCACCAGCTCCAGCCACTTCTCCTCCCTCCTGTCCAATCTGAAGCCCTCACCTCCCCACCCAGGAATCAAAAATAGATTCCTCACCTATCCATCAAGCTGACATCATTGAAGTAGATACAATCAAAAACAAACAGGCAGACATTAGCATCCTGGAAGGCAGCTTTCTGTAAGGGAAAATGAGGTAGTAGGTACATAAGGGACAAAAATAAGAGGGCATGAAAAATGGGGAGTACCAGTCCACTTCCAGAGACCCTCTGAAGCATCTGATACAAAAGGCCTATTTGTGCTGTGAAGTCCCTGGGCCATAAGGGCACTTGACAGATGGTCCTGAATAGAGACTGACCCAATTATAAGTTAGTTGCCACTACTAGCTCTTTTTTTATGCAAAACACAAAAACACATTTAAACTCAGGGCTAAATTCAGAACCAGTTCAGAGATGAAGATAAGCTTGATCCTAAGTAAGTGATACATTCCTCTCCATTCAGACTGACAGCACACACATGTGCACACACTCACTCTTGCACATCTGGCCCTGAGCCAGTACCTTGTGCACTCCCAGAGTCCCAAAGGGCAGTGGTTTGCCTTTCTTGTTGTCGATCAGGAGCACCTCAGAGTCCAAGATCATGCTGTGGCCCCCGGGGAAAGCCTGGGGGATGTAGTCCTTAAAGTGGGCCACCTGGAGGCAGAAGGGGAGGGAGTCAGGGAGGGAGTCAGGCCCCAGAAGGAACACAGAACACCAACATGTGCAAGTCGAGCTAATGTGCAGAATAGACCTAGGCCTCGGCAGCCACCTAGACAAGAAGAATCAGCTATGTTTCGGGACCTCTGCCCAGACCCAGGAAGAGGTCAGCCCATGTTGAGGTCATTTTCTATTGGCTGCAGAGGAGAATTTGCAGGAAAAAGGAAGAAACTGAGAGTGAAAATGAGGGTGGGGGGCAGACAAACATGGAATGGAGGGAGGGAAGGTGGGCAGGCAGAGATTTGTGCAGGAGAACGGACCAGTTGGAAAAAAGATGGAAGGGAAGAAATGAATCCCCTCAGGAGGAGCAATGAAATGTGAGGAGCTTCTTCTCTGAGTGGGAGCTCTGAACCCATAGCCATCTTCAGAATGAGGAAGAAAAGGATGTTTGGAATTGGATTTTTTTCCTATGAAAGGCAGAGCCTTAGTGTTTACAGTCCTACAGGAAGAGGTCCCACTGTAACCCATGGTGGCCCTTGCCGAGTAAGGCCACGAAGGCAATCCAGGGAGCATTACTGTGGTCCAGTCCTCCCCTGGGCAGGGCACTTAGGCCATCACTGCCTCAGAAGCTTGGAGGGGGTACAGGAAAGGCCTGCACATCCATCCCACTCTGCTTCCATCCGGGATCCAGCCCTTCATGAACCAAAGCAAAAGGGAGAGAGGGATGAATGAAACTCTGGTAAGGGAGAGCAGAGAAACGGCTCCCAGTCTGGAAAGCTGTGCTCAAATGCCTTCCTAAGAAGCAGGAGGTGTCCCTAGAACAAGCTCACCAGGAGCTGTTCCTCAGCAGTTTGACTGTGAGCCCTCCCTACGGAGCAAGTGAGCCCACACTAATGCTCACGGGGAGGTTGTGCTCAGCTTTCCAGAACACCCAAACCAAACGGTCTGATTGCCCAGTGCTCTAGCAGGCGGGGGAGGCTGAGGTAAAGATGAGAGCCCCATACCACGTCTCCTCTCCTGGGGCTCTGAGAAGCGAAGTCTGAGCTAAGACTTCAGAAGGGGGAACAAGAACAAGAGGTTTACCTACCCTCCAGCTACTGGAGCCAGATGTTTCCACTGCTTTTCCCTGGACACCCCCAAAAGCTCCCAGAGGCCCCGGGAGCTAAGAAGGGCTGAGGGGTGAGGTTCTCAATGCCCTCTGATTGAGGGCAGGATTCTGGGCTCCCAGAAATCCTTGTGGGATTATGTTTACATCTGAACGTAAGCTTCTGGAGGGGCAGAACTTCCACTCTTTTTTTTTTTTTTAAATGCTGGATGCCCACTACCTAAACAGCAACCAGAATATACTAAACACTTGATAAATATTTGTTGAACAAATTAATGAATGACAGCCCATTGGCCCTTTGTACCTGAGCCATGACTTAGCTAGGGGCTCGCTGTCCCAGCATCACAGCTGGCATCATTGCCCACAGGCTCTGTGCTGACTGACCCGCCTGCGCTCTTTGGCTGTCCCTACTGAGCAGCCCCTCATTATTGGAAGAGTCCAAAACGGAATACATGCATTCATTCTTTCATTCAACAAATACAAAATAGACCCTATTTTACACCAGAGCTGGAATGGCTATGGAACATTGGCTTAGAGATTCTTAGAGGCAGGAAGTGAAAGAGTCCCAGTGGAAAGGAAGGGACCTGTACCTTGTGCGGCAGGACTGGCTTGAGACTGCGGCTGAAGTAGCTGAAGTGGTCCCCGTTCTTATGCACCTGGACTCGCTCCCCATCATACTTGATCTCAGAGAACATGCCATTCGGACACTTCTTCATCGCGTACTCGATGGACTTGCAGGCCTCGGCCTTGAGGTAGGGAAAGAAAAGCCTGGAGACTTACAGGTGCTCTTCCAAGAGGGGCTGCTCAGCAAGGACAGCCCAGAGCCCAGGTCCCAGGGACCAACAGCCAGAGCATACCCCTAGGGCAGGCTGCCGAAGAGGTGATGGGAATGGAAAAGGCTGGGCAGTGTCATATTCCAACAATAAAAGCACCACCGAAATTGACACAGGAGCTTGCATTTTGAGGAATATATGAATGCAATCCATTGTAGAGCAAATACAATTCCACTGAAACAGCATTTGATTTTTTTCTCAATAATAATTTAGGGTCTTGTAGGGCCTCTGGCTTATTACTGAACACACAGTTATCTCAGCACAGGGGGTACGCAGAGGTAAGATTAAAGTATGCAGGTGACAGTGAGGCTGGCAGGATGGCGGTGATCAGGAATCCCTAGGACAGGACATGACACAGGAGTGCTTATTGACATACCTGTGCTGTCCTGACTCAAACAACAATGACTATCATCTTGGAGGTATTTCTATGTGTCAGATCATACACAAAATTTCATTTCATCCTCAATGTTGTATCTTATGCCATAAATATTGTTGTTTTCGCTTTATGAATGAAAAAGCTGAAGTTCACAGAGGTTAAATGCCCATTTTTGGTTACATAGCTAGTAAAGGGCAGAAATGAGATGTGAATCTAGGCCCAACTCCAAAGCCTGGGTGGTTAACCAGTAAGCTGTATAACCCATGCCACTCTTCAAATGACAGGCTGTAGAAGAGACTCCAGATAGAATTCTTACAAAAGTCAGAAAGGCCATAATGGAGGGGACCGGTCCCTCAAGTGGAGATTTCACTATTTTGGTGCTGGCTGTCCCACAGAATACTTCCCTGTCCCAAACACAGAACCCTAGACCAAGACTTCAGTAAAACACACAAGACCATTTCATACAAAGCAGCGCACCCCACTGAAACAATGCAAAGGCTCTCACAGCAGGCATGGCAGCAGATGTGGACAGTCCTGATGCATAAGAAAACCCATGCCAGAAAGGAAATCTCATTTCTCATGAAATGAGCAGAGGCCCAAGAAGAGCTGGTCTTCATTCCTTAAGCTTCCTCTCTTTCCAGAAAAAAAGGAGACCCAAGTTACCCTGGCATAGGAAGCCTGGCTCTGTCACCAATTCTCAGAGCTACTCTGAGGCAGGTCACAGAAACAGGAGTTACTTCATACATCCACCTGACTTCAGGAAAGATGACAGGTGAACTGCTCTAGGTAGACGCTTCAGACTTCATTCCCATAAGAAAACTAAGGACCAAGAGAGGCTAAGGAACTCACCTAAGATTCTACAGCTTGCTGATGGCCGAGCCGGGCCTAGATCTCAGGCCTTTCCACCAGGTCACGCCATCTCCTCCTCTGCCTTTACTCTTCCATGAGAAACAACCTCTGCATCTCTACTCTTCCTTCCCCAAACTCCTCCAGCCAACTTGCACAGGCTGTCAACATCGTACCCTACCTATCAGATCTCACGGGTAAGGACAGTAACCTTGGATAGGAGTAGAAAGCAGGGCCAGAGCAGCGTCCTTACCAGCATGGGCTGCACCGGGGTCATCAGTGAGGCCTGGACACTCAGAGCTCGTTTCCGGCCTGGCTCCTTCTTCACCTCCTGCTCATTGCGGAGGACCCGCTCCACCACATCGTGCAGGTTGCGCGAGGCTTTGAAGGCTTCATAGGCATTAGGGTCTAGGGCATCTAACCTGCCAAGGCCAACAGGAGCAAGGAAACAAAAACCACTGCCTTTGACCTTAATGCTTTGGATAGCAGTCTGTCCTCAGAGAGAGGAGGGCTCCCAATATATGGGGAAGGAGTTATGTTCTATTGCCTAAAGACTTTCACAGGAGAAAAAGCTCTTGGAAAACTCAGCTCTTTTGAGATACTGTGCTACATGGATGCTGCCAGCAAAGAGGGGGCTGGAATGGGCAAGCAACTCATACCATAATTATTGAACATATTCCATATGTTTGATTGTAATAACTCTGTGAAAAGGTACTGTTATCTCCATTTAACGTATGAGAAAATGGAGGCTGAGCTAGGTCAAGTGATGGGTCCCACAGGAAGGAAGAAGGGAGAATCAGGATTCAAAACCAAATCAGGGCTCCAAAGTCCTGACACCAGCTGACAACAAAGAAAGTGGGCAGCTTCAACTATCAAAGCACCCGGTACTTACACATGTTTTGCACCTGAGTTCATCTTCAGATCATGTTTGATCAACCTGATGATGCACTTAAGGTCATTGGCTGTACACCTAGAGGGATGAGGCACATTCAACTTGGTCTTTGAAAAGCTCTGCACTCCCAAACCTTCCTTCCCTAGTGATTCCATCCCCCAGGCCCATCCCCACCTGGAGGCGATGTCCTGCAGGGCCTGTTGCTGCTCGTCCTCCTTGGTGAGCTTGGAGAGCCGCAGGAGGAATTCATCCACCTCCTGGATGGTAAGAAGGCTCTTGGCAGCTGGGGGGAAAGACTTGCTCTGCTCAAAGAAGACTCTGATTGTCTCTGACACGTCACCCTGTCTCCAAAAACCAAAATGCCACTGCAGCAACCCCAGAGTGGCCAAGTGTAACCCCTGAGTCCCCAGGACTAAAGGGTGAATCAGAGATTTCAATCACCGCTCCTATCCCCAACTCACACATATTGACCTCACTTCTTAAGAATCTGTCCCACCCACAGCTCATGGAAAGGGTACCTCCATCCACCACAGGATCTGGCCACCTGCCTTAGCTGAGAAGTGATGCAGGAACTAATCCAGGGCCAAGCCAATTTCAGGCCTGTTAGAATCTGAACTAAGAGACAGATATGGTCATCAGATAATGGGGATGTTTGGATAGAAACTTTCCACTGTGCCACAGCTGGAGTCATGAACAAACCAAAACTGAATGGTAAGCCCAAGTTATAGGGGAAAAAAAGCCAGAAACCAGGGTCTAGAATAAGAGCCCCTGGAGAGATAGTGGGAAGTCTCAGATCCAGCCCCTCGAGGTCTAGGCCTCTCGGGTGCAGCAGCAGTATAAGTTCAGTCCTCAGAACCTTGTGAAACTAACAGCTGTAGCCTCCCATTCAGCTCCTCTCATAATGAAAGCTTGCTCAAGTGGGTTTCAGTTTCCTAAAACAGTATGTGCTCCGCCAGAAAAAAGAGGGTACGGGTGCTTGGCTAGGCAGAACCCCACCTGGAATCCACCTACCCTCCCCTTCCTCTGACCTGCTCTAGGTCTCGTGCCATATCATCTGAGTTGCAGTTAAAAATGCGGCTGAAAAGCTTCACAATCTGCTTATCATTCAAGTTGTAAACACTCTTAATAACACCCGGCAGCAGCAGCTTCACTGTTAGGTACACGTCACCGTGGAAACCATCTGTAGGAGACAGAAGAAAGAAACCCTTCTTGAGAAATGGAGCTTAAACAAATAAATACATAACCTGAAGGAACCAAAAGAGATGTCTACATTGCTGCCCTTGCCGTGACGGGACCACAGGGTAGGGTGTGCATTTCACTATGGCAGCAAAGGCCGTGGCGTTGGGTGGCTGGTGGTGTGCCTCCCTTCTAGCCCCTGGATGAACTCCTGCATGGCAGAGCCATGTCTTTCACTGTAGTGTCCCCAGTGATGAGCACATTACAGAAGCTCAATGATCATTTGTTAGATGAATGAAAGAAACACAGTTGGAAGATTCTATCCCCAAGCTGTGCAAGTGGTTCATAAAAACCTAATCAAACATGCAGGATAGTGAATTTTCCTCTTGGTCAAATGGGATAGGTTCTTCTGGCCTCCTGGGGGGCAGAATAAGGGAGGAAGAAAGATGCCACATGTTTGGAGCAGCACTGGCTACACACTTCGTGGGGCCCAGTACAAAATGAAAATGTGGGCTCTTTGTTCAAAAGTGTTAAGAATTTCAAGATGGCAATAGCAGAGCATTAAACCAAGCGTGAGGCCCCGTGCAACTGTACAGTTCACATGTCCATGAAGCGGCCACGACTCTGAGTTCTTTAGAGAAGAAGCCCATCCAGGATGCTCGAGGCCCCACCTCCTGCTGAGCCTTTCTGAAGGAAGTCCTGGATGATCTGGGTCTTCGTGTTGTAGCTAGGATTTTCAGCCACCATGGCACACAACTTCCGAAACTCACGTAGCAGACAATCCTTGTGCTTAGGGTCACATTTGCTTGAGGACAGACTTGTCTTAGGGGTAGGTATTGAGTGGGCTTCCCCAGAGTTGTTGGGCTTCGCTGTTGGGAAGAGGAAAAGAGAAGACAGACAGCATAGATGTTTCATTTTGCCTTGCTGAGAAGGAAGAAAGGGAAACTAATAGACACTCTGCTGGTGCTCTATACATATGTAGCTTCACTTAATCCCCCAAAACGAGCCCTTTGGGCGTAGATATTATACCCATTTTATGGGTAAAAAAGGAGAGGTCAAGTGATCTCCCCAAATCTCACAGCTGTTAATAGTAAAGAAACGACAGCCTCACACTGAAGCAGAAGACCCGCTGATGTGCATCCCTTTATATGATTGCTTCACAGAAGAATAAGGGCCGTTTTCCTGCCAAGAGTGGTCAGGACGATCTCAGAGCACTTGCAAAGCTGAACCCAGAAAAGTTGGGATCAGAAAGGGGGAAGAAATCAGGGGACTCGTTAGTCAATCTGAAACCATTGCTACTGCAGATTGTCAGAACTGGAAGAAGACTTAAAAATTATCTAGTTTAATCTCTTCTTATTGATGAGGAGACCAAGGCCAGAGGAGAGAAGACATTCCCAGCTCCTTGCCACTCCCACCCAACCCCACACCACTTTCTTTTCTTTCTTATCATAAAAACAAAAAGTAGGTCTTTCCTCCAGACACCCCAAATAACTGTACAACTCTTTTGAGTTGATCCTCTTTTACCTCCTTGTGACCATTTACAAAGTAAATTTCATTCTGCAAGCTTGCAGCAAAGCCATTAGCAAGCTGTCTGCTGATATAAGTGTCTTCTTGCCTGGGCTCTGTAAATTATAAATCTATCCTCATCTCTAACCCGGAGTCTAAAGAGGATTTTAGGGGACAAAATCTCCAAAATGTCACTGTTCAGCAGCTTGTAAGAACTAGAACACCCCATTTCTCCCAAATTCGCCCCCTAGAACCAGGGCCCTTCCAGAAACACACTGCCCTTACTGTCACCTGGACTCTTCCATATTTCTATCTTTGGCCTACCACTAGACAAAAACCAAGCAAACCTCGGAGTTTTAAAATAATAAAAAATCCCAGAGTCAGACACTGTTTTTGCAATTTTATCTCCTTTATTCCTTGTGAGACACTGTGGGATCAAGGCAGGTGTTGCCATTCCCACTTCACAGATGACGCCACAGAGGCTCAGACCAGGACCCAGGTCTTCTGACCTCAAGTCCCGGCTTCTTTCACTCATTATAGAAGCAACCTCCTCAAACAACTTCTGAGCCCATGTGTTTTGACTTTATTTTCTTTAGCTGAGGCAGTCACAAGAATGTCTCCATATAAAAGAAGTAACAGGTTGTAGGGTAAAAGACCACAGGTGCTGGAGTTAAACAGACTTCAGTGTAAATACTAACTCCATAACGATGCGGAGCATTGGCTTTCTCACTCATAAAATGGGCCTAATACAAGTACTTCCCAAAGTTTAATGAAAAACAAATGAAACCGTGTATGTAAAAGCCCCCAGCCCAACGCTATCTGCTACACAAGGCCATGCAGGACATCTCCCTTCTTCTCTACTTTCATCTCCAGTTTGGGCAAGTTTAGGCATGCAATTTCTCAAGATTCTTCCATTATCAAAAAAAAAGGAAGTAAAGGGCAGGTTATGTCTGATCCAGGTAAACTACTTCAAGGGGAAAAAGTCTTGACAAAACAAACATCTTTTTGCTGCAACAGAGATTAAAATATACAAAGAAATGCTATACAAGTGGGGCAATGAGCATTAGCCATTACCTCTCTGCTCAGATGGAAGCAAATTACATTTGACCCTTCAACAACACAGATTTGAACTGCATGGGTCCACTTACACACAGATTTTTTTCAACAGCAAATAAGTACTATACAATCTGCAGTTGATTGAATCCATGGATGCAAACTGAGGGTATGGTAGAACAATGGATATGGAGAAACATGGGATAAGGAGGGTAGACTATAAATTTTCAACTGTGTAGAGAGGGTTTGGAGCTCCTAATGCCCATGTTGTTCAAGGGTCACCGTATTAAGGAGGCTAGATAGCACAGAATGTTCACTCTTTTTTTTTTTTTGCGGTATGCGGGCCTCTCACTGTTGTGGCCTCTCCCGTTGTGGAGCACAGGCTCGACACACAGGCCCAGCGGCCATGGCTCACAGGCTCAGCCGCTCCGCGGCATGTGGGATCTTCCCAGACCAGGGCACGAACCCGTGTCCCCTGCATCGGCAGGCGGACTCTCAACCACTGCGCCACCAGGGAAGCCCCCAGAATGTTCACTCTTAACCAGAGTCCCAAATAGGATACCAAATTAAAAGGAGGACTGTAACAGCTCAGGTAACGCTGATCTATCTTACCTGAAAAGCCAGAAAATTTCCGGGGATTGGTATTGGTGACAAATGAGGCACCTTTCACTGGAGATGTCACCTGGCCAGTGGCTGTCAACTTAGCCTGGACAACAGCTTTCTTCTTTGGTGTGTTTGCTGCCTTGGAAGACAGATCTGTAGGACCCCAAAAGAAGGGAAAATATCCTTCAGTGAAAGATCCCTGAGAAAGCTTCTAAAGAATCTATCAACTGCTCTTACAGCCTGGCTAGGTAAGTTACTACCATGGTATTAACCCAATGCTGACTACTGGCTGGCTGGTCTTCTAAAGTGGAGGTAGTAATAGGTTATTAGGGAGAGGGTGTCCTGGGGACAAAAGACTCAGTTACTCTTTATTTTCATTAGTAACTTAAATTTTCATCGACACTGTCCACCCCTTATCCCACATATAATAATCTCCAGATTATTTGGAGGAAATCAGAAATCACGTCTCAACAGATAAAATGTGGCGACCTCAGCTTATGGAATTAGCCCCAATTTATAGATAACCAAGAAAGCAAAATGAAGATGGATAAACAGAGCATGTTGATTTGGTATAAGTAGGAAAAACCTTCCAGCTGCTGAGTTATTTGAGCTGACAGTTTACTTCTACCTCATGTTTTTCTTCCTCTGAATGAGATGGGTCAAAGGCTGAGGCCAATGGCTAAGGCCAGGCAGGGCAGGAGGGGAGCTTGAGAAAAAAATGTATGAGTAGTTTTCTCTCCCAGAAATCTCTTTTCCTCTCAAAGAACAAAGATAGATGCCCATTTTAGAGTACTCCTACAGTGACCAGAACTAAACTTAATAGAAGATATGAATATTACTTTATAGATGAAGACACTGAAGGTCAGGAAGTACAAATTGGATTTGTAAGTATCAGTATAAGATTTCTAAAATATGCATACATGTGAATATGCACGTATGTGCACATATATATCTGTATATATGTTTTTGTGTACACACGAACATATATTTTCTAGTTCTGTCTGCTGAAAGGGCTTAAAAGCAAGGACACCTCATGGCACCCAGGACATGGAACATCTAGATTTTGGTCTCTTATGCCATTTCCCCACTAACAGGAATAAGGACTCCAGAGAAATGGCTGATTCCAGGGATAAGATAGGATACATAAAAGGTAGGCCTAAGAGCAAGCATACTGTTATGCCAGAGAATAAGGAAGTACTTTAAAACGTTTTTAAAAATGTGATTTGGGCATTGAGGACAGAAACTAGCTTAAAGGGGCTCTCAACTGGCCAAATATGGGACAATTTAGTACCAAATTAATACAGTACAATTATAAGCCACCAGGAAAAAGTAGTAATCTATGAGTTCATACAGATAATAAGTTGATGGATAAAAGGGTGTAGTGGTAGGTACTCTATTCTTCAAAAATGTCAATGTCATAAAAGAAAAAGACCATGGCAATGTTCCAGATTAAAGGAGGCCAGAAATGACAACTAAATGAAATACCCGATCTTAGATTAGGATTCCATACTGAAGGGAGAGAAAAGCTGTAAATTATCTGATCAACTGACAAAACTAGAATACAGATGGTGGATTAAAGTATCATATCATGATAAATTTACTGGTTGATAGGTGTATTATGGTCAAGATATCCTTATTCTTAAGATATACACATTGAAGTATTTAAAAGCAAAGAGCCATAACGTATGCTCAAATGGTTCAGGAAAAAAAAAGTGTGTGTGGAAGGTGAGAGTAAGAGAGAGTGTGAGAGCGCACACATGTGAGAGCAAAATGTTAACAATAGGTAAATCTGAGGGAATTCCCCAGTGGTCCAGCGGTTAGGATTCTGCGCTCTCACTGCTGAGGACCCGGGTTCAATCTGTGGTTGGGGAACTAAGATCCCACAAGCCACGTGGTGTGGCCAAAAAAAAAAAAAAAAAGGTGAATATGAGCATTCTTTGTATTATTTTTATTCTTGCAACTCTTCTGTGAGTTTGAAGTTATTTCTGAACCAAAAATTAAAACAAAGACAGAAAGACAAACAGGAAGAAAGAAATTGGGCTCTACTCTCATCCCTTTTCTTCTCAGCACCAATAAGATGAGAAAGCAGTATTCTCCATCCCACCTGCAATGTGCTGGATTATCTGTTCTTTCTCATTATCTTCCAGCTCTTCCCAGCCTTCCAGCTCTGTGAGGTCCTCAATTTTTTTTGTGGTGGCCCGGGCCCGCTCCAGTTTCTCAAACATGCACTTAATGTGGTACCACTCTTTCATATCGCCCCCTGACTCTGAAAAGGGATTGGGCACCACTTTGCCGATTCGGCACACCCCCTTTACAATCTTTTCCTTGCATTTTTTGCAGCCGGCTGTGCCACGCTTGGCATAGTCCACACAGAACCGTTGCTCTGCCATCTCACAGGGGCCACTGCAGACTCCCACATGCGACCCTGGCAAGAAAACAAGGCAGGTGGCACGTGGTCTTAGATTGCTTTCCTGGAATGACACAACAGGCTTTCTTCTCTGGAGGAGGTGGTGTCCATGAAGAACTGTTTCCGACCACCGGCTGAACTGTCTTATGTCAGGCCAGTGATGTTGTTCTCGGAATAGGCACAGTTCTTTTTGGCTGAGCGCACGGAGAGTTGGTGGTAAGAGGATCTTAAAAGCCAAAGTCATACAGCTGCATGAAAGGGTGAGAGGCAGAAAAGTGAGTTATAAACGAGGAGGTAGGCTTCTAATTCCCTCAAAGGCAGACATCCTAACACAATCCATGCTGACCAATCAAACATTTCCCAAAGTATGAAAGATTTTTTTTTTTCTTCCGGCTGTGCAGCACAGCACATGGGATCTTAGTTCCCCCATCCAGGATCGGACCTGCACCCCCTAAAGTGGAAGCTCAGAGTCTTAACCACTGGACCACCAGGGAAGACCAGGTATGAAAGATTTATTGCCTACTTGATTCAGAGTTCCAATACAGGAAAATTCAGTTTGCAAAAGGATGTTCAATTATCTAATGTATACATGTGTATCTAGTAAATCACAATCAAGAGACTCCAAATAACACAAAACCTTCTCTCAGGCCACCAGCAGCCCCTAATCTTTAAAATGGATGGTGAGCCTTAAGAATAATAAGACCCTAAAGTTTCTTTTTAATCATCAAGAAAAATTACATTGAGAGTTCCCTGGTGGTCTAGTGGTTAGGACTCTGCACGTTTACTGCAGTGGCCAGGGTTCAAACCCTGGCTGAGGAACTGAGATCCCACAAGTTGTGTGATGCGGCAAACAAAACAAAACAAAACCCACTACATTATGTTCATAAAGTTTTTAATGTGAAATATAAAATATATGCCGTCCTCAGAAAATAATTAAGCCACTATATAGATGTGCGATTTAATCAGAAGCCCTATTTTGAGAGGCAATTAAATGGAGCCTAAAACCAGACTGCCTGGTTTCAAATCCTAGCTCATTGGGTGTATGACCTTGGTAGGTTACTTAACCTCTCAGTTCCTCAATTTCCTCAACTGTAAAATGTGGATAATAATAGTACCTGACTCAAAGAGTTGTCACAAGAATAAAGCCCTCAAAATCAATGAAGCAGTTATCCTTTAAGCTGAAGCTCCCTATGTGAAACTAGCCTGGTTATAATTCAGCAGCTTGAATTGGGAAATGCTGAAGTAGCTGAAACAGCAAGAATCAGAGGAACTGATCAATCAACCCGAATGGAAACAGGTATCATATCCACATGGCATCCCCCACCTTCTTATATCCATATTTTCTGAAGTATCCTCGCAGTTCCAACTTTAAACAGACTGGACATTGTTTTCAGCCTGCACCCACCTTTGTAGTGAAATTGCTATTGGGTGATAATGGAAAGCAGGCTTTACTTACTGTACTGCAACATGATGCAGAGGACAGCAGGTAACTGGGAATCGAGACGGGAGCACAAGTGTGACCATACAGTTCAAGGACTATGTTATCTTTGAGAATTTCCTTTAATTCCCCTGAGTCTGTTTTCTTATTTCTAAGACAGAGAAAATAATACCTACCTCACGGGATGGCTGGGAAAATTAAAATAAGTCCATGGGGGGGAGGCTCTGAACTCCCTGAAAATGTATACAAAAAGGTGCACATTCAGCATTGTACATTTTGTGGGGGGACAGACAGTCATGATTTTCAGGAAACTCACAAAGGTCTCTATAACCCCCAGAAGTTGAGGAACCACAAAGGTGAGGTACGGGAAAGCACGGTAGGCCCGTAAGAGGCGCTCAGAACAAGGTTCACCACCTTCCTTGGAGGGCGAGTAACGAAGCCCTCCCCTCCCGCCCCCTCCCCCCGCCCCCCCGCCGGGACCACAGGAGCCGACAAGAGAGGACCTCCCTCGCAGCGCCCGACCCTCCGCAGGGCCCAGGAGGCGCTGGGCCACAAGGCACAAAGCCGCTGTGAGGAACCCCGCCTGGCTCACAGTCCCCAGAGCCGCCGCTCAGCATTTCATCAAAGGGAGCCGAAAAGGAAACCACTGAGGCCTGAACGCAACCGGGCCGGGAAGTGAAAGCCCCGCGACAGCTTTTGCCGGAGGGCCTCCCCGCGACGCTTTCGGGAGTGGGCACGGGCTACTACTGCCCGGGGCGAACAGCGGGGACACCGGGAGGGGACGGGGAAGCGAATCCCTCGATTCGGGCAGGAGGAGCCTCCAGGACACAGCCCGGACGCGGCGGGAAGAGAAAGGCTCCCGAGGTCCCTCCGAAGCCCATCGACTTCAGCGCGGCGGATGGGCAGATCCAGCCAGAGCAGTCCTGCGGCAGCCGGGGGCACCCTGCCTCGGCGCAGGCCGGTGGAGCTACCCGGGGGCCGCCACGTCACGGAGGGTGTGCCCTGGGGCTCCCCGGGCGGGCGGAGGAGGAGGTCAGGAGGCTGGCTCCCAGCCGCCCCAGCCTCGGAGCCCGGGCTGCCTTTCTCCCCCCCGCCCAGCCCGGCCGCGCCGTCCTTCACCTGCCTTCCCGGCTCCGGCTCCACCTCAGGCCTAGGGCCAGGCACCCACAGGCCGCGCGCAGCCACCAAGGTTGTAACGTCTGTCTCTTTAAATCCGGGTCCTTGCACTGGCCGCAGCGCGCAGGCGCAGAGGTCCTGGCTCCAGAGGCGCCTCAAGTCCCCGCCCCGCGCCTGCCACGTGGGCGGTAGTCAGGTTCCCCGGGAGAGGCCTAAGACTCTGTATTGGGGCGTGGCGGAGGTGTTTACCCATCAGGAGAAAGCCCAGATGCTGGGATGAGGCGGCGCCTGAAGGAACGGTGGGGACACCGTGATTTGCTCTTTGTTTTTTAAATTTATTATTTTTGGCCGTGTTGGGTTGTTGCTGCACGTGGGCGTTCTCTAGTTGCGGTGAGTGGGGACTACTCTTAGTTGCCGTGCTCGGGCTTCTCATTGAGGTGGCTTCTCTTGTTGCGGAGCATGGGTTCTAGGCGCATGGGCTTCAGTAGTTGTGGCACTCGGGCTCAGTTGTGGCTCACAGGCTCTAGAGCGCAGGTTCAGTAGTTGTGGTGCACAGGCTTAGTTGCTCGCCGGCATGTGGGATCTTCCCGGACGAGGGCTTGAACCCGTGTCCCCTAGCATTGGCAGGCGGATTCTTAACCACTGCGCCACCAGGGAAGTGCCCCTGTGATTTGCTCTTAACTTTAGAGATTATCTAGTTATTAAAGGTACTGGTTGAGAAACTATGTTGTGATGAGCTTGGGTAAGGCAAAGGTCGCGTTATTCAATCTATTTTTCTGTATTTCCATTGTCTTGTGTCCCGCAAAGTGCCTAGCACATAGTAAGTATTCAATAAATGTTATTTAATTGGAAAGGGGCACTAGATAGATATATAAAGGAGTAATGGGTACAGAGAACCCTTGATTGTGTATTGTTTAAAGTATATTTCTTTTAAACCTCAGGTCAACTTTTTGAGACATTAGGATGGCTGTTTTTACACCTGGTGATCCAGTGGTTAGGACTGGGCGCTTTCAGTGGTGGGGCCGGTTCAGTCCCTGATGGGGGAATTAAGATCCCCCAAGCCTTGGGACCCGGCCAAAAAAACCAACCAACCAACCAAAGTACAAAAGAATTGCAGGCTCAGAGGAGGTGAGAGAACTTGTTCAGGGTCTAGGAAAGGTAAACAGCTGGGCATTGTTAGAGAAGCAAAGCTCACACCCTGGAGGGAATTCTTTGCTATGTGAAAAAGATCATGGGCTTTGTTATGTAGGGGATGGAGAGCTTTGAAGGGCCTTATGAAATAGTAAGGGAACCAATTAAAAGGTTTTCATTGCTGGCTTGGGCAAAACTTTAACTAAAATGGACCCATACAGAGATTAGCATGGCTCTCCTGCACAAGAATGACATGCAAATTCGTGAAGAGGTTCATGTTTTTAAGGAAATTTTTTCTTTTTTGCTTCTTATTTTATCTGTATCAAACCATTATGCCATACACCTTAAACTTACACAGTGCTGAATGTCAATTATATCTCAATAAAACTGGGTAAGAAAAAGGTTCTTGTGACAACCCATGTGAGAGATGAAAGTGGCCTGAGCAAGCTTGGTTAGTTGGGGTGGAGAGGAAGGTGCATTTTTGGATAAGCATTTAGATTTTTTTATAAGCTTATTTTATTTTTAAAATTTATTTATTTATTTATTTTTGGCTGCTTTGGGTCTTTGTTGCTGCGCGTGGGCTTTCTCTAGTTGTGGCGAGCGGGTGGCTTCTCGTTGCAGAGCACAGGCTTTAGGTGCCCTGGCTCAGTAGTTGTGGTGCATGGGCTTAGTTGCTCTGTGGCATGTGGGATCTTCCCGGACCAGGGCTCGAACCCTTGTCCCCTGCACTGGCAGGCGGATTCTTAACCACTGCGCCACCAGGGAAGTCCCAGCATTTAGATTTTAAATTATCTTCTAGAGAAAGTAACCTTTTGTCTAAAGATGTAATGAAGATGACTTGAATGAACAGATAGATAATGGTGCCATCAGCTGAAATAGAAAATGAGAGAGCAGGAGGAGGTATTTGAGGTATGAGGATGAATTTTATTTTGGATATATTAAGTTTGGTTGGTTGAGGCCAGCAATGAGGCCACTGCTTGAAGTGGGCAGTGTCTTTGATGTGCGGCAGCATGAACAGGTCTGGGGTTGGAAGGTCACTGGAGGCTCAAATCCGAACTCCCTCGGTTGAGTGATCCTGAACAAAATCTCTGTCACTGCATTTACTATGGTGTTTTGAAAGTCACCTTGACTGCATCTGTCTTTTCCCCCAGCCCTGTGCTGTCAGTTGCTGTCATTTAGCCACATGTGGCTATTGAGCTCTTGAAATGTGGCCAGTCCAAATTGAGATGTGCTCGGGGGAGGGATAAATTAGGAGTTTGGGGTTAACATATACACTACTATATATAAAGTAGATAAGCAAGAAGGACCTACTGTATAGCACAGGGAACTCTATTCAATATCTCGTAATAACCTATAATGGAAAAGAACATGAAAAAAAGGATATATGGGGCTTCCCTGGTGGCACAGTGGTTGAGAGTCCGCCTGCCGATGCAGGGGATGCGGGTTTGTGCCCCGGTCCGGGAAGATCCCACATGCCGCGGAGCGGCTAGGCCTGTGAGCCATGGCTGCTGAGCCTGCGCATCCGGAGCCTGTGCTCCGCAACTGGAGAGGCCACAACAGTGAGAGGCCCGCGTACCGGAAAAAAAAAAAAAAAAAAGGATATATGCTCATGTATAACTGAATCACTTTGCTGTACACCTAAAACTAACACAATGTTGTAAATCAACTACACTTCAATTTAAAAAAATATCCAAATTAAGATGTGCCGTAAGTGTAAAGTACAAACTGATTTTGAAGATGTTATCAAACAAAAAAAGACTGTAAGATATCTCTTTAATAATATTTTTATGTTGATTGCATGTTGAAGCGATATTTTGGATATGTTGGGTTCAATAAAAATATTCTAATAAATTTTAACTGTTTACTTTTTGAAAATGTGGTGACAGGAGAATATACAACTGCAAATGGCCCGTGTTATACTTCTGTTGGACAGCATCATCTGAGACTTCAAACCTGTTGGTGAAGGGTGACATCTGTGCCTCGTGCATCTTTTTATCCTCAGTGCCTAGAACAGTAGCGGGTGCATAGTAGGCACTAGGCAAGTATTTATGAATACATGAATGAAACCTATGAGTGAATGGAATGAATGAATGAATGACTCTCTAAAAGTAATAAACTTCCCTCAGCAGGATGTTCATTACATTGTATCTTTGACAATGTTGGATGTAAATGTGCAAAAAGGCTCAGGCTGTAAGTGTTTTGCTTGATTAGAGCTCCAACGAACCCCTAATGATCTTTGACTCAGACCCTAGCTGTAAAGTGGAAGGAGGTGTGAAGCTGGCAGTTGCAGTTCCTTAGGGAAGTGGGAACTGCCACCAAGAGGAAGGAGGTGATGTGTGGTGGGAATAGCAGGGCTTTGGAGTCACACAGACTTAGGTTTGAATTATGTTCCACCACTGGCTGTGTAACCTCTCTTTATTTTCTTAATTTCTCTGGGGCTTAGTTTGCATGGTGAAATGGGGATAAAAATACCTCTTAGGATTGTGTGTGACAATTAAACGAGATGACACATATTAACTTGCATACCTCTTAGGATTGTGTATGACAATTAAATGAGATGACATATATTAACTTGTAAACTGCTTGTCCCTTGGAGGTATTTCAGTAAATGTACATTCCCGCCTGTTCCCAGCCTGGACACATTCGTGGCACTGCAGAGTTTAAGCTAGTCATCAATCAGTCAAGTGTTCATTGAGTGCCTGCTCTGGGTTAGACACTATTCCAGGAACTGGAGTACAGCCGTGAGGCAAAACAGACGGAAATCCCTGCCCTCCTGCAGCTAACAGGTTAGCATGGGAGAAAGATAATAAACAGTAAGGAAAATGCATACTGTGTGAAATGATGATGGGTGTTATGGAGAAAAAGAAAGGAGGACAGGAGGTGTCAGGGAGGGCAGAATGGGGGTTGCAGTTTTAAATACAGTGGTTAGGAAGGCCTCGCTGACAAAGTGACAGTTGAGTACACTTGAAGGAATGAAGGAGAGAGCCAGTTGGAGAGGGGACATCAAGAAAAGGCTGCACAGCACAGAGCAGCAGGTGTCTGTCCTGTTGAGGGATCACAAGGAGATGGGTGTGTCTAGAGCAGCAGGAGTTAAGGCTGAGTAGAACTGGAGATGAGCTCAGCAGGGGATCTGGAGATAGATCATGTCTTGTAAACCACTGTAAAGATGTTGGGTTTTATTGCAGGTGAAATGGGAAGCTAGTGGGTTATATTGAGCAGAGAAGTAACACGATCTGATTAGGTTTTAACAGGATTGCTGTCACTCTGCCTGCTGTGTAGAGGGAGTGGGAGATGAGTTAGTTGGCTACTGTAAAAAGGAGAGAAATGAGGGCAGCTTGAGTGGTAACAGTGAAAGTAGTAATAACTGAAGGCTTATGGACCCCTAGGAGATCTGTGGATAGGCTCAGGGGTGTCCTTGAACCCCCTGAAATTTTATATAAATATTTGTGTGTAAGTGCATTTTTGGAGGGAGGGCTTCTACTGGAGTCTCAAAGCAGTTCCATGATCCAAATCAAGAAGGACCTTGGTAGCAAATATGCAGGATACCTCCTGGCTCTTCAAAGTCCCATGATTAAGTCCTTCCCTCAGACCTTGATCCTAAATCTTCCAGGGCACCGATCCTGTTTGAGAGTCAGAGCTTCTGCCACCCCCTTTAGGACTGCAGCATCCCTGACATCCGGTTTTCACTCATCAGGATTGTTAAGAAGAAAAAAAAAATCACAGGGAAATGGGTAGATTCTGTTCTTTTTTTACGCTACACACTGTGGAAGCTTGGAAGCCACAGGCAGTAATAGTGAAAAGCCTTCACACCTGCCTAGAGATGGTGTGGGGCACTCATGAGGCTAGTTTGCACTTGTTGGATTTCTTTTTAATAAGCTCTGGTCTATGAATCACATAAATTTCAGCACTGAGAGCTGATTTTACGGTTTGGTTTGCTTAATAGTCACACAATTAAAATAAGTTGTAAAAAACAGTGGTGGTGTTTGCCAAGATAAATATTTAAAAGGAAACAGCTGTAGGAAGATGTAATAATTCATATCAGCCCATGGCTCTTCATTCTCAATAAAGGCTATGGAGGTTGGCTTTTTTTTTTTTTTTTTTGGCTGCGCTGTGCGGCATGGGGGATCTTAGTTCCCCACCAGAGATCAGACCCATGCCCCCTGCAGTGGAAGGGTGGAGTCTTAACCAGTGAACCACTATGGAAGTCCCTGGAGGTTGGTTCTTAACCAGAGGGTTTTTTTTTTTGCCTCTCCTTTGAACATCTTTGTGCTGCAGCTGCCAGGTTGAAGTAGGACAGCTGAGAGGAGTCAGGTGTGCCTTTGGGAGTAGTTAATCCATGGCACAGAGATGGGGCTTCTGGGGCAGGGTTGAGGTCACAGATACAGAGTGAGGGTGACTCAAAGTTACTACCATCCTCCTTGAACTTTTGGTTGGATTTTCTAGTGTGAAGTCCTGGTGGTCATGTTTTTTAGGAGGTAAGTTAATAATTTTCAAAGGGAAAATTAATTTTACCAAGAGAGCCTATTTGGGGAGCAAACTTAAGTTTTGTGTCCTTAAACTTAAGTTTTGTGCCCTCCACGGGACTGATGACCGCTGGTTTTCCAGCTCTGGTGTGCAGCAGAGGTTGAAAACTGGGTTGAACGCTCCTCTCTTGTTCCTCGTGCCATTTCCTTTATACCAGGAGAGCCCCAAGCCCTCTTCTCTCCTTTTCTGGGAGGTTCTACTTCCTACTGAAGCCTTCTGACCAACAGCCCACTATAGTTTCCCTCTCCTGCCTTCAGCTCCTGTCTCGGTCTTGGTGATTGTAAAGGAAAAAACTCTACTGTTTCCGTTTACATTATACACAATACTCTCTGAATATTACTTAACTCTGACACCAGACATATGGGTTTTCCAAAACACCAAGCAATTCTGTGACACCAGCTGGGTGTCCTGCCATTTAATTCAATTCTGACGCTATCTACCTGGAGCTAGTGTCAGACCCCATCGGTTAAGTGCTCAGTCCAATGAGACTGCCCCCTCCCACCACTTCGGATGCCAGTCACAAATCCAGGTTGTTATCTGCGCTTCTGACTGACTGTAGATCAGAATTTCCCACCACCCCATCCTCAGGTTTCAATTAATTTGCTAGAGCAGCTGATAGAACTCAGGAAAACAATTCACTTACTGGATTCCTGGTTTATCATGAAAGAATATAACTCAGGAACAGACAGAAGAGATACATAGGGCAAGGTATGTGGGAAGGGGTGCAGAGCTTCCATGCTCTCTGGGCACACCACCCTCCAAGCACCTCCCTGTGTTCCCCAGCCTGAAAGCTCTCTAATGCCATCCTTTTTTGTTTGTTTTTGGTTTTTTTTGGTACGCGGGCCTCTCACCGCTGCGGCCTCTCCCGTTGCGGAGCACAGGCCCCGGACGCGCAGGCCCAGTGGCCACGGCTCACGGGCTCAGCCGCTCCGCGGCATGTGGGATCTTCCCGGACCGGGGCACGAACCCGTGTCCCCTGCATCGGCAGGCGGACTCTCAACCACTGCACCACCAGGGAAGCCCCCCTCTTTGGTTTTGATAGAGGCTTCATCACATAGGCATGATCGATTAAATCATGGCCCATTGATGATTGAACTCAGTCTCCAGTTCCCTCCCCTCCCTGGAGGTCTGGAGGTGAGGCTGAAAGTTCTAACCCTCTAATCAGTGGTTGGTTTCCCTTGTAAACAGCACCCATTCTTAGCGGCTTTCCGAAAATTACCTCATTAACATAAACTCAGGTGTGGTTGAAAGGGGCTTGTTTTGAATAACAAATGACGCCATTATCACTCTTCTGTCTCTAATCACTTAGTAAATTCCAAGGGTTTTAGGAGCTCTGTGCCAGAAACGGGGACAAAGGCCAAAATATATATTTCTTATTATAAATCACAATATCACAGTGACAGAGGTGAGAGGGTTCTTAGGGAATACCCAGACAACACAATACCCAGAGAAGGCTGGAGGAGTAAACTGACTAGGTAGATACCACATAGCTAGTAAGTGAGAGAAATCTGACCCTAGACTTTTGATCAAGGTCCTACCCAATTTTTCTTTTTTTTTAATTTTTATTGGAGTTTAGTTGATTTAAAATGTTGTGTTAGTTTCTGCTGTATAGCAAAGTGAACGAGTCATACATATATTATACATATATCCACTCTTTTTTAGATTCTTTTCCCATATAGGCCATTACAGAATATTGAGTAGAGTTCCGTGTGCTATACAGTAGGTCCTTATTAGTTATCTTTTTATATATATAGTAGTGTGTATATGTCAATCCCAATCTCCCAATTTATCCCTCCCCTCGCCCCTATTGGTAACCATAAATTATGTTTTTAAATTGGAGTATAATTGCTTTAAAATGTTGTGTTAGTTTCTGCTGTAGAACAGAGAATCAGCTATATGTATACATATATCCCCTCCCTGTTGAGCCTCCCTCCCCTCTCCCCATCCCACCCCTCTAGGTCATCACAGAGCACTGAGCTGATCTCCCTGTGCCATATACAGCATCTTCCCACTAGCTACCTATTTTACACATGGTAGTGTATATATGTCAATGCTACTCTCTCAATTTGTCCCGCCCTCCCCTTCCCCCCCGCCCCCCCCCACCGTGTCCACAGGTCTGTTCTCTATGTCTACATCTCTTTTCCTGCCCTGCAAATAGGTTCATCTGTACCATTTTTCTAGATGCCATATATATGCATTAATATATATTTATTTTTCTTTCGGACTTCACTCCGTATGACAGACTCTAGGTTCATTCACATCACTACAAATGCATGTTTGTTTTTTACGTCTGTCATTTGTACCATTTATTTATTTTTATTTTTTTAAACCCCACATTTATTTATTTTTGGCTGTGTTGGGTCTTTGTTTCTGTGCGAGGGCTTTCTCTAGTTGTGGCAAGTGGGGGCCACTCTTCATCGCGGTGCACGGGCCTCTCACTATCGCAGCCTTTCTTGTTGCGGAGCACAGGCTCCAAACGCGCAGGCTCAGTAGTTGTGGCTCACGGGCCTAGTTGCTCCGTGGCATGTAGGATCTTCCCAGACCCCACGGGCTCGAACCCGTGTCCCCTGCATTAGCAGGCAGATTCTCAACCATTGTGCCACCAGGGAAGCCCCCCATTTATTTATTTTTAAAATTTATTAATTCATTTATTTTTGGCTGCGTTGTGTCTTCGCTGCTGTGTGCGGCCTTTCTCTAGTTGTGGCGAGTGGGGGCTACTCTTCGTTGTGGTGCGCGGGCTTCTCATTGCAGTGGCTTCTCGTTGCGGAGCACGGGCTCTAGGCGTGCGGGCTTCAGTAGTTGTGGCACGTGGGCTCAGTAGTTGTGGTGCACGGGCTTAGTTGTCTGCAGCATGTGGGATCTTCCTGGACCAGGGCTTGAACCCGTGTCCCCTGCGTTGGCAGGCACATTCTTAACCACTGCGCCACCAGAGAAGTCCCATGTACATTTTTTTTAGATTCCACAATAACTGCTGGATTTCTTATACTGTTTACAATAAAACCAGATTGCAGTTTTCTTGAAGGTAAGGGCCATGTGTTCAGTTATTCAACTAATCCTTTCAGTAGTCCCAGAAAATAGAAACTGTTATTCCCCCTGTTTTGTAGTTGGGGAAAGTAAGGGTGAAGTAACTTAATCCAAGGTCACTTGGTTAAAAAGTGGTGGAACACTGGGAATGGTGTATCTGTTGTTTCCCAGTTGGAATATCTGGGAACTGAAGTCATCCTTCTTGCTCTGACCAGAGACCACTAAGGAGTAAAATTTATTGCTGGTGAAATGGGGTTAAGGCAGGGCGGTGTGGAGAGAATGTGATAACAAACTTCAAAATATTTGATTTCCCAGCCCAGCCAAGGTCTTTGAACAGCACCAAGTTCCCTTAACCTCGATGGTAAACTTCCCTAATCTCAATTCTTGCTATTTTCGGGGATCCTCTCCCATTTCCCATATTTCATTATTAAATAGAGAACATTGGACTGGGAATCGAGTTACACCTACTCTTATTACTTCAGCAATTAACTTGCTGAGTGACCTTGGACAAATCATTTTACATCTAAAATGGAGGTGACAATAGTTGGGGGGTGTTGAGACTTGAAGAAAACTGATCTGAAGGTTGGTGAGTAAATAATACTCTCACTATGCAAATATAAGGCAATGTTAAATAATAATGATGCAGGGTAATAGTAGGGACTTTGTGGGAAAGTTCCTTCACTTCTGAGCATCAGTTTCACATCTGTAAAATGAAGATAGTATATACCGTACAGGGTTGTTGGAAGGATTAGAGATGGGTATGTCAAGCCCTAGCAAAATGCCAGACACATGGTAGGAATCCAGTGAATGGTAACTACTATTAATAATAACCTGACAACCTGGTTTGATACTCTCTTATAACCACATTTGGCAGGACAACAAGCAAACAATACTTACACACAATGAAAACAATAACCACCACCACTAACCACCCAACCAGCATGGTCCTCTGAACTCCCCTAAAGGTGACTGCTGGCTCCCCAGTGTGTTTGAAGCCCCCCAAATGCTGTAGCAAAATGGAGGTGGAGCCAGGTGGAACTCCATTCCTCCTCTGAGACTGGGAGTGCTTTCAACGAAGGATGATGGCTGAGTGCAAAGACTCACTCAGAAATAGCTTTGACTGCCAAGGGACAGGAGTGAGCCGAATGAGACGGTGATGGCAGAGAAGGGGGCTGAGAGCTGAGAGCAGCTGGGAAGCAATGTGTACTTGCTGACTCTTTGATCTTACTCTGCTATTGAATCACTTTATTCCTCCTTTTCTCCACTTGAGAGGCCTCTAGGCAATCAGGGCTCCCCATCAGCTCCCACTGACATATGGACATCCCTCTTGCTTGCTTGGTGCCAGGAAGAATTCGTATTAGCTGCTAAATGCGGAGGTGGCCCATTACACTATAGAGGCTATTGTGTATACCTCCTTGCACTGCTACTCTCAGCATAGATAAGGGCTTCATGTGCCAGAGAAGAGAGACACAAGGCAGATTTCTTATCCCTTCCTTTAAGCTGCTGAACCGACTTCTGTTTTGGTTCCAATTTCCATGAGTCAGTTTGGTCTTTTGATAACTTTGCCAAGGAACTTGCTGCCTTGTGGGTATTATTCATTCAGTAGATATTTATCGAGCCCTATTATGTGTCTGGCATTATTTTATTTTTTTTGATCCAGGATCCAGTCCAGGATTATGCTTTTTTTTTTTTTAAGTATTTATTTATTTGGTTGCGCCGGATCTTAGTTGCGGCTCACAGGCTCCTTAGTTGTGGCATGCAAACTCTTAGTTGTGGCATCCATGTGGGATCTAGTTCCCTGACCAGGGATTGAATCCAGGCCCCCTGCATTGGGAGCGTGGAGTCTTACCCACTGCACCACCAGGGAAGTCCCCCCTGGCATTATTTTAGGTTGTGAACAAGACAGATGAGCTCCCTGCCCTTGTGGAGTTTACATTCTGATGTGGAGACACAAAATTTATGTACCAATAAACAAGCTAACTTAAGATAGTGGTAAGTTTACTGAATTCACAGGAAAAATGTGATATAATGACAGGAGGTGGGGGGATGGCTGTTTATGTAATCTGAGAAAGGGACATTAGGGCTGAGAACTGAATGATGAGACGACTACCATGCTATTTGAGGTCAGGTCCCAAGCAGAGGGAACTGCAAGGCACAGGTCCTGAAATGGCATGCTTGAGGAATAGGAGGCTAGCCGGTGAGACCTGGGACATAGAGAATAAAAGGGGAGAGTGTAGCACATGACGTTAGAAAGTAGTTCACAAAGTGGGGTCCCCTGGATCACATTTAGCTCACATGGTGTTTCTGAGATTTCACTAAAAACATAAATGACCCTGACTTGCAATTTCTCTTGAAAATTAAAAAAACTTGGCCAGGCCAGGCCACTACTCCTGAATGATAACATTTGATTTCAACATACAGCAGTTATGCTCACCTGTCCCCTCCCATCCTCCTTTAATGGGGCTCATGGTCAGCAGTTCATAAATAGTAGATATTTGAATTAGTAACCACAGAGCATCAGGTAGGCTTGATAGGGACTGGATTCTTTTTTTCCCTAAGTGTGATGGAAGCATATAATGAAGGGTTTTAAGTGACAGAGTGACCTGATATACATTTTTAAAAGATAACTGTGATTACTTCGTGGCTGGGATGGGGACAGGCAACAATTAATGCAGAGAATGTTGGTGGTTAGGACCAGTAGAGACAGAAAGAAGTAGACAGATTCTGGGCATATTTTAGAGGTAGAGTTGCCAGGACTTAACTAATGCATTAGATTTGCATAAGAAAAGGGAATGAAGGATGCCTCCCGGGAGAAAGGTTAAGGCTAGGGATATAAATCAGGAGTTATCAGTATATGGGTGATATTAATTTTATTAAAAAAATTTTATTGGAGTATAGTTTTTAAAATATTTATTTATTTATTTATGCTGCACTGGGTCTTAGTTGCGGCACATGGGATCTTCGTTGAGGCATGCGGACTCCTAGTTGCGGCCTGCATGCAGGATCTAGTTTGCTGACAAGGGATCGAACCCAGGCCCCCTGCATTGGGAGTGTGAAGTCTTACCCACTGGATCACCAGGGAAGTCCCTTATTGGAGTACAGTCGATTCACAATGTTGTGTTAGTTTCTGCTGTACAGCAAAGTGAATCAGTTATACATATACACCTATCCACTCTTTTTTAGATTCTTTTCCCATATAGGTCATTGCAGAGTATTGAGTAGAGTTCCCTGTGCTATACAGTTAGATAACTTATTAGTTATCTAATTTATAGATAGTAGTGTGTCTTTGTCAATCCCAATCTCCCGATTTATCCCTTCCCCCCCCCGCTCCCCCCCATAAACATGTTTGTTTTCTACATCTGTGGCTCTATTTGTTTTGTAAATAAGTTCATTTGTATTATTTTTTAAGATTCCACATATAAGCGATATCATGATATTTGTCTTTCTATCTGACTTACTTCACTTAGTATGATAATATTTGTCCTTCTCTGTCAGACTTACTTCACTTAGTATGATAATCTCTAGGTCCATTCATTTGCTGCAGTATGGGTGATATTTAAACCCATGGGAATGAATGAGGTCGCTGAGGGAGGAAATGCAGATAGAAAATAGAACACAGGGTTACAGGAATTTTTTTTTCCTGTTCAAATTTAAAGCATCTAAATTCCTGGTATTGTACAGGCTACTAGACTCTCAGTATTAAAAAGCAACCTAAGGGGGGACTTCCCTGGTGGTGCAGAGGTTAAGAATCTGCCTGCCAATGCAGGACACACGGGTTCGAGCCCTGGTCCGGGAAGATCCCACATGCTGCGGAGCAACCAAGCCCGTACTCCACAACTACTGAGCCTGTGCTCTAGAGCCTGCGAGCCACAACTACTGAACCCGCTCACCGAGAGCCCGTGCTCTGCAACAAGAGAAGCCACAGCAGTGAGAAGCCCGTGCGCAGCAACAAAGACCCAACACAGCAAAAAAAAAAAAAAAAAAAAAAAAGACAACAAACCAACCTAAGGTCATCTATCTGGCCATAATTCCTACCCACATATGTATTGACTCAAATCCCCTAACACAACATCCAGCCAAGTAGCTAGCCAATGGGTGCATCATTAACAGGAAACATACTATTTCCATTAAGACCTTCCATTCATTAGAAGTGGTTTTTCCTCATATCAAACTTTTAGGTAGGTGAGTATATACCTATGTATGTATCTGCAAAAAGGAACAGTGTTGAGAGTGAAACGGGACACCATTCATAATTAAACCAAGACAACTGGGACTATCCTGGGCAAATCGTGCAAGTAAAAGTAACAATACTTTGGCCATCTCTGTCTCCAGATAGTCAACTGAATGACTTTTAAAATCTTTAAAAGGTGAGACGCCACTTGTCTCATGGCAAAATTATTTGGAGTTAAAAGAAATCTCAAAAAAAAAAAAAGAAAAATCATCTGCTCTAATTCCCTCATTCTAAAGATGGAATTAAGGGGCATTAAATTATTAGCCTAAGATCAAGCTAGCAAGTTAGTAGTAGCATGGGGCAGAGTTAGACCAGATTCTACTAGCAGAAACACTTTTATTGCTTTATTTATAAACTTCAGTTTATAAACCCCTTTCACATGCATGTATTATTAGACTCTCACTACACCCTGTGGGGTATCATCATCATTTTATAGTAGAGCAAACTTAAGTTTCAGAGAGGCGGCTTGCCCAAGATCACTAGACATTAAAAAGTAGAGTAGGGGGAACTATATTAAATATCCTGTGATAAACCATAATGGAAAATAATATGAAAAAGTATATAACTGAATCACTTTGCTGTACAGCAGAAATTAACACAATATTGTAAATCAACTATACTTCATTAAAAAAAAAAGTAGAGTGGGAACTTGAACCTGTCTTTTCTCGTGCCAATTCCCTTGTTCTTTCCATTACTCCATACTAATCTAGTGAGTGTTACATTAAAAGTGTTAAGTCTAAGTTATACTCTTTTCCCTGCAATTTTAATTCCATAGCATCTTATTCTGTTCCCTGGTGTGTAAAAAGTAGTCATTACTTCCATCATTAAATGAGATCTATGTGAAAGCATTTTGTAAATTGTAAGGCACTGGACAAATGAACATCTGAAGGCTAGTTGTGAGATCAGCAATTTTTTTTTTCCTCCAAGTTAGGGGAACTGTATTTGGGTGAGAGGTAGTATTTACATAATTACTTTTTGTAGTATTTACAATAATTCTAACACATAGGCATACCTCATTTTATTGCACTTCATAGTGCTACATTTGTTTTTACAAACTGAAGGTTTGTGGCAACGCTGTGTTGAGCTACTCTATTGGTGCCATTTTTCCAACAGCATTTGCTCACTTCGTGTCTCTGTCACATTTTGATAATTCTCACAATATTTCAAACTTTCCCCCTATTATCATATTTGTTATGGTCATCTATGATCAGTGATCTTTGATGTTACTACTATGATCACTGAAGGCTCAGATGATGGTAAGCATTTTCTATACAAGAATTTTTAAATTAAGGTATGTACTTTTTTCAAGACATAATGCTATTACACACTTAATAGACTAAAATATAGTGTAAACGTAAGTTTTTTATGCACTGGGAAACCAAAAAATTTGTGTGGCTTGCTTTATTGCAATATTCACTTTATTGTGGTGGTCTGGAATGGAACCTGCAATATCTTTGAGGTATGCCTGTAAATGTTGGCTGAATTGTGGGGGGGGGGGTTCTCTAAAAACAGAACAAGTGACAGGAAGAAATCCCTGGGACCAATTCTTACAATTTGGAAACACTGGTGGTACTTGCAGTCTAATGCCGAAACCTATTTCCCACAGCTCTAAGAGGTACAAAGGAGCTCTCTAAGGCATGGAGGAACAAGAAGGATTCAACAGCCTGTGTAGCTATCTACATCAATCTCAGATACAACAAGGATTCACTTGATTTTGATCAGGGACCCATCACTCATGCTCTGGGATACAGAGCATTGGGAGATTTTGAGAGCTTTTGGGTCCTCCTAAAAACCCACTGGGGGTTTATATGCCTGGCATTCCTTAAGCTCATCCTTTAACTGTGTTACAGTAAAGGACTCAACAACCTCAAGGATACTCAACTCTCAGTGAAAGTTCCGACTCCTTAGAGCATGGCATTCAAGGCCCTCCACAACGGTTCGTAACCTACCTTTTCAGTGATAACTCCCACTGTTGTCAGGAATAAACACTCTGCTCCAGTTAAACTGGGCTGCTCACTACCTCCTGATCATGTATTTTTCCACTTGGATACCTTTCTCTTTATTTTTTTGGCTGTGTCGTGCCGCATGTGGGATTTTAGTTCCTCGACCAGGGATCGAACCCATGCCCCCTGCATTGGGAGCGTTGAGTCTTAACCACTGGACCACGAGGGAAGTTCCAGTACCTTTCTCTTTAAACCTGAGATGTCCTTTATGGTAGCCGTTAGTCACATATGGCTAGTGAGTACTTGAAATACGGCCAGTCCAAATTGAGATGTATTAGATACACCCAGATTTCAAAATACATTTCTACAGGAACCCCCAAAATGTAAAATATTTCATTAATAATACTTAAATATTGATTACATATTGAAATTTAATGGAATATTTTGGATATATTGGATTAAATAAAATAAAACTAATGTCACATTCTTTTTACTTTTTCATGTGGCTACTAGACAATTTAATATACGTATGTGGCTTGAATTATATTTTTAATATTCAGTGCTCCTCTAGATCATTAGCCTAGCCTCTTAGGCCCATGTAGAAGTTGGCACACCATTCAAGACCCCCCTTGTACTTTCTCACATCCTGAAATAGTAAGATGATAAACTTATTATTATCAAACTGAAGTTGCTATCACAGATCCACTGGACAGCTCAGGAAAGCAAAGCCTTTCTGCCAAAGGCCGCAGGACAATTAATATGCTCCATAAGTGTTAGATAACTTCTTTTAGGCACCCACACTAGAAAAACCCAACACCCCTGAATTCCATCTATATATCTCCTGTTTTTCTTCACTTCTAGTCAATGTTAGCCCTTCCTGTGAAATTCTTTCAATACTATTACTTTTCTTTCAATACATACCTAATTACAGTCTTAGTTGCCTTGCTTTTAAAATCTAGTTTCCAAGTATTCTCCCAGCTTCCTACCCCCTACCCATGTTCATTCCGTTCTATATACTGCAACTGAAATAATCTTCCATAATATTTCTTGCAGATATGACTCTCTGCTCAAAAACTTCCATTTTGCCCACATTGCCTACAGGAAGAATTCTTTTAACACTCAAGGCTTTTTTATACCTTATCCCCGGGCTTAAAACCTGGGCTTTAGGGAAACTAGATTGAGTTTATGTAAAACACTTAGAACTCTGCCTGGCTTATAAGAAAGTCTTAGGTATTATTATTACTACTCACTTTTATTTGAATGTGCTGTATGCATTTCTATCCCTGGAACACTGCTAATTCCTTTTTCCTATTTGAATACCTCTATCTCCAAAGGGAGAAGGACTGATTTAAACTATTGATGATCAGCACAGGCTAATTGTTACCGCTAGAGAAACAACTTATACCTCCTTCCTACAACTGATAGACCCTGTTAACTCTGACCCCTAATTT
This sequence comes from Lagenorhynchus albirostris, assembly GCF_949774975.1. Classification (NCBI taxonomy): domain Eukaryota; kingdom Metazoa; phylum Chordata; class Mammalia; order Artiodactyla; family Delphinidae; genus Lagenorhynchus; species Lagenorhynchus albirostris. The sequence goes on along the minus strand of NC_083114.1, from coordinate 20,542,350 downwards.
ATAATATGTAACAATAAAATTTAAGATTAGATGGGATATAAATAAAAGGTAGCATTTCTTTTACACAGTAGACAGTAAACTTACGGAACGTGTCATTTAAAGAAAAAACAAAGCCTGGAAAATTATAAATAGGTTCTGGATTTAGGGCAGTGGTGCTCCAATTTTGGCCTTACTAGAATAACCTGGGAAGCTTTCTTTTTTTGGCCGTGCCTCGCGGCTTGCGGGAATCTTAGTTCGACCAGGTGTAGAACCCGCGCCACCTGCAGTGGAAGCGCGGAGTCCCAACCACTGAACCACCAGGGCATTCCCACAGAATAACCTGGGAAGCCATCAAAACTAATACAGGTGTCTGAGCCTCACTCCAGATTTACTGAATCTCTCCAATGGTAGGGCACAAGCACATGAATTTTTTAAAAAGCTTCCTAGATGATCCACATACACTTTTGAAAAATCTTTGTATGAGATCTTCCTGTGCACCCACCTCCGAGAATCACTGGTTTAATCAAGAGAAACTTTGGATTAAGGAGGTTGGTCATACTTGGCATATATTTTTCACCATACTCTCCTGGAACACGGTTTTGAAACAGAGATCTGATTAGCCCTGAATGACTTATATGAGTAGTGTTCTTAAAAACAACAACAAAACAACCCCCCTCCCGGCGACAACCCTCTTGAGTTTGATTTAGGAGTCAGAAAAGAAAAAGCCATATACATTCTAAATGCCACACTTGGTTTTCATCTAAAAGCTTGTCTGTTGGTCTGACTTCTATTAACTTATAACTTTCAAAACATAATTTTTAAGTAAATATATATTTAATATGTACAATATTTACAGCTTACAGCTTTTACAACCCAAACTTTGGATCTATAAGTGTGTGAAAAAGTGGGCATTTGAGTGTAATACTTCGAAAACTTCAAAAACACCTTTACCTCAAAAATATTTTACACCAATTTTCCAAAGCGGTATCTTCACAGGCTCATTGTATCTCGACAACCCAGTCAAGTTACCAAATCTCTAGGCATGGAGTAAACGATATCGTATTGAGAGGTGGAACTTTTTATACAGTCGTAGAGGATGTAGAACTCTTGGGTCTTTGAAACCCTATAACAAAGTTCCTTTCACCCTCCAATCCTGAGACAACAAATCCTGTAGTTCTACCTCATCATCGCTGTCAACATTCTCCTCTTCCTTTTTCTGCAGTTCTTTTATGGTCAGAACCTCTTTAAGCTTATTTTTTATCTCATCCTGGCGATTCCGCAGCTTTTCCACCCGACGGTAACACTCTATCTGCTCATCGATCTCCCCAATCTGCCGGTCCAAGCGTCCCTCCTCATCCTCTTCGGCAACTATGGCTTCGGAAATAGTGTTGACCTGTCTCATGGCTTTTTGAAATTCGTCCCATTCTTTGTCCATCTGATCCTTTGGGGCATCAACCTTTCGTACCCTCGCATCTATCTCAGGGTCGTCAAAAAACCCTTCCGGTAATGCTTCCGCGGTGTTTTCTCTCCTTTCCACCACTTTTTCATGTATTTCTGCTTTCTCAATTGACCCTGAATGAGGAATTAAAGGGGCCTTGGGAGGATTTGTGTCCGAGAAATCGCTTGGCAGCCTACTACCGGTTGCCTCCCGCGCGGAGGAAAGTGAGTGTTCCTTGCCCTGTGCGTTGGCCGGATGCTTACAGACATCCCCTCTTTTCCCTTCTCCTCCTCCTCCCTCCTCTTTCTCCTCCTCCTCTTCCTCATCTTCATAATCAGGGAGTAAACCGAGTCCCGAAGCCTTACTGAGGGTCGCCCTAGTGGACTCCTTTCCGGCTTTGTCAAAGTTGGTGGGCAAAGCGGAAGTGGAGGGCTGTACTTGAGACACCAGGGAGGCCTTCGCTCTTTTGGCATCTTGGCTCTCTGCGTCCGGCGCCTTCCTCTTGGCGGACTGAGGCACTGTGCTGGCGGACTGAGGCACTGCGCTGGCGGACGGTCCCTGGGCGGCTTCCTTCGCGCCTTTCAGCTCGGCCACTTTCTCTCGGTGCTGCTTTCCCAGGACGTGAGTCTGCCACAGGAGCTCGCTCTTAACCGGGGTGTTACACAGGGCACAACTCAGCTGCCCCAAGCGGTTGTACTTCGCGAATGGAGATTCTATCCGTTTACGGTTGGTGCTCAGACGCTGCTTCTCCTTCATCAACCGCCGCAGTTCGTCCTGATTAACCACTCGTTTCCCCGCCTCAGGCCGAGCGGAGGCAGAAGACGCCATCTTTGCGACCCGACCCGAGGCGATTCTGGCTTCCGTCCCGCCGACGCCTGATGACGTTACTTCCTGTCCGGGCGCGGATTGGCTGAGGCTCAGGAGCGTGAGACGTAGCGCCAGGATTTCCCTCAGAATAGCAGCTGAGGCCGGCTTACGGGGCGGGGACTCTTCCTACCGTCTGGCCAGGGCTGAGGTAAAAGCCATAAACTCCAAGGCTGAGGTGGCGCAGGCCCAGGCGGCCTTGGCAGTCAATATATGCGCCGCCCGAGGGCTGCAGGATGTGCTGCGGACCAACTTGGGTCCTAAGGGAACCATGAAAATGTGAGACGGCGGTTGGAGCGGCGGTTAGGGCGTCGGGGTTTGTTGGGTGTCCGGGCGCGCTGTGAGGCAGACGTTCCACAAAGAGTTGGGAGCGATGTGGACGCACTTGTGGGCCTGCTTTCCCTCGTTCTCATTCCTGCCCTGAGCTCATTTCTAGTCTGGTGGGAGAGGAGGAGAAATGCTACCCGAAAAAAGGGCTCACTGTGACTCCTCCCTGCCCTCCAACTTCTCGGTAAGGTTCATATGCAAGTAGAAAGTCAGTTCATTTAGTGTCATATATGAAACATAAACCATCTAGCTCCCCTGCTGTTGAAGAGTTTGGGTTTTGCTGGGCAGTGTGTTGTGGAGACGGCACGGGCTTTGGAACCTGGCAGGCTTGGGTTCAAATTCAAGGACCGCTTTAGCTATGCGTCCCTAGGCAAGTTGAACGCTCTTTCAGCATATATTTACTAAGGACTATTATTTTCTTTAGAAGAGAGGGAAGGAGACTAGTGAGGGCAAAGAGGTGTAAGAGGAGAGAGATACAGTCTCAGAGGAATGAGCAAAGTAATTAATATTAACAGTAAAAGAGGGCACTGAGTATGTACTGACTGGGATGCTGGGAACACAGAGATGACTAAGATACAGTTTCTATTCTTAAGGAGTTCTGGTAGAGATGAATGTGCTAATTATATATATACCATTATACTGAGGAAAGGGACTAATAACTGATGGCAGAAGGGAGAAGGGAAAGCGTCTCAATAACAGAGGATTTTTCATCAGTCTTGAAAAACGAATCAGTTCTCCAGTTGGAGTAAAGGACTTCTAGATAGGGTAACTTCAGGAACAAGAGAAGCTCAATGGTGTAAATCCAACAGAAACGAAAGCAAACATGATGTAGTAAGGGAACCCCAAGGTTTGCCCACAAGATCTCATTTGATAGAAGAGGTAGAAGAAATAGACATTACCCAGATTGGGAAAGGTAACTTATGTCATTGCTATATAGTTTGGATATTATCATGAAGGTGATGGAGAACATGAAAATCATGGAAGGATTTTTGGTGAGGGAACTGACTGAATCACATTGCCTTTTAGAAAGATAAATGCAGTGTGGAGGGTAAATTCAAATTCAGACATATCAAGATGCTAAGTAGTCCAGACTAGAGATGATGATGACAGTGGAGATGGAGAGGAGTGGGTAGATTTAAGAGACATTTAGGTTGTAGAATTGACAGAACTTGATCTAATAAACATGAGGGGTGAGGGAAAACATTAGTTGAGTGAATGAATGGTAACATTTCACAAAAAAAGAAACCTGCAGAAAGTTCACAAATTTGTGGTTTGTAGACTTCCAAGTACTCTTCCAGGTACCAAGCCACTGTTCATAACTCATGGACTGCTCTTGTCCTTAAACTTGTAAATGTGCTGTTTGGAATGAAATCACCATAGCAGTCCATCTGGGGAGAAGTGATTCTGTGGTAGTTACTGTGGTATCCCCCATGGTATAATGGAAATTTTCCACACCCAGTTACTTATATTAAGGATAGTGGAGTGGCTAACACTGGGAGTGTCTTGTTTGGCTCTTGCTGTATGAAGTTTATAACCACTGTTTTCTGAACAGGCTTGTTTCTGGTGCAGGAGACATGAAACTCACCAAAGATGGCAATGTACTGCTCCATGAGATGGTGAGCTGATGTTGCTGACTTAATAAACCTTAATTAGCCTTAGCTGAGAACATAGTACAATTTGTATATCCTTAAACCAAGGCCGTCAGCTAAATACTGCAGTCATGAGATATGCTTGTTTGTTTAAACCTTAGGAAAAAAAAAAGTCTATTGGCTGTTTTCAGATCTTTGTGTAGTGCAAATAATAACTTAGGGATACTTCCAAATTAGTTACATTTTTTAAAGTCAATGCACTTACGTTCTTTGTAATCATGGGAAAAAAATCCTTTGCAAGTTTAGTACATACATTCATCTTCAAGATTGAAGGATTTAATCTTATTTTGGAAATGTCATTGCATTCGAAGCAGAGACTCTTTTATAAAATGTTCAAACCTCATTAGTTCTCAGGTTTTAACTTTTCGTTTTGACATTTATTATGTATGATAATATAAAACTTGTGAACTTATAGAATGAAGCTTATTTCATTTCTTAATTTTACTGTTGACCCTTAGGTTATCTTGTTTTTGGTGGACTATTTCTTTATCTCATTCTCTCTCTTTTTTAATCTCTTGCTTGCTTTTTTCAACAAATTCAACACCCAACAGCTTCCTTGATAGCAAAAGTAGCAACAGCCCAGGATGACATTACAGGAGATGGTACTACTTCAAATGTCCTAATTATCGGAGAGTTACTAAAACAAGCTGATCTTTACATTTCTGAGGTATTAGAATTTCATAGAACGCACATTCATGTGGTACTTTATTTTGAATAAAAAGTTATTTGTTTTTTTGCTAGTAAAATGGTTTAATTTTAGAGGGAAAAAGTTAATTTTCATCAAGATGTTTTTGGACAATTATAAATGGAAATAATAATGAAATTTTTAGTTAAAATAATGCCTTTTATTGAAATTATATACCTTTTTAAAAAATGAAATATTTGAAATATATATAAAAGTTAAAAAATTAGCCATGTACCCATGACTAATGGCCTAAGAAAGAAAACATCACTGAGAAAGTTGAAACCAAATTATGCACCTTTTAAAAAATAACTAGAGAAAAATTAATGAAGGTTTTCCACATTGTGAATTTACCTACTTTTCTAGTTTTATTTCCCTTTATAAACAGTCTCCTCTAGCCAGACTCCGTCATTCACTGGCCTCTGAAATCATTACATACATTTCTACCTCCATGCTTTTGTTCAATTTGTAGTGTTTTCTTTGCGTTACTTATCTGTCTTTTCTAATTAAGCAGTTGGATTTTTGCTCTTTCAAGGACCATTTTAGCAAAGCATAACCTGTCCTTTCGAAGTGCTAAAAGGATCACTTTGTGTTTCATTTAGTATTGGGATCTGTCTATTAATTCAGTACCTGCAACTTATCTCAAGATGCTTTTAGCTGTAAGCAGTGGAAACTTGACTAAAAGTCACTTAAACAACAAAAAAATTATCTCCCGTAACAGGAAATATAGCAATAAAACAGGCTTCTAGGTTTACTTGATTAAAAAATTCATTCAGTCATCAAGTACCCAGATCCTTTCTGTCTCTTAGCTCTTCCACTTGTAATGCTGTTTCATCATAGGCTTATTCCCATCCTGGATGAAAGACTGTCAGAAGAAATCAGGGCTGCCTCTTCTCCTTACTAACACTCAGCAGGAGAGGGCAAGAGAAAACCATTCACCCAGCCATAGAATAAAAGTCCTTCCTTTATATGATTGGGCCGACATTGGTTTTATTCCATCCCAAACTAGTGACAGTTTTTTGGGAAATTGACTTAATCTAATTAGGATCCGCCCCTTGAGCTAGGGATAGGGTCAGCTTCCTCTGAAGCACTGAGGAAGAGAGATACCTAAACAAAATTAGGGTTGGGCTAGGAAGGAAGAAATTAGGGGAGGGGAGATGCCGACAGACACTGACATAGTTATGAAACTGTGTGACAGTGCAGTGACAGAGCTAGGCACAGGATGGGATAGAAACACTGAGGATGGAGGGGTATCCTAAACTAGCCTGAGGTAGTCAGGAAGCACTTTCTGGAGGAAATAGGCCTGGGCTGAATCTTTAGGATTAGAAGGAGTGAACCTGATGAAAGAGTGAGGGGTGAGGAGTGAACCTGATGAAAGAGTGAGGGGTGTGGAGAATAGCATTCCAGGCAGAAGGAAAAACATGAGCAAAGGCATAGAGAAAAGAAGCAAACTGGTGTGTGTGCAGAGCTACAAGCAGTCTGGTGTTGGTGGAGTTTAAAGTGATGCGGACAGTAGTGAATAGGCATGTAATATACTAACCAAGAAGAATGTTCATACTGACATATGAATGAGTGATATGGTCAGATTGGCATTTTAAATATTTGGGGGACAGTTTTAAGGGAGTCAAGACTGAAGGTTTTCCTAGTAGTCTAGGTGAGAAGTTGTGAGGTCCTAGGCTGAGGAAATGTTTTGAAGATGGTTAATAACACAGGCTCTGGCGTCAGGCCTTTTGGGTTTAAATCCTGGCTCTGGCTCTTATTAGCCTGGTGATCTAAGCCTTTAAGCCTAAATTTCCTCATCTGTGAAACAGGAATGATAAAAACACCCACTTCATAGTGTTGAGAGGACTAAAATAATACATGTAAATCCTTTAGAATAGTGCCTGGTACAAATGCTCAATAAATGTCAACTTTTGAAAGTTATTATAGGACTGACATAAAGGAATGGAGGAAGGGAATAAATTAGAACTAGTTCCAGCTTTCAATAAGTTTATGTATTATTTTTCAGAATAAACAATAGCGTTTTTTCAAAAAAAATTCTGTTATAATGTCAGACCTACAGAAAAGTTGCAAGAATATTCCAAAGAATAACATTTCTCTCTCTTTCATGAATATATATATATATATATGGAATGTGTGTATATATAGTAATATACATATTTTTTTCTAATGGTATAAGAATAAGTTGCAGACGTGATGATCTAAATATTTCAGTGTATGTTTCTTAAACCAGGGAATTCTCATATATAACCACAGTATAGTGATCGAAACAGGAAATTAGTATTAGCACATTGATAAGTACTTTTATCTAATTTGCAGGTTTTATTCAAATTTCGTCACTTGTCCCATTCAGTTGTCATACCCCTTTAGTCTTCTTTAAGCTGGAATAGTTCTCGAGCCATCTTTTGTGTTTCATGACATTGCTGACATTGCTACTTTTAGAGAATAGGCTGTTTTTTTTTTTAAGAAAGTCCCTCAGTTTGGATGTGTCTGTTTCCTCATTATCAGACTCAGGTTATGAACTTTTGGCAGGAGTGCCATGGAAATGCTGTATTGGTCTTAATGCAGCATATCTGGAGGCACATGGTGTGTGTTTGTCCCGTTCTATGATGTTAACTTTGAACATTTGGTGAAGGTGCTGCCTATCTGTCGTTTTTCTCCAAACAATGCTGGTTCTTTTCCTCTACATTACAGGGAGTCTTCTCTTCTGTGCCCATTCAGAAGAGCACTACACAACAGTGTGTTACAGTTTTCAGACATAAAAAGAACTTTTGTAGTTTTTTTCTACTGTTGTAAATTGTAAACAGTTTTTCTGTAAGTTTGAGATTGTTTGAAATATGAAGCACTGAAAGATTACAAATTACATACATACACTTATATTTAGTGGCATTGATATAGGTAATTAATTTTTTTGGACATACCTATTAGTAGGAAAGGATAGTTACTTTTACTTTGGATAACTTACTTTATAATTTACAGTTTTATGTTGATGTATTAGGGCCTGCACCCTAGAATAATAGCTGAAGGATTTGAAGTTGCAAAAATAAAGGCACTTGAAGTTTTGGAACAAGTTAAAATTAAAAAAGAGATGAAAAGAGAAATCCTCTTAGATGTGGCTAGAACATCTCTACAAACTAAAGTTCATCCTCAGCTGGCTTATGTGTTAACAGAGGTATGTGGTTAAACTTTTGCAGAATGAGTACAGCCTAACACATGGTGGTATTTTTCTTTTTCCTATAAGATAATCAGCTAGCTATGGCATGTGGTTCTTTTGAACATACAACAAAATATAGAAGACAGATATTTATAGGCTTATTTACAGAGTAGATTTGATTGGTCAGAACAGTATGTGTAATTTTTCAAAAGTGTCATATTAAGCCTTCTTTTAAGTTAACTTGAAAGTTGGGAGGGACTTGGCTGCCTATGGATCACCCCCTGTGGAAGCTGTTGGAGTGATGCACACTGGTCTCCTAAACCTAGAGGTCCATATTTATTATTTATTTATTATTTATATTTAATATAAAATAATAATAATAAATATATTTATATTTATTTATTATTATGTGAGGTTGGGGACGTTGTTTTGGCAGTGTGTCTTGTAGTTAAGGTTACCTTTTTTTTTTTTTTGCGGTACGCAGGCCTCTCACTGTTGTGGCCTCTCGCATTGCGGAGCACAGGCTCCGGACGCGCAGGCTCAGCGGCCATGGCTCACGGGCCCAGCCGCTCGGCGGCGTGTGGGATCCTCCCAGACCGGGGCACAAACCCATATCCCCTGCGTCGGCAGGCGGGCTCTCAACCACTGCGCCACCAGGGAAGCCCAAGGTTACCACTTTAATGAGCATGACTGATCTGATAGATAATATTCACATCTGGGAAGTGTATACTTGTTTACTTCTAAAGGTAGAATATATATATATATAATATCAGGACAAAGTTGGGTATTTTGGGAAGGCTTTTATCAGGTAGCTGTAGTTTGATGATACCATCATTGTTCCTCAGCTTTGCATTTTTTGAAACTTGAGTATATTAGTTTATCAGGAATGATGAGTTCATAACAACCAAATTCACAAGACATTGACATAGAAATCAGAATTCTGTCTTAATAATTTACCTTGAGAAATATAAATACTGAAACACCTGAGTTGTTTCTGGTCAATTCTTACTGATAGGAAAACCTACTTGGGAAATCAGATTAAGATTAAGAAATTAAGACATTTTCTTGCTGAGCAGTCTAAATAAAGACTCTGCTGTGTTTTCTGCTGTTAAAGTACATATATCACGTGGCCCAGAATCTTCAAGCTATCTGATTAGGGCCTCCATTCCCTTTTGGAGTTATAGAAACACTAATGCTCTCATTTTCCAATGGTTTGTCATTATTCCCCGTTAGTCATCAAAACCAAAAATCATGTTACCTCAGTAAACTTTTCTAAGATATAGATTTTTTTGCTTCTATTTTATTTGAGGATGATTATACTGTAACACTTAATTTCTGTAGTCAGTTATTTTCCTATTACTTTCTGAGCTAAGCAATAGGCTGTGTGGTGCTGTGCTTCTCAAATTGCATATCCCTGGGGATATTTGGCAGAATAAATGAGACATGTCTTTCTGGAGTGTCAATTTTACTTTACTATGGAGGAAAAGCATTATTTTCACATAGAAACAAACATGTATAACTAACAGAACACTGTAAATCAACTGTACCCCAATGAAAATTAAAAAACAACAAAAAACAAACGTATATATTATGGCATGATGTAGAAAAGTTTCATGGTAAAACATAAGACTTAAAAATTTCATGTTGTTAGAGCCAGCAAATTTGAACTCTTTCCTTAGATTTCATTTCCTTCTTTTCCATTAAGGTGTCCTTTGGTGGAAAAGTTTGAGTAGTGTTTGTATAGTAGGCTTGGCAGTTAAAGAGACTTGATTTCTAGTCCTGACTCTGCTACTACCTGTTAGATCTTGTTTTAAGACCATAACTTCTTAAAGTCTCACCTTAGTTTCCTTCTCTGTAAAATAAGGGGATTGGACCTGATAACCTCTGAAGTCCCTGTAGGCTCTAAACTATCCATTGGCACTGGTTATCATTTGTATCCATGACAGAGTGACACTTTCTGACCTTGCCTTGTGTTTTGGAGCCTGAAACACTTTATCTGCTTAGTCTGGTGATAGATTACTAGGGCCAGTGGTTTCTTTTAGTAGACCAAATAATTTACTGTTCTCATTCATTTCTCTTCCAGGCTGTGGTGGATTCTGTTTTGGCTATTAGAAGACGGGGTTATCCTATTGATCTCCTCATGGTAGAAATCATGGAGATGAAGCATAAATCAGAAACAGATACAAAGTAAATGATGTAAACTTTAACAGTACATAGATTCTAGAATACTTGGTTATCTTCAGATATTCTTTCACTGATTTCATTAGTTACTTCTATTCATCATCAGTCTAGTTATTCAGCATATATTAATTGGATACTTACCAGGAGCCATTCACTGTTTTAGGTGTTAGGAATGAAGAGTAAACAAAACAGAATTTCTTTTTTTAAGAATCTTACATTTCTAGTTGAAAGAGATGGTGGACAAATAATGCTAATAAGTGCTGTGAAGAGGCTAGAGCAGCTGTATATGTGAGCATGTGCATGATTTTAGGGTAGTAAGGGAAGATCATTGTGATGAGAAAGTAAACTAGAGAGCTAAATGGGTCTCTAGTGCTAGCCATGTGCATATCTGGAAGAAGAGTGTTCTAAGCAGAGGGAATAAGGGTGGAAGAAGCCCCGAGGCAGAAGTGTGCTGGGGTGTTCCAGTGTGCCTGGAGCAGAGGAAGAGGAAAAAATAGTAGAAGGTGAGATCAGAGAGGTAAGACAATTATAACATTGTCTGAGTATGTATGTCCTGAGAGTGAGTAGCACCTTGTTGACTTTGGACTTAACTCATTTTAAACATTCTATTATGGAAAACTCTAACCATATATAAGAGTAGAATAGAATAGTGAATGAACTCCCACATATCTGCCACTCATCTTTATCAATTTTCAGTATATGGCCAGTCTTATATCCCCCGTATATACTCCTCTTTCCTTCCCCCTGCCCAAATCTGGATTATTTTGAAGCCAATTCAGATGTTATATTTCATCTGTAAATACTTTATTTTTAATATATGTGTGTGTGTATGTATAGGTGTCTTTACTTATTTTTAGAAGTTCTTAAATCTGCCTTGTCACTTTTTATGGTTTCCTGTTCCCTCTGCAGGAGGGAACTCTTTTCAAACTTACCTTTCATTTCCTTAAACATATAGTTCAGTTTGATAATTACAATATTTAAAGTTTTGTCTTGTCTACTTCTGGTGTTTATTTTATTTATTTTTAAAATTAATTAATTTATTTTTGGCTGTGTTGGATCTTTGTTGCTGTGTGCAGGCTTTCTCTAGTTGGGGTGAGCGGGGGCTACTCTTCATTGCGGTGCATGGGCTTCTCGTGGTGGCTTCTCTTGTTGTGGAGCACGGGCTCTAGGCACACGGACTTCAGTTGTTGTGGCACACGGGATCAGTAGTTGTGGCTCATGGGCTCTAGAGCACAGGCTCGGTAGTTGGGGCGCACGGGCTTAGTTGCTCTGCGGCATGTGGGATCTTCCCGGGCCAGGGCTCAAACCCGTGTGTCCTGCATTGGCAGGCAGATTCTTAACCACTGTGCCACCAGGGAAGCCCTGCCCAGGGACAACTTTAAACTAAATCCACAGCTTGAGGTTTTTTTTGAATAACCAGTTGTGAATTCTAACTGCAAGTCCATGTGAGGGCTGCTGGTTTGTACCCTGAGTATGTAGCCTTTGAGGTTCTAGTTTAATGTGAAGAGGGTCTTACTGTTTTACTCTCTACTTTGGATGAGGCTTGAGCTTTTTAAATTCTGTCCCCCTCTCATTATGAGGTCAAAATTCAGATTTGTCTGAATTGTCAGATGACTTTAGGGTGAGTGGTTACAGTTATCTACTTACCTCTTGGAGTTCCTGTTTTGTTTTCAGTTTTGGAAAGAAAACTTTTGTAGCTCTTTACTGTTTTATGGCTCTGCAGAGTTTTTAAGGGTTTTTTTTTTTTTTTTTCTTTTTTTGCGATACAAGGGCCTCTCACTGTTGTGGCCTCTCCCGTTGTGGAGCACAGGCTCCGGATGCGCAGGCTTACAGGCCATAGCTTACGGGCCCAGCCGCTCCGCGGCACGTGGGATCTTCCCGGACCGGGGCACGAACCCGTGTCCCCTGCATCGGCGGGTGGACTCTCAACCACTGCGCCACCAGGGAAGCCCTGTTTCGTTTTTAATCCAGCATTTTTAGTTGCTTTTGGTAGTAGGGTTGGTCCAAATTACCTTACCATTGCTGAGGGCAACAAGTACTTGGTTTATATTTCAGAAGGATCTCCGTGGTTGTTGTGTGGGGAGTACACTGCGGAGCAGGGTGGGAGGTGCAAGGACAGAAGCAGGAGACTGGTTAGGAATCTGTTGTAATATAGGTGAGAAAAGAAAAAAGATTTGGATCAGGGTATACTTAGAAAGAAGGAGCAGTAGGATTTGTTGATGTTCCACATAGAATGTGACAGAAACAGATGATTCAAGGATGTCTCTTGGGTTTTTGCATGAGCAGCTGGAAAAGCAGAGATGCCATTTCTTGGGATGGAGAAGACTGGGAAGAGCAGGTTTGGGGAAATAAATCAAGAGTTTAGCTTGGGGAATGTTATGTTTTCGATGCCGATTAGATGTCCATGTGGACATGTTGTGTAAGAATTTGGAGAGGTGTCAGGAGTTCAGGATCGAGGTCTGGACTGGAAATATTTATTTGGGAGTCATCAGTGTGTGGATGACTTAAAGCTATGAGAGTTTTTAATTTATTTTTTAATTTTTTTTGGCTGCGCCGTGCTGCATGTGGGATCTTAGTTCCCTGACCAGGGATTGAACCCGTGCCCCCTGCACTAGGAGCACAGAGTCTTAACCACTGGATTTCCAGGGAAGTCCCTATGAGAGTTAATAAGATCATCTGGGAAGTGATATAGATAGAAGAGGAAGTTTAAAGACTGAGCCCTGAAAACTCCAGTGTTTAGAAATTGGGAAGATAGGGAGGACTGAGCAAAGAAGACTGAAAAGGGGTGGTCAGTGAGGTAGGAGGAAAGCCAAAGGAGAATAGTGTCCCAGAAGGTAAGAGAAGAAACTGTTTCAAGAAAGAGAGAATAATCTGCTATGTCATATGCAGTTGACAGTTTGATGAGCAAGTTGTGAACTGAGAATTGACCATTAGATTTGGAGAACGTTTAGTTTTTTGGTGGCTTTAATGAAAGTTGATTCAATAAAGGGATGAGTGTGAAAGTCAGATTGAAGGTGGGCTCAAGAGAGAATGGTTAGGGAAGAAGTGAGGATGCAAATGTAGACAATTCAGAGGAGTTTAGCTCTAAAGGGGAGCAGATAAGTGGGGCAGTAGCTAGAAGGGAATATGGGAATGGGGTTGAAGGAGAATTTTTTGTTTTAAAGATGGGCATTACTATGACAAGTTTGTTCCCTGATGAGGATGCTCCTGTAGGCAGGAACAGTTGATGTGAGGGAAGAGGGGACAGTTGCAGGAGCAGAGAGGGGAAATGGGATACAGTACACAAGCAGAGGGGTTAACCTTAGCGAGGAGCATGGGCAATTCATTCCTAGTCATAGGAGATTCAGGTTCAAGTGCAGGTAGATTGGTAGAGGTAGTGATGGGACAGTGTTTTTATTTTCTCAAAGAAGCAAGATCATTTGCTGAGAGTGAGAAGAAGGGGAAGAGTGAAGAAGACTGGAAGAGTGAAGAATATTGAACATATAGTTTGTTTTTTTCTTCCTAAATAAAGTATCTTCACATTCAGTTAGGAGTTGGAGTAATCTAGTTAGATGAAAATTTTGAAAAATTCCCTATAATTATGCTTAACTATTTTAAAAATTATTTCTTTACATGAATGTGTAACAAATATTGGTTATAAAAGATTCATAAGTAGAAATGCATTTCCTAATTGGCTGTAAATGAATTTTTAAAAGTTATAAAAATATTTTCTCTTGAAAGATCACTTGGAAAATAGGAAACCCCCCCCCCACCACCCAAGCATAACCCTACTCTTAGTTTCCTTCCATTTTTCCTTTTCAATGCCAAGGTGCTTTTTAAAAATAATTGATTAATTAATTTTTGGCTGCATTGGGTCTTCGTTGCTGTGCGCAGGATTTCTCTAGTTGCGGCGAGTACTCTTTGTTGCAGTGGGCGGGCTTCTCATTGAGGTGGCTTCTCTTGTTGCAGAGCACAGGCTCTAGGTGTGCAGGCTTCAGTAGTTGTGGCATGCAGGCTCAGTAGCTGTGGCTCGTGGGCTCTAGAGCACAGCCTTAGTAGTTGTGGCACACAGGCTTAGTTGCTCCACGGCATGTGGGCTCTTCCTGGGCCAGGGATCAAACCCATGTTCCCTGCATTGGCAGGCGTATTCTTAACCACTGCGCCACCAGGGAAGTCCCCCAAGGTGCTTATTTTTTAACAGAATAGTTATAATCGTGCTTCATATGTAATTTGTCATTCTCTGCTTCTTAGCTACCCCGTAAATATTTTTCCATGTTATTACATGGTTTTCATGACTAACACATAGTTGAGTCATTATCTGTTGAACAGTGCCCTATTGTTGGACATTTAGGTTAACAATTTTTAGTTGTTCCATGTAATTATTTTGAACAACTGTTCCTAAGAAACTCATTGTGTGCCTACCTTTCATTACTTGATCAGCTGTGTCACATGTTTGAGCCACATAATTTATCCTTGTTTTTTTTTTTTTTGGCTGTACTCAGGCCTCTCACTGTTGTGGCCTCTCCCGTTGCGGAGCACAGGCTCCAGACGCGCAGGCTCAGCAGCCATGGCTCACGGGCCCAGCCGCTCCGTGGCACGTGGGATCTTCCCGGACCGGGGCACGAACCCATGTCCCCTGCATCGGCAGGCGGACTCTCAACCACTGCACCATCAGGGAAGCCCTGAGAAGTATACTTTAAAAGGCTGAATTTTATGGTATGTGAATTGTATCTCAAAAAATAAAGTAATAAACTCTAAAATAAACAATACCTCAGATTTGTCTGATAAGCAAAAATGTAGATGTGAAATAATGGTAAAATAGAAGCTGAAATGGAAAATTAGAAACTAGGAAAAAAGAATATGAATATAGCAAATGTAATAGTATAATATTTAAACTGCCAGAACATAAAGAGATACAGTTAGCTATATAGGTTTCATTATTGAAAAGGAGAAAACAGAGCAGATTCTAAATTGAAAAAATATGGGGCTTGATATAAGACCCTCCTTCTTGTAGTCACTTTTGATAAAAGCTAGTAACATTTTTTTCAAGAAGATAAACGTATATGATTCAGGCATGAAGCCGTTGGTAGTTCAACCTGATTCTTAGAATTTAGGATACAAAGAAAAAGGGACTATTTTTTAAATCACTTTAACCTCTTAGTTTTTTAAGAAATAATTTATCAAGGTAAAATTGACATATAATGAACTACTACACACATTTAAAGCCATGAAACTATCCCGTCATTAAAGATAATGAACATATTTATCACCCCAAAAAGTTACCTCATTCCCCCATGGTAATCCTTCCTGCCTCCTCTCACTGTGTCACCCTACCTTCAGGCAACCTTCAGTCAGCTTTCTGTTGCTATAGGTTAGTTTGCATTTTCTAGAATCTTATATGAATGGAATAATACAATATGTAGTTTTTTTTGTTTGGCTTCTTTTACTCACCATAATTATTTTTAAGTTAATTGATGTTATTAATCAGTAGTTCATTCATTTTATTGCTAGATAGTATTCCATTATATGAATATACTGCAATTTATTTAATCAGATTCACCTATTGATGCACATTTGGTTGTTTACAGTTCTTGGCTATTGCAAATAAAGTTGCAATGAACATTCGTGTACAATTCTTCGTATGGATCTATGCTTTCATTTCTCTTGGGTAGATGCTTAGGAATGCAGTACTATGGAAGGTACATGTTTAACTTTTTAGAAGCTGCTGAACTGTTTTGCCATGTACCATTTTACATTCCTACCAGCCATTTATGAACATTCCAGTTGTTCTGCATCCTCACTAACACTGGATATGGTCATTCATGTTAATTTTAGCCATTCTAAAATTTAAAAAACCAAATTGTGACTTTAATTTGGATTTTCTTAATGATCATTGATATTGAGCATCTTTTCACGTGCTTATTTGCTATCTACATATCTCTGGTGAAGTTTCTGTTCAAATCTTTTGCACTTTTTTTTTTTTTTTGCTGTACTCGGGCCTCTCACTGTTGTGGTCTCTCCCGTTGCGGAGCACAGGCTCCGGACGCGCAGGCTCAGTGGTCATGGCTCACGGGCTCAGCCGCTCCGCGGCATGTGGGATCTTCCCAGACCAAGGCACGAACCCACGTCCCCTGCATCGGCAGGCGGACTCTCAACCACTGCGCCACCAGGGAAGCCCATGCACTTTTAAAAATTGGGTTGTTTTCTTATTGTTGAGTTTGAGAGTTCTTTGTATATTCTGGATACAAATACCTTTTCAGATGTATGATTTGCAGACATTTTCTGCTACTCTGTAGTTTGTTCTGTTATTCTCATAACAGTGCCTTTCAAAGAGGAATTCTTAATTTCAATGAAGTATAATTTATCAATTTTTTCTTTCATGGATTATGCTTTTGGGTGGTATCTAAAAAAATCTTTACCTAACCCGGGGTCACAAAATTTTTCTTTTATGTTTTCTTTTAGAAGTGCTATAGTCTTAGGTTTTATATTTAGGTCTGTGATTCATTTTAAGTTAATTTTTGTATATGCTGCAAAGTATGGATCTAAGTTTGTTTTTTCGTGTATAGGTATCAAATTGTTTCAGCTCTATTTGATGAAAAGACTATCCTTTTACTTAGTTGCCTTTGCATTTTTGTTGAAAATCAGTTAGTTGTCCACATTTGTGTGGTTCTGTTTCTGGGTTCTATATTTCATCAATCTGTTTATCTCAGTGTTAATGTCATTCTACCTTGTTTATAGTAACTTTATAATAAGTCTTGAAATCTGTAGTGTTAATCCTCCCATTTTGTTCTTTTCCAAGTTGTTTTGATTATTTTAAATGTTTTGCATTTCATATCAATTTTAGAATCAGCTTGTCAATTCCTACCAAAAAACTGCTGGGATTTTGGCTGGAATTTCACTGAATCTATGGATAAGTTTGGGAATAATTGATATTTTAACAATATTGAGTCATGGTACATCTTTCTGTTTATTTGGGCCTTCTTGAATTATCTCAGCAATATTTTATACTTTTTAGTATGTGAGTATACTAAGTATTTCACAACTTTTTTTCAGATTTATCCTTATGTGTTTCATGTATTTTGATCCTACTGTACATAGTATTTTTAAGATTTCAATTTCTGATTGTTAGTTAATATATAAAAATACAGTTGATTTTTGTATATTGATCTTGAACTCTGCAACCTTGCTAAACTCACTTATTTTAGTAGCTTTCTTATAGATTTCATTGAATTTTCTATATAAATGATAATGTTGTCTTGTTAATGGAGACAGTTTTACTTCTTTCTTTCCAATATGGATATATTTTATTTCTTTTTACCCCTTATTTCATGGGCTAAAACCTTCAATACAATGTTGAATAGAAATGGTGAGAGTAGGCATCCTTTCCTTTTTCCTGATCTTAGGGAGAAAACATTCAGTCTTTTTCCACTATGTGTGATACTAGTTGTAGGTTTTTCATAGACATCTGCTATCAAATTGAGGAAGTTCTCTTTTATTGCTGAGAATCTTTATCAAGAATAGGTGTTGGCCAATCCAAAAATGGGCAGAAGACCTAAATAGACATTTCTTTAAAGAAGATATACAGATTGCCAACAAACACATGAAAGGATGCTGAACATCACTAATCATTAGAGAAATGTGAATCAAAACTACAATGAGGGGGCTTCCCTGGTGGCGCAGTAGTTGGCAGTCCGCCTGCCAATGCAGGGGACGCGGGTTCGCGCCCCTGTCCAGGAGAATCCCACATACCGCGGAACGGCTGGGCCCGTGGGCCATGGCCACTGGGCCTGCGCGTCTGGAGCCTGTGCTCCGTGGCGGGAGAGGCCACAACAGTGAGAGGCCCGCATACCACAAAAAAAACCCCACAAAAAAACCAAAAAAAAACTACAATGAGGTATCACCTCACACCGGTCAGAATGGACATCATCAAAAAATCTAGAAACATAAATGCTGGAGAGGGTGTGGAGAAAAGGGCACCCTCTTGCACTGTTGGTGGGAATGTAAATTGATACAGCCACTATGGAGAACAGTATGGAGGTTCCTTAAAAAACTAAAACTAGAACTACCATGTGACCCAGCAATCCCACTACTGGGCATATACCCAGAGAAAACCATAATTCAAAAAGAGTAATGTACCCCAATGTTCATGGCAGCTCTATTTACAATAGCCAGGACATGGAAGCAACCTAAGTGTCCATCGACAGATGAATGGATAAAGAAGATGTGGCTCATATATACAATGGAATATTACTCAGCCATAAAAAGAAAGGAAATTAAGTTATTTGTAGTGAGGTGGATGGACCTAGAGACTATCATACAGAGTGAAGTAAGTCAGAAAGAGAAAACCAAATACCATATTCTAACATACATATATGGAATCTTAAAAAAAAAAAATGGTTCTGAAGAACCTAGGGGCAGGACAGGAATAAACACGCAGAAGTAGAGAATGGCCTTGAGGACACGGGGAGGGGGAAGGGTAAGCTGGGATGAGGTAAGAGAGTGGCATGAACATATATACACTACCAAATGTAAAATAGATAGCTAGTTGGAAGCAGCTGCATAGCACAGGGAGATCAGCTCGGTGCTTTGTGTCCACCTAGAGGGGTGGGTTAGGGAGGATGGGAGGGAGATGCAAGAGGGAGGAGATATGGGGATATATGTTTATGTATAGCTGATTCACTTTGTTATACAGCAGAAACTACACACCATTGTAAAGGAATTATACTCCAATAAAGATGTTTAAGAAAAAAAAAGAATAGGTGTTGGATTTTGTCAAATGCTTTTTCTGCATCTATTGAGGTGATCATATGGTTTTTCTTTTAGTTTCTTAATGTACTAAATTACATTGATTTTCAAATCATTCTTGGATAAACCTTACTTAGTTATGATGTATTATCTTTTTAAAAATGGATTAAAGTTTTAGAAATAATTAAATGTTTTTTTTTAATTTTGGATTTTTTTTGTCATTTAAACCATTACGTGTACAGTTCAGTGGCCATAAGTACATTCACATTGTGCAACCTTCACCACCATCCATCACAAACATTTTTCATCTTGAAAAACTGAAACTCTATACCCATTAAACAATAGCTCTCCATTCTCTTCTCCCCCCAGCCCCTGGAAACCACCATTCTACATTCTGTCTTTACGAATCTGACTATTCTATGTACTTTATAGGAATGAATCATACAATATTTGTCCTTTTATGACTGGCTTATTTCACTTAGCATAATGTCTTCAGGGTTCATCCATGTTGTAGCATGTTACAGAATTTCCTTCCTTTTTAAGGCTGAATAATATTCCGTTGTATATATGTACCACATTTTATTTATCCGTTCATCTGTTGATGGAAACTTGGGTTTCTTCACCTTTTGACTATTTGAATAATGTGGCTTGCTGTGTCTTTTTTTTTTTTTTACCATATTGTTGGATTTAATTTGCTATAATTCTGTTAAGAATTGTTGCATCTACATTCATATGGGGTGTTGGTCTGTATATATATATTTTTGTAATGCCTTTATCTTTTTTGCTTTTAGAGTAATGCTGGCCTCAGAAAGTATTCTTTCCTCTTTAATTTTCTGAAAGTGTTGAATTCTTATATAGAAATGGTGTTAGTTTTTCCTTAAATGTTTGGTGGAATTCACCAGTAAAGCTTTCTATACCTGGAGTTTTCTTCATGGGAAGATTTTAAACTACAAATTTAATCTCTTTCATAGATACAGGATCATTCAGGTTGTTTATTTTTCTTGAGTGAGCTTTAGTACTTTGTGTCTTTCAAGAAATTTTTCTACTTCATCTAAGTTAAGATCATACTGCCCATGAGCTAAATCTGGTTTGCTGCCTATTTTTGGTAAATAAAGTTATATTGGAACACAGTTACTCCCATTTGTTATGTATTGTCTGTGACTTTGTGCTATGCTAGCATAATTGGATAGTTGCAAAAGAGATGGTATGGTCCACAGAGCCTAAAATATTTATTTTCTGGCCTTTTGCAGAAAGTTTGCCAATCCCTGATCTTAGTTTTCAAATTTATTGGCATAAAATTGTTCATAATATTCCCCTATTATCCTTTAATATCTGTAAAATCTGTAGTGACAGATTCTACACCATTTTCATTTCTGACATTGGTCATTTTTATTTCATTGATTTCTACTCCGATCTTAACTGTCTTCTTTATTCTGCTTACGTTAAATTTCATTTGCTCTTCCTTTCCTAGTTTCTTAAGATGGAGGCTGAGGTCATTGGTTTGAGACCTTTCTGCTTTTCTAGTATGGGTGTTTAGTGAAATTTCTCTTCAGGTACTGCTTTAGTAGTATCCCACACATTTTGGTATGTTCTGTTTTCACAGGAGAACGGGATCAGGGAAGTTTTCAAAGCTACTGGTAATTTTCTGTTTCTTAAGCTGGGTGGTAGGTACATGGGTACATTTATTTGTACATTCTTTATATCTTATACATGTAAATATTCTTTTGTATGTATTCAGTATTTAACAAGGAATTTTTAAAAAGTGTGAATGAGAGGTGAGGATGTAATTACCTTGTGGGTAGACATAACTCTCTTGAGCAGTTATATTGTACAGTGAAGCCGAGAAAGGGGGTAGTAATTTAAAAATGATGTGGAATAAAAGGAGAGACTCTTTTTGTGTTGTTTTGTTTTAAAGATGGGTGATTCCAAACCAAGTTTACTGATTCAAAGTTTGCAAATTCAAAAACTTTATAGAGCCATACAGGCAGGTATAAGAGTCATATCCTGATGTGAAAATTGACGTGTTTAACTAGAGCTTTTGCCTTAGAATAATAAGAACACCAAAATTTTTTTTTTTTCTCAGAAAGTTTGGTTTCTGCTTCAGTACAGAAAGCAAATACTTCCTTGAGTCCTGAGAATTCCATACCAAAAACTATGGCCAAATTATGTTGGCCTAACATTTTTTTCAAATCAGATGTTATAATTAGTTACCTGCCACCATAAATTATAAATAACTACCTTTTAAATATAGTCATAAAGGAGAAGGATGATGGTGGAAGAAATGTCTACTCTGTAAACAATGAAATAAACTGTAGCCAGCTCTTGTCTGTACTATGTTAATTGTTTAATGGTGTATAACTTCAGGATGCTTCATAAGACATCTGAGTGATCACTGAGCTATGCAACTTATTTTATTTCTGTATATATTTAAATACATTTTAGAGGCAGGCAAGATAATAGAACATGAATAGCTAGTTGCTTTTTTCTGTTTCTTCTGTGTGGTATGTCTTGCCAATCCTTTTTTTCCCTCCAATAGGTTGTGTGGTTCCAGGAGCGGGTGCAGTTGAAGTGGCAATAGCTGAAGCTCTAGTTACATACAAGCACAGTATAAAAGGAAGAGCTCGTCTTGGAGTCCAAGCTTTTGCTGATGCTTTACTCGTTATCCCTAAGGTAGAACTATCCTAATGGCCAAAGAACAACTGTTTAGACAAAAGGTGTCTAATTAATTTTAAATTGCCCATTTTATGTATAACAGTAGAGTAGAAAGATAGGTATTTGTATTTCCCTACACAGTTTTGTTTAAGATATTATATAGCTAAAGCAGGGAAGTTTTTAGGATAACAGCTCTGAATTCTTGTAGGAGTTTCATGAAATGGCTCAATTATCACTTTGCTTCCATCTCTGAGCTCCAAAAGTTGAAGTAACTCCAAAAATTTCCTTCAAAAATGGTTCATGATTAATCATAATGAAGAAGTGTAGAACGTAAAATTTAATTAGATTTTGAGTAGACCTTTATTATGTTGGTGGTATCCAAAGTATTAGCACTTTAAATTATGGGAAGTGAGAACTTCAGGCTTGCATTTGTCATTGTCATTATAATTCCTAGAAAAGGAGAGAAACCAGTTTTTTTCCATGTATCAACAGAAGGACAGAGAACTACCATTTTTTTCCTTTGCCTTAATCTGATTGTGAACTACTTGGAAACACAGAGAACTCTTTCAAATATACTATTACCATGAATTAAAACATTACTAACAATGCTAGCAAAGTCTCTGATAATTGCTTTAAAATTATTAATAATTTGTTGAATCTTTGTGCATTAGATATCCATTTTTTTCTTCCCCTGAAGAGGCAAAGTCATTAACGATCCTATAGTTGACAAATATTGGTAAATCTGGTAGACATTTGGTGGTACCTTTTCACTCATCAGCTGTTGGTTTAGGACCACTTGGAAATAAACCTCGCTTGGAGTGCAGGTATCTCCATCCCTGTTGCCACAGGTCATAACTCTCCTCATGTGAATGAGGGGCACAGATATAATGCAGATAGGCAGGTTTAACAAGTGCCCAGGAAAAACCAGAAAACATGTGGCTAGAGGGACTAAGCAAACAAGAATACCATTCTACTTCCTTCCGTTTAAAAAAAAATCTTTTGCAAGGAGGTGTTAACCGAGAGGGACCCCTTCGGGGACCCTTGTCTAACACTCGGAAATGAATTGTCCGAGGAGACACACATACTGATAAAGCAAAAGACTTGGGTGCTCGAGCAGAGAACAGCAGGGTAAGGGAACCCAGGAGAGCTGCTCTGCCTCGTGGCTTGCAGTCTCAGGTTTTATGGTGCTGGAGTTGGTTTCCAGGTTGTCTCTGGCCAATCATCTTGCTTGTGCCATATTTGGCCCGACTCAAGAACCTTCCTGGTGGGCGTGCACATCTCTCAGTCAAGATGGATTCCAGCATGAGGATTTCTGGGAGGTTGTCAGGACATATTATGGGCTGGTGTCTCCTCCCTCTTTTTGGCCCCTCCCAAATTCTTCTGGTTGGTTTTGGAGGCACCTTGTCAGTTCAGTGTTCCTTATCAGGACCTCCTGTTGTGAGACAACTTATGCAAACGGTGGTTTCAGTCCACGGTTCCCTAACAGAGGGAAATTAATGTAGCAGGGTGGGGTGGGGAAACTCTAATTAGTCTTCGTCAGAATTTAATGTGATGTACGTAGGGAAAATGTTTAAATATAAAAGTTACTAGGTACATGAAATAATTTGATTTAGATTAAGAATGGAATTCTTCAAAAGGAGATGATTACTATATTATGGATGTGTTTTCATAAGACTGGAGAGAGCAGTGCCTTATTTTTTATATCTGATATTTAAATATATATGAAGGAATTCCATACATATATTTATTATTATTTTTTATTCCTAAAGGTTCTTGCTCAGAATTCTGGATATGACCTGCAGGAAACACTAGTGAAAGTTCAGGTTGAGCATTCAGAATCAAAACAACCTGTTGGCATAGATTTGAATACAGGTAAGAAAGTAAAGAAAAATCAGCTGCTTAATAAAAAAAGAGGTTATACTACAGTGACCCAGAACTTAAGTAAGGGGGTGGAGGTTTGGATGGCTTTTTTTTTTTTTTTTGGCGGTATGCGGACCTCTCACTGTTGTGGCGTCTCCCGTTGCGGAGCACAGTCTCCGGACGCGCAGGCTCAGCGGCCATGGCTCAGGGGCCCAGCCGCTCCACGGCACGCGGGACCTTCCCGGACCGGGGCACGAACCCGCGTCCCCTGCATCGGCAGGCGGACTCTCAACCACTGCGCCACCAGGGAAGCCCTGGATGACTTTTATATTTAAATTTTGGGTGCCTTTGTTTTACTTTTGAACTTCTTAGAAGCAAGTATTCATTCACTTAAGAAATAGTTACTGAGTGCTTGTTATTTGACTCGGGATTCACACAGAACAAAACAAAGACCCTTCCCTTGTGAGCTTATGTTGTAGCAGGGAAAGATAGGCAGTAAATAATAACCTTAATAAATAAGTTCCTTTAACATTTTTAAAGGTAATAAATTCTGTGAAAAAAATAAAGGGACAGTGTAAGGATGATTGTGAATGCTAGCACAGGAGTGTGGGGAGGGGGTTTCAATGGGAAGAGGGTGGTCAGGATAGGCCTCATTGAGAATATCTGTTGAACAAAATCAACGAAAGTTAGGAAGTTCCACGTGGGAACTAGGGAAAGAATGTCCTAGGCAGAGGGAACAGCTAGTGGAAAAGCCACTGTCTGGTGTTCTCGAGGAGGAGGGAGATGAGAGAGGTAATAGAAGGTCAGATCACGCGAGGGCGTGTGGGCCAGTGTACAGAGTTTGACTTTTTCTGTGGTGGAATAGGGAGCAATTTTGAACAGAGGTGTGACATGGTCTAAATATGTTTAAAAGGATCACTCTTGCTACTCTGTGGAGAGTAGTCAACTGAACAACTGGAAGGAATTGCCATTAACTGCATTGGAGAAGACTGTGGGTAGAGCATGTTGTGGTGGCCGGAGGTCAGCATTGAGTTTTGGCAAAGTTAAGTTTGAAGTATCTGGAGACTTTAAAATAGACAGTTGGATGTATAAGTCTGAAGCTCAGGAAAGTGGTCCGGCTTGGAGATAAAAACTTGAGAGTCGTCAGAGTGTATATGCTTTAAATCTAGAAGATTGGGTGAGATCATCTAGGGAGTGAGCGTAGAGAGAGAAGAATGCAGGACTGAGCCTTTGGGTACTCTAATATTAAGAGCTCAGGAGGAAGAGGAAGAACCAGCAAAGTAGACAGAAAAGGAACCACTAGTGCAAAAGAAAAAAAACAGACAAGTGTGATGTCCTGGAAGACAAGTGAAGAAAGAGTGGTTGGGAGGGTGTGATCAGCTGTGTTAGTTAAGTGCTGCTGATAGATGAGGTCTGAGAATTGACTTTTGGATTTGACACCATGGAGGTCATTGGTGACCTTGATAATAGTAATTTTGGTGGTATATTAAATATTGTTAGAATATACAGCCAATATTAACAGAATATATCAAGATTGTAGTATTGAAATAGTTTGTTTTTCCTTTGCAGGTGAGCCAATGGTAGCAGCAGATGCAGGAGTTTGGGATAATTATTTTGTGAAAAACCAACTTCTTCACTCTTGGTAAGTTTGTATTAGTAAAAAGAGAAAGACTTTTAAGGACATAATTGATAACATTAAGATTTTTCTATTATTTTTGCCTGCTACAGTGGAAAATGGCTAAGTGTATGAAAAGGCATGGTATCCAGTTATTAAGACTAGCTTCTGTCATTTTACAGTCCCTTTTAGATTTTAGTTCTATCAGTGTAAGTTATGGGAAATGTTAATCTTACTGTTTATTTGAGGGAGAAGGGAAAGAAGGACATTTACTGAAATAGTACCACATGCATAGTGGGAAAAAGATCAAATGATGTGCTAAAAATGAGCTCAGTTTTGCTGGAATATAAAATTAGGCTTCTACTTTATCAGCAAATGAGTTGAAATTATAATGCAAGGGGTGATGTTTGTATTTATAATAGCTATGTCTTATCTCACACCAACATCATTGCAGAACAAAGTGTCATTAGTAGCTGAAGATTTCTGAGGGGGAAAGATAAGAGTGGATTAGTAAGCTTTACTCACCCTGTCATCTTTTCCCTCAGCACAGTGATTGCCACCAACATTCTCCTGGTTGATGAAATTATGCGAGCTGGTATGTCTTCTCTCAAAGGGTGATTGAGTTCAAAATCAACTCTTCTAGAAGCTGAGACTTAGCACATCTTACATCCAACTACCATTATAGAGCCTGAGCCATTCTTAATTTTTACACAATAAATGCAATTTGTATTTGGTGGTCTTATAAGTCTCAAAAGTATTTCATCAAGGTATAAAGAACACAAGAAATACTTTCACAGCAAATAATATTAATGAAAGTATTTTTCCCTCGAAGTTCTAACTCCCTACCCTTTATTGTATGTGTGATATTATGATATAATAAGAAATATATATTTGGCCTATTTTATTTTATTATTTTTGGCTGCGTTGGGTCTTTGTTACTGCTCGCGCACTTTCTCTAGTTGCGGCAAGTGGGGACTACTCTTCGTTTCGGTGCACAGGCTTCTCATTGTGGTGGCTTCTCTTGTTGCGGAGCATGGGCTCTAGGACGCACAAGCTTCAGTAATTATGGTGCGTGGGCGCAGTAGTTGTGGCACATGGGCTCAGTTGCTCCATGGCATGGGGGATATTCCTGGACCAGGGATCTAATCTGTGTCCCCTGCACTGGCAGGTGGACTCTTAACCTCTGTGCCACTAGGGGAGTCCTATATTTGGTCTTTATCCCCAGTTCCTGGCACAAGATCTGCTAAAACCTTTGTAATTTCCTGAGCAATAGGGGTGACAGGAACATTTTTTATTATAATATTTAGTCTTGGTCCTGGTTTCTGACATACGATCTTTTAAGACCCTTGAAATCTCTGGAATTAATGAGTATCTTTTTGTATGCTAATGAGGTAACTCTTGATGGGCCACTAGATAGCTTCAGGTTGGGGGCTAGTCTCCAGAGGAACCAACCATGTGATTAGAGGGTTAGAACTTTAAGCCTCCCCGCCCTGGGAGGGAAGGAAAAGGGTATGGAGACTGAGTTACTGATCAGTTATACCTACATGATGAAGCCTCCATAAAAAAATCCCTAAACTATGGGGTTTGGAGAGCCTCCAGGTTGGGGAACATATATCCATATGCCAGGAGGGTGGTGGACTCCAACTCCATGGAGACCGAAACTCCTATACTCAGGACTCTTATCGCCCTATATACCTCTGCATCTGGCTGTTTATTTATATTCTTTATAATATCCTTTATAATAAACTGGTAAATGTAAGTAAGTGTTTCCCCGAGTTCTGTGAGCTGGTATAGCAAATTATCAAACATGAGGAGGGGGGTCATGGGAACAGAAGTTGGACAGAAGTGTGGGTAACATGGGGACCCACCACTTGTTCATTGATGTCTGAAGTGGAGGACAGTCTTGTGGAACTGAGCCTGTGGGGCTCAGTTCTGTGGGGTCTATGCTAACTCCCAGTAGTTAGTGTCAGAATTGAATTGTAGGACACCCAGTTGTGTCTGGAGAGTTGGAGAATTGGTTGGTGTGGGACAATCCCCACACATTTGATATCAAAAGATTGTGAGTAGAGGAAACAATTTTCCTTTAGTATGCTATTGCAGTTTTCATAAAATAGAATCTGTTGTGATTCTTAGATGTTTTTGGGCAACTTTTTAAAAAAATATATTTACTTACTTATTTGGTTGCCCCGGGTCTTAGCTGTGGCTTGCGGGCTCCTTAGTTGTGGCATGCGAACTCTTAGTTGCAGCTTGCATGTGGGATCTAGTTCCCTGACTAGGGATCGAACCCAGGCCCCCTGCATTGGGAGCTCAGAGTCTTAACCACTGTGCCGCCAGGGAAGTCCCTTGGGCAACTTTTAATGAACAAAATACGGAGCACAGGTTTTAGAGTACCCAAGTCAATTTCCAATTTATCAGTGGGTATAAATGTAACAGGGCAAAATGTTTTATTCTCTCAAAATTCCTTTAGTAACTTCTTGCTGCCACTCTTTTCTCTAATAAATATGGCATCACTTTGTTAGTATAGCTTTGTTTCACTGATACCTGACAGTTTATTTTGAATATAGTTTATTATATTTTACCTGGCTCTTTCTTATACATGATTAGCAATTTACACTACTGTGCTAACTCTGGTAGTTCTCTGACTGGATGATTAGATAGAACAGATCTCATCTGGAAAGGCTGGGATTATTGGCACCAACACTGAGAAATAATTTTTTTTGGCTTTGAATGCTGCTATTCTATATCAGTATTATAGCAATATCTTTCTTATTCAAAACACTAGAGTTAATCTATTGTACTTTTTATTATTATTAAGCTCCTTGTAGTTAACTTCTGTCCATGGACGCAAGTTGATGAGATTAAAACATGGCAAGTGCATTAATGGAACCTTGGCCTGCTGGTGCATGTGGGGCAAAGTTCATTTAACCATTTAATGCCTTAGTTGAAAGCCTATAGATTTTTTTTTTTTTTTTTTTTTTTTTTTGCGGTATGCGGGCCTTTCACTGTTGTGGCCTCTCCCGCTGCGGAGCACAGGCTCCGGACGCGCAGGCTCAGCGGCCATGGCCCCCCGGGCCCAGCCGCTCCGGGGCATGTGGGATCCTCCCGGACCGGGGCACGAACCCGCGTCCCCCGCATCGGCAGGCGGACTCTCAACCACTGCACCACTAGGGAAGCCCAAAAGCCTATAGTTTTATAGTTTGGTTTTTTTTTTCCCATTTAATGTGTTGTCACCATCTTTCCAAGTTAATAACTACACTTCTGAACTATAATTTTTTCGTGGTTATGTGACATTTCATTGTGTGGCTGTTCTGCAATTTGTTTAGCTAATTCTGTTTTCAGTTTTTCCCCATTATAAACAAACATCTTTTTTAGACTCTATCCTTATTTTATAGGATAGGGCTTTAAAAATGGGTATATCATGCATATTCCCAGACCTTTTCTATGTAAAGTGTTTAAATTGTGAAATACTTAAAATATACTGAAAGGACAGAAAAAATATAATAAACACCTTTGTACCCTCCACCTAGCTTTAAAAAATAGTAAAGTTTTGTCATGTTTGCTTCAGATTTTCTGTAAAGAAATAAGAAAGTATGGATGTTGTTAAATTGCCACTGTCCCCTACCTCCTCATCAGATGCTTTTCCCACCCTTTCTCCTTAGAAAAAGGACTACCTAGAGATATTCTTTGATTTTTTTTAAATAAATTTATTTATTTACGTATTTATGGATTTATTTTTGGCTGCGTTGGGTCTTCATTGCTGCGTGTGGGCTTTCTCTAGTTGCAGAGAGCGGGGGTTACTCTTCATTGCGGTGCGTGGGCTTCCCATTGCAACGGCTTCTCTTATTGGAGAGCATGGGCTCTAGGTGTGCGGGCTTCAGTAGTTGTGGCATGTGGGCTCAGTAGTTGTGGCTCGCGGGCTCTTGAGCACAGGCTCAGTAGTTGTGGTGCACAGCCTCAGTTGGCTCCGCGGCACATGGGATCTTCCCGGACCAGGGATTGAACCCGTGTCCCCTGCACTGGCAGGTGGATTCTTAATCACTGTGCCACCAGGGAAGTCCCTGAATTTTCTTTACTTGGGTTTGTTTCTGGTTTAAATATTTTGTTCTGTTGCACTGATAATTGTTACTATATCAATACACATTGTTTTAGTTCTTAAAACTTTATATAAAGTCTTGATGCATGGTAGGTTGAGTTCCCCAACCCCTTCTTTATTTTCTTCAAAATTGTTTTGGCTATTCCGAGATCTCTCTTCCCTCTTTCAGGATCAGCTTGTTGAGTTATATGTTTTGATTAGAATTTCAATGACTTTATAGATTATTTCTGGTAGAAATAGATATATATATTCCTTCCACTCATAAATATTTTATATATCACTTTATTGATATCTTAGTGCTTCAGTTTTTTTTTTTACTAAATGTTTTCAATGAAGTTTTAAGTGTTTTCTATAAAAATACATTACATGTTTGATTAAATTTATTCCTGTGTTTTTTTAGAAGCTATTATAAATACCATCTTTTATAAAAATTATATTTTTAATTGTTCATTGCTGTACTATAGGCCCTCTATGGGCTTTAATATATTGGCTTTTATATTTCATAACCTTGCTGAACTCTCTTATTAGTGCAATAGTTTGTAGTTTATTTTGGATTATCTGGGTTGATAATAACAGGTTAGCTCTTTCTTCTTTTCCACTCCTTGTACTATCTCTAGTATTTTCCTGTTTTATTGAGCTGCCTAAGACCTTTTTAATTAATTAATTAATTAATTTATGGCTGTGTTGGATCTCCGTTGCTGCGCGTGGGCTTTCTTTAGTTGTGGCGAGCAGGGGCTACTCTTCGTTGCGGTGCTCGAGCCTCTCATTGTGGTGGCTTCTCTTGTTGGTGGAGCATGGGCTCTAGGCGCGCGGGCTTCAGTAACTGTGGCTCACAGGCTCTAGAGCGCAGGCTCAGTAGTTGTGGCGCATGGGCCCAGTTGCTCTGCGGCATGTGGGATCTTCCCAGACCACTGCGCCACCAGGGAAGCCCCTGCCTAAGACCTTTTGTAGAATATTGGATAGAAGCAATGATAGTCACGTTTATTCCTGTTCTTGCCTTTAAAGAGGATGTTTTTAGCATTTTACCATTTTTTTGTTTGTTTTTACTGTGGAATCTTGGCAAGTAGTCAGCTGTATACGGTTAAGTCTGTTCCTTTGTATTTCTGTTTTGCTAAGAGGTTTTTAAAAAAATTTATGATTGTTGAATTTTATCAAATGCTTTTCTGCATGCTTTGAGTTTTTTTCTTTAATGTGTTAATGTGGTTACCTACTTTAATACGTTTTCTGATGTTAAACTATTCTCGTATTCCTGAAATAAATCTTCTTTGATTGTGAAATACCATGTTTGTTGATTCTGAGGTGCAGATTTTTTACATTTTCACATTTCTGTAAGTAGAATATGTTTTACAGTCAATGGCATCTTCTAATTGCTCTTGCTTGAACTTGGTTACCTGTGATTCCTTAGCGTTTTAGTTAACAGCCATTTAAGGACCCTTTGAGGAAGAAATAGGAGTCTTGATTGTTGCTGAAAACTTTCTGTTGTTAACTTCTGGTAAAGTAAGAACATTTCAGCAGCAAAACTTTCCGATTATGTGTCAGTGGCTTAGAAGAAAATGCCAGAGAGAATGGTAGAAACTATTTTTTGAAATGTTACATACTACCACCTCTTGATGGCAAGAATAAATATCAAAGACTCTGAATTGTAAGGTGATTTAGAAGAGTTGGACTCCAATATGAAGATCTTAACGTTATTTATTTTGCTTATATTTTCCTCATTTTGAACGTATAAGAATGATAAATGATAAAAATAAGTGTAACTAAGTCTGAAAACTCCTTCAGTGGGTATAAAATAAAATGTGTGAGTGATAAGAAAGCATTATGCTATGGCTGAAATGACAGGATTTTTGTTTCTTAGTATAAAAATAATGGTGTGTCTTACAATCAGTGACATTTTTGATTTGATGAAATATTGTATTAACTCTTTTTGCTGGACTTGAGGCTAATATTTATTTAGGTTTTTGTAAGTATTCATAAGCAGGATTGGTCCATAATTTCACTTGTTCACTATCCAGTTTTGGTATCAATGACATACTAGGCTCATAAAATGAGTTGGGGAATTATTCTTCTTTTTCTTTTCTTTGGAACAATTTGAGTCAGTAAGATGGAGGGTTATCTTTCTTTCTTTTTTTTTTTTTTTTGCGTACACGGGCCTCTCACTGTTGTGGCCTCTCCCATTGCGGAGCACAGGCTCCGGACGCGCAGGCTCAGTGGCCATGGATTACGGGCCCAGCCGCTCCGCGGCATGTGGGATCTTCCCGGACCAGGGCACGAACCCGTATCCCCTGCATCGGCAGGCGGACTCTCAACCACTGCACCACCAGGGAAGCCCGAGGGTTATCTCTTTCTTGACAGCTTGGTCTTGGCCTAGTAGTTTTTTAAAAGGGAGGGATGGATTTTCGATTACTGATAAAATTTTCTTCATTGATTTATGTCTTGAGTTTTCTATTTCCTTTTGAGTCTGTTTTCATAATTTATATTTTTATGGAAACCTATAAAATGTTGCTTTTACCCTTAGAGCCTTATTTTGTTGTGTATTATTCTAGAGATGCTGTCTCTTTTTGGTATGGTGGGACTGGGTGGGTGGGGGTTGAGAGAGGATAATATTTTTCTAGTATCCATTTATTTTCTTTGCTTTTATTTATTTAAAAATATATTTATTAAGAATATATTTATTAATTGACATATAGTTGATTTTTTAAAAAAAATTATTTATTTTAATTGCAGTACCTTCTTTGTTTTTAGAAGTATGTCTCTAAAAATAGCCTACAGCTAGATTTTTATTATTTTAAAAAATTCAGTCTGACATTTCTTTTAACTGGCAAGTTAATATTTTATGATTACTGATACATTAGATTTACTTCTACCATATAATTTTGATACTTCCTGTTTATCCTTTTTTATGCTTTTTCTCCTTTACTACCTTCTATTGGATTGATGTAATTTTTAAATTTAGTTTATCACCCCTCTTTTCCCTCTGCTAGTTTGGAAATGATACATCTTATTTATTACTTTAAAAATTTTAACTTGCTTACTTAATATAGTTAATAACTCTGCTCCCCTACAACAATACAAAGTCCTTAAAACATTTTAAATATAGTCATCCCCTCTTGTTTTTTTTAAAATTTATTTTATTTTACTTATTTTTAATTTTTGGCTGCATTGGGTCTCCGTTGCTGCACACGGGGTTTTCTCTGGTTGCAGCGAGCGGGGGCTACTCTTCGTTGTGGTGTGCAGGCTTCTCATTGTGGTGGCTTCTCTTTTTGGGAGCACGGGCTCTAGGCATGCAGGTTTCAGTAGTTGTGGCACAGGGGCTCAGTAGTTGTGGCTCGCGGGCTCTAGAGTGCAGGCTCAGTAGTTGTGGCACATGGGCTAGTTGTTCCATGGCATGTGGGATCTTCCCGGACCGGGGCTCAAACCCATGTCTCCTGCATTGGCAGGAGGATTCTTAACCAGTGCGCCACCAGGGAAGTCTGCCTCTTGTTTTATATGTGTTCTTATTCAATATTTTAATTCCATTTTGTCTTTTAAATCCCCTAAATTAGTCATAATAATAATTATTATTATTGTTTTATACAACAGTAAAACAGTTCCTGTTTGTGTTTTTCATTCTTTGTTTTAAAAACTATTTATTTAGTTAGTTATTTGGCTGTGCCAGGTCTTAGTTGCAGCATGCAGGATCTTCATTGTGGCATGCAGGTTCTTAGTTGTGGTGTGCTGGATCTAGTTCCCTGACCAGGGATCAAACCTGGGCCCCCTGCATTGGGAGTGCAGAGTCTTAACCGATGGACCACCAGGGAAGTCCCTCCATTCATTTTTTTTTTTAAAACATAATTTTTATTTATTTGGTTGCACCTGGTCTTTGGTTGCAGTGGGTCTTAGTTGCAGGCTCCTTAGTTGCCGCTCGCCGGCTCCTTAGTTGTACCATGTGAACTCTTAGTTGCAGCATGCATGTGGGATCTAGTTCCCTGACCAGGGCTTGAACCCGAGCCCCCTGCATTGGGAGTGCGTAGTCTTAACCACTGTGCCACCAGCGAAGTCTCACTCCATTAATTTTTTTTTTAATAAATGTAATTATTTTCCTCTCTTTTTTAAATTTATTTTTATTTTTTTAGATGTTGGGGGTAGGAGTTTATTAATTTATTTATTTTTGCTGTGTCGGGTCTTCGTTTCTGTGTGAGGGCTTTCTCTAGTTGTGGCAAGCGGGGGCCACTCTTCATCGCGGTGCGCGGACCTCTCACTATCGCGGCCTCTTGTTGCGGAGCACAGGCTCTAGACACGCAGGCTCAGTAGTTGTGGCTCACGGGCCTAGCCGCTCTGCAGCATGTGGGATCCTCCCAGACCAGGGCTCAAACCTGTGTCCCCTGCATTAGCAGGCAGATTCTCAACCACTGCGCCACCAGGGAAGCCCTCCATTCATTTTTAACTCATTGCTTTGTTTACCATTCTTCCTTGCAACTGTACTCTTCCAACTGGCTTCACTTTCTTTCTTTCTGTTGTATATCCTAGTCCTAGTGCAAGTCTGGTAGTAATACTCTCCGTTTTGCTTCCCTCTAAAGGTCTTCATTGCCCTCTGCTATTGAGTAGTAATTTACATATAGTATAAGCCTTTGGTGTCTGGCTTATTTCACTTAGCATAATGACTTCAAGATTCATCCTATTGTGGGAAGTGTTAGAATTTCCCTATTTTTTAATACTTAATAATATTCCATTGTGTGTATATACCACATTTTGTTTATCTAAGTTAACCACTATTTCTCTCAGCATTTTGAAAATATTATGCTATTGTTTTCTACTTTGTATGTGCATTATATATGCTTTTTTTTTTTTTTTTTTTGCGGTACGCGGGCCTCTCACTGTTGTGGCCTCTCCGGTTGTGGAGCACAGGCTCAGCGGCCATGGCTCACAGGCCCAGCCGCTCCGCGGCATGTGGGATCTTCCCAGACCGGGGCACGAACCCTTGTCCCCTGCATCAGCAGGCGGACTCTCAACCACTGTGCCACCAGGGAAGCCCTATATATGCTTTATAATTTCAACAGTATTGGCAAATTCCCCGCCTAGGGGTTATACTAATTTGCACTACTCTCAGCAATTTATAGAGCACGGGACCTGTTTTTACCTTTTTTTTTTCACTTAGGTAATATAAATTCTTCATTTGCTCCTGAGCATGGTACAGACTTTGGGCTTTAATATCTTATAGGAGCCCTGAACAGAGCAAGTTTCTTTACTGCTTCACTTGGCAGGTGGGTAGAGTTTGTCTAGCATCAAGGCTCCTGTTTCATTTAGGGCCCTGGTGTCAACTCCTCCTTCAAGGAGGAGTGGCCCTCTTTCTGTGTGGGCATTAAAAGCTTGACACCTAGACCAGATCTTGTGTTTTTCCCAGGCTTCTACAGTTCACCTTCAGAATTTATCACTCTGTTTTGGTTTCCTCTTGAGGAAAATCTCCCTTTCTCTCTTTTAAGTTCAGCCATACAGTTTTTTTTTCTATTTATTTTAATTGTGTAAAATATTCATGACATAAAATGTATCATTTTAACCATTTAAAGTGTACAGTTCTGTGGCATTAAGTACATTCACATTGTTGTGCAACCATCACCACCACTCATCTCCAGAACTTTATTCTTTCAAAACTGAAACTTTTAACCTATTAAACAATAATTTCCCATTCTTCTCTCCCCCCAGCCTCTGGCAACCACCATCCTACTTTCTATTTCTATGAGTTTGACTACTCTAAGTACCTCATATGAGTAGAACCATATAGTATTTATCCTTTTGTGTCTGGCTTATTTCTCTTAGCACAATGACTTCAAGGTTCATCATGTTATAGTTTCTTTATTTTGTGGCAAGTGTTACAATTTCCTTATTTTTTAAGGCCAAATAATATTCCATTGTATGTGTATACCACATTTCATTTATCTAGTCATCTGTTGATGGGCACTTGTGTTGCTTCTACCTTTTGATTATTGTGAATTATGCTTCTATAAACATGTGTATGTAAGTATCTCTTTGTGCCCCTCCTTTCATTTTTTTTTGATGTATACCTAGAAGTGAAATTTTTGGATAATATTGTAATCTGTGTTTAACTTTTTGAGGAACCTCCATAAATTTTACATACCTACCAGCAGTGTACAATGGTTTCAATTTTTCTACATCTTCACCAACACTTATCATTTTCTGTTTGTGTTTTTTAAATAATAGCCATCCTAATGAGTGTGAAGTGGTCTCTCATATTGAGTATGTAGTTTTAAATATGCTTCATTTTATCTGGCAATTTTCTGTGTTTGTGAATTGAGGGTGAGGTGGAGGGTCGTTCACATTGGCTAAATCTGCTAATTGCTACAACTGCCAGACCTACTTTTTTTTTTTTTTTTTTTTTGCTGTACGCAGGCCTCTCACTGTTGTGGCCTCTCCCGTTGCGGAGCACAGGCTCCGGACCTGCAGACTCAGCGGCCATGGCTCACGGGCCCAGCCGCTCCGCGGCATGTGGGATCTTCCCGGACCGGGGCACAAACCCGTGTCTCCTGCATCGGCAGGCGGACTCTCAACCATTGCGCCACCAGGGAAGCCCAAGACCTATGTATTTTTAATGCAAGTTGTTTAACTAATTTTCTCTTTTGGAGAGTAGCCAACTTTTGAGTACATAAAAAATTCATGACACTTCCATTAAAAATAAAAAAGACTTTATCGTAAGTTTGTTTCATAAATCTCTGTTTCACTTAAAGAATCATGAGCCAAGAACTGTTATCCCCCATCTGCCTTTCTCCTCCTAACAGTTTGTTTCCTACCCATATATTTTTTTACAGTCCTTTCCATGACAATAACTGTTTCTTTGAGATTACTTTACTTGGTGCCATCAGTATTGCTTATGTTTTGATCCTGTCTGATAGTCATACATTACTGCCTTCCCAGCCTCCCACAATACCACTGTCATTCCAGGGTTCTTGCTCTTGAACATAATTCAGTTTAATATCACTAAGTATTAAGGCCTTGTAACAATCCATTCACTCTTCCTTTACAGCTGCCCATATAATTGTCAATGAGATCTAGGGGAACAAGGGTATAATCATTAAGGATATCCCCAGCGACTCTGTAAATAGCCTTGCTTTCCTTATCCTATGCTAAATTGAGGTCTTTAAGCTTATCAACTAGGAAATCAAGTGTCTCATGAATTAGATTTAATCTTCAGTCATACTTTGCCTGGCCAGATGTTTAGGCTATATAGGAGAGGGACAGAGATGAGAAACTAGAAGATCAGTGTTTTAGTATTTAGAAGATCACTGATTTAGTGCTTTTAGTGAAAAACAAACATATGCTGCTAAGCTATCTTTACAGGTTGCCTTGCAACACAGACTTGATTGTGGATTCTTGACTATGCTGCTCTTTAGTTATTTCATGAATATTAGCCTTTCTTTGTAAAGGAGACTTTGGGACTTGAGTTGGAGGGGCATTTACTTTACTGAGGGGCATTATGTTTGAGGACAGAGAGAGAAGGGAAGTAGCAGGGTGCTGGTATTTCCCCAGAGCCCACAGATGGTAAGAATTGTTTTCCCATGACCTGACTTGCCACCTTCTCCATACTCAGCAGAGTCCTTGACAGTACAGAACAGAGCTGATGATAGTCACAATGAGCAATGACTGCAGTCTCCTTCCTTCTGAGACTTTCTCAACATTCTCAATTGCTTAGTCCAAGAATCAGCTGGCATAGCCCTGTGTCTGCTCATCGCCTGGGCCAGGATGGAGCCAAATGTCTTGGACAAATAGCCTGTGGGCCTGAATCTGGCTCCTGTCCATACCTTGGAGATAAATCTTGATGTGGAGCTTGAGGAACAGGTTTGGTCCATATGCTTGCCTGGCAGGTGCTTCACAAAAGCTCAAGATGCATAAGGTAAGGCTTCAAAAGCAATGAGCTTCAAAGGATCTTCCCCATTGCCTGTTTCTTCTGTCGCCCTGGAGCTGTATACGAGGGCCAGTTGGTTGCATCATGTTTGTTAGTGGGAGTGCTGTTGACATCTGGGAGGCACCGATTATTGTGTTGACTGTTCTATCCACTGTAGAATGTTTCACATTCCTAGCACCTGGCCACTAATGGCTGGTACACCCCCATTCCTTGTGACAGCCAAGAATGCCCCTGCATTTCCAGGTGTCCTCTGGAAGCTGGTACCACTGAAGGAAACTTTAACTGTTCATGATCCACCCACTTGCGTATCATTGTATTCTTTGTCTTCACTAAACTTCAGCCTCAGTTAGTACTCTTTCTACCTCACCCCCAATCCAGGTCAGAGAATCTGATGGGCTATCCTGGCGGGGAGGACAGTGTTGGAAACCCCCTGGGTCATGGTGTTGTCTTGGTGAAGCAGGGTTGTGCTGGCAGCTAAGAATGCTGGCTTGGGAGCCAGAGTGCGTGGGATCGTATTCCATCTCTGCCATCTATCAGCTGTGTGACCTGAGGCCAGTTACCTAACCTCAGTTTTCTCATCTTTAAAAGGGGGATAATATTTTACCTATCTTACAGGATTGTTGTGGGGATAAGTTTGTGCAAATTCCTTCACACAGTGCTTGATTCATACTTTGTGCTTAACAACTGCTTAGCTATTTTTTTTGATTACCATCAGTGGTATGCATCAGAGAAGGGTTAGGGGTGCAGTTTGTGACATACACAGAGTAAAATCAGCTAGTGCAGAATAACCCTGTAAGTGTCTGACTGTAGCCAGTGGAACTCAGTGTCAACATTGCTTTGTCTGTAAGACCAGGATTTTGCTGCCTGGAGGCAGGTTGGGTCTTGAGAGTGTGCCAGAGGGATGCCAAATGAGTGTTTGCTCTCCTGTTTCCCCTTAGGCTCACCTCAGTCTCTACCCTAGACTGACTGAAGAAACTTGGGCATTTTTGGCCGGGGTGGGGGGCTCACGTTGCTGAAAGGCCAGAAGGCCTATAAAGCCATTTTCCTTACAGTGCTGGGCCTGAGCAGTGCACAGCGTGAACTGAGAGGCCTTTTCTGTCAGTCCAGATGGAGCTTTCTAGAGACACAGGCTTGACCTTCCACATCCATGTGGGTAAGCTGAAAGAGTGTGGTTTCAAGGCACCAAGAACATCCTGATACTCAATCCTCCCTACCTCCTGTGGCTAAAATGCCAACATTAGCATTGAATTCCTTTGTATTAAGCAATACCTGCTTTCTGGGTTTTTAAAAAATTATTTATTTATTTATTTAAAGATGTTGGGGG
The DNA here is from genome assembly GCF_949774975.1 of Lagenorhynchus albirostris. Classification (NCBI taxonomy): domain Eukaryota; kingdom Metazoa; phylum Chordata; class Mammalia; order Artiodactyla; family Delphinidae; genus Lagenorhynchus; species Lagenorhynchus albirostris. Next base: position 20,503,914 of record NC_083114.1, on the reverse strand, counting down.
TAGGAGTTTAGTAATTTATTTATTTATTTTTGCTGTGTTAGGTCTTCGTTTCTATGCAAGGGCTTTCTCTAGTTGTGGCAAGCGGGGGCCACTCTTCATCGCGGTGCATGGGCCTCTCACTATCGCGGCCTCTCTTGTTGCGGAGCACAGGCTCCAGACGCGCAGGCTCAGTAGTTGTGGCTCACGGGCCTAGTTGCTCCGCGGCATGTGGGATCCTCCCAGACCAGGGCTCGAACCTGTGTCCCCTGCATTAGCAGGCAGATTCTCAACCACTGCGCCACCAGGGAAGCCCCGGGGTTTTTGTTTTAAATGCAAGTGTGCAAAAAAGGGTTAACATGGCAGGTCTGACTCCTGTCCTTTGAAAGGCCTGCTTCCGCAGTTGGTCCTTGTTGGCATCTGGTAACTCGGATTTCAGGAGTATTCCCACTGCCCTAACCTCAAAGAGTGGCTCACTGTGTCTAAACTGTCAACAATACGGCTTATGCTGAACATTTGCTTTCCTTTGGGAGTCTGGAATTTGGGTACATGTCAGGCACAGGGTGCCCGTGTGATGAGTCTCTCAGAAAAACCCTGGGTACTGAGTCCCTAATGAGCTTCCCTGGTTGGCAACATTTCACACATGTTGTCACAATTTCTTGCTGGGGGAATTAAGAGCTTCCGGTCTGACTCCACTGAGAGGGTCCTTGAAAACTTGCCCTTGGCTTTTTCTGGACATAATCCTATGCATCTTTTACTTTGCTGATCTTGCTTTGTATCCTCTTTCTGTAATAAATTATAGCCATGAGTATGACTATGCTGAGTCCTTTGAGTTTTCCTAGTGAATCATCAAACCTGGGGATGCTCTTGGTGACCTCCAACACAACAATATTCCTGCTATCCAAGAAAACCACAGAGCCATATCTGAACAAAAATCCTCAATAAAATATTAGCAAGCCAAATCCAACATCATATAAAAAAGATTATACACCATGACCAAGTGGGATTTATCGCAGGAATGAAAGGTTGTTTTAATATCCCCAAATCAGTTAATGTAAGGACAAAACCCACACAGTCATCTCAGTATGCACACAAAAAATCATTTGCAAAATTCACAATACAATTCAGTAAACCTAGAGTAGAAGGAAACCTCCTTAACCTGATAAAGGACATCTATAAAAAAACCCACAGGAAACAACATACTTAATGCTGAAAGCCTGAATGCTTTCCACCTGAGATCAGGAACAAAGCAAAGCAAGGATGTCCAGTTTCACCTCTTTGATACAACATAGTACTAGAGGTTTAGCTAGTGCATGTAGACAAGAAAAGGAAATAAAAGGCATCCAGATTGGAAAGGAAGAAGTAGAACTATGTTTATTCACAGACAACATTATCTGGTATCTAGGAAATTCTAAGGAATTAATATACACAAGTTGTACTTAGAGTAGAGCACATTGTCAAGTTTGCACGAGGGTAAGTTTAGGGGACTTTCTTCCGGGAGTCCTGAAAAGGCCTGGCAACTTGGATCTTGGAGGCAGAGGAGATGTTAGATGGGAAATAAAAGATGTGCCTGCTGTCTGGTATATAGTTAATTGATCTACTAGAGTGCATAGGTAGGGAGGAAGACAGTGTGCTCTGATGTGCATCCTTAAGGCCAGAGCAGGGGACGTAGAGGTTGTTGGCTGTTTAATACTCTACTGCCATGCCCGTGCCTTCTCATGAATTACTCAGAGTGAACGAGGCTCTCACCAAAGGGATGGGAGTATGGCTTTTGGAACCAGGCAAATTCAAGTTTGAAACTTGCTTCTTTCCCTTGCCTAGCTGTGGGATTTGGGGCAAACTGCCAACCTCGGTTTCCAGATGGGATGATGGTAGTAACTACTGTATCTGTTACAAAGACATGCTCTTGACTTCCAGCAACTGAGATAAGTAACTTAAGTAATATAGAAGTTTATTTCTCAGAAGCAGGGAGATCAGGGCTTGTTCCTCAGTATCATCTGGGATCCAGGACCCTAATCTTTTTTGTTCCACTATTGTGTGTGCATGATTTACATTCTTAAAGTTGCCTTTATGATCCACGATATCTGTTGGAACTTCACCCATCATAACCGAGTTCCGGGCAGGAAACAGGAGAAAAGGAGAAAGGGTACAAAGGGCCCATCTCAGGAGTCTATCTTTGTTTTAAGGAGACTTTTCAGAAGTCCCACACAGTGATTTCCTCTATATTTTGTTAGTCACGGCTTAGTCTTTTGGCTACACCTAGTTGCAATAGAGGCTTTAAAATGTAGTATTTAGTTAGGCACATCGTCACTCTAGATAAGACCAGGGTTCTCATGCTGCAGAGGTAGGTAAGCATGACACTGGACAGGCAAAGCGGTTCCAGCCACATCTTACCCTGCTGAGCTGATGGAGGGGCTCAGTGATGTAATCCCTGAAAATACCAAGCACAGAGCAGGAGCTCATGAGTGTTCTTTCCCTCCCTCCCCCTGGCTCTCGAGTGCTTTAGCCAGGAGTAAGATTAATTGTTCTTTATGAGGCTGAGTATAGAGCATAGGAGACAGGGTCACTAACCAAGGGATCCTACCAAGGGCAGCGTCTTTCCCATGTCTGAATACTTGGTTCAGTGCCTTATAATGCTCGTAAGTGCTTTTTGGATGAATGAAAGAGCATGGGATTTGGAGTCAAGCAAACCTTGTATTTGAATTTTGTCTTTACCACTTCCTAGTAAGGTTACTTAACCTCTTGAGTCTTAGTGTCCTTATCTATAAATTGGGGATGATGATAGAACCTACTTCACAGTCATTTTGGATCAAATAGGAGAGCACTTTGTAAACTTCCCAAGTACTGAATGGATAGCATTGAATTTTATGGGGAAAAAGTAGTATGGGAGGCAAAATTTGTCCCTTGAGGTTCCCTCCCCCTTGCTCAGCCTGCTTCTCGTCAAGCCACCTTTGTCCAGTTCCTGTCTGGAGCATCCTACGTAGCTATGAGCGTGGACTCTGAAGCCAGCATGCCTGGGTTAAGTCTGAGCTCTGTCACTTGACTGGTTGACTCTCAGTAAGTTACTTAACTGCTCTGTGCCTCAGTTTCCTCATCTCTAAAATGGGAATTATAAAATAGTACCTAATAGGGTTGTTTGGAAGGTGAAAAGACTATGAAGTTTTAAGAACACAGTGGCACTTGGCACCTTACATCGTACTCCTGGCACATGACGTTAGCTACTGTTATTATCTGGCATTCTCTTTCTCTCTGCCTACTTTGTCTACATTTTATGTTTTTTTTCTTTCCCCACTGAAATTCACATCCTCTATCTCTCGTGAAAGATGAAGCACCTCTTCCTCAGTCCTTGTAGCTGTCCAGTCAGCCCTCCCTCACCATCCCGCTTCTCTCTGGCGATGCCCCAGTGGATGACAAAGAGTTTGCCACCTCCTTGTCCTCGCAGAACCCTAAGCAGCAGCAGAGTGTGAACTTGGGAGCTGGTTGGGGGCGGGCGGGGGGGACTGCTGTGTTGGGAATGGGAGGAAGGCTCCTGTCTGGGAGGGTTACCTGAGTGCCCAGCCCCCACCAGTCATCACCGTGGCCTAAGCGGCCTTACATGACACCACCCCACCTCCCTCTCCTGCCTCATCTCTCACCCTCCCCGCTCCCTTCACTTCTTTCCAGCCACACTGGCCTCCTTGCTGCTCCTCCTGTCAAGCTCGTTTCTGTCTTGGGGACTTTGCTTTTTCTCAGCCTAGAACATGCCTCCCCCATACCCTTGCCTGGCTTATTCCCTCACTTAATTATTACACTTCCTTTTTTAAGAAGTACCCTGCCTCCTGCCATGTTCTGTATTGTCTACTTTATTTTTCTTCAGACTACTACTCACCACCTGAGATTTAAATAAAATGCTTATTGGTTAATTTTTTACTTCCCCTGCACCAGAATGGAAGATGCTTTCTGTCCTCAGCTGAATCCTCAGTGCCTAGAACAGTCCTTGGCACATAGTAGGGGCTCCAGGAGCTTTTGCTGATCTAGTGATGGCTAGTTAATGCTGACCTAAGCACACTTTCTCTGACCGTTTTTCCCTTGTTGAGCCCAAGAGGCAGGGGTCTCTGGGGTGGGATAAGGTGGGGGGCTAGTTATCACCTGGTGGGTTTCCGTAGCAAGGCTTGGGATGCTGTTCTGGGACCTTGTCTTGGCTGACCCCTACTTTCTTCTCTTCTGGCCCTAGATCATCTGTTCCCATAATTAAAGACAGTTACAATCATTTTACCCAGCAACTTCATATGCCTTGTTTCCTTCTTAATTTTCCACAACGCTCATACTTAACTCAGGGAGGCAGGTCCACCGTACTTTAAGGTAGACTTTTCTATCAGAGCTGACTGCAGAGAAAAGTGGCTTCTGTGTGGCTCTTGGAGGAAGTGAGGCCTCAGCCTTGGAGACCAGGCCACCTCTTGGTGGGAGAGATTTTGTAGGTATTCAGGCCCTGGTGGTGGAATAGTATGGACTTTATGATCCTTTCAAGCCTGCAGGTTTATGATTCTCCAATCCTTTTCTTCCCCATGAGAATATTAAGGCTCAGAGCCATTAAAAGCCTTGCTCAAGGTGTAGATCTGGGGAGAGGGGGCATTCAGATGAGAGAGGCATTAAATATCCTAAAGCAAGGTGTGCAGAGGCCCTTCAGGCCCATCTGATTTGTACAGAGCAGCTTGCCCTTCCACATGCCTTCCTTTCCCACCTGCTAGTGCGGAGCATAGAACCCACAGTGCAAGGCTTTCTCATCCTCAGGGCTGGCCAGGGCTGGCCTGGGTGCTGCGTGCAGGGCTGGCCATGGAGAGACAGGACTAAGGGCAGGTCTCCCTTCTCCAGCCTGGACAGCAAACCCTGGCTCAGAGGCTGCTCAGGGCCAGCTCTGCTCCACTCCTCCCCAGCCTCTACGTTTTGCTGCAGGCTATTAAGTGTCCGCATCTGCACATCTCTCATTAATTAGAAATGCTACAAACCATTTGTTCGGAGAGGAAGCCTCAGAGAGGGGCTGCTTGCCCAAGGCAGCATTCTCTCATACCTCTCAACTTTAATTGAAAACTTATTTTTAGAATAAACCCAGGCATATAAACCCTTCTTGCTGCTGATGGCAGTGATGATGGAGGGGCTAGGGACATGGAGAGCCCTTAGGTGCCAGAGGCTCTGGAGTCAGGGGCGCTGGTGTTGGGCAGAATTTAGGACACTTGGCGTTAGCCAGCTTGTCAGAGAGGGCGAAGACACTGAGGCTGTGGTACATAGGGGGAGTGAGGGGCAAAGAAGGAAGCTGGAAGCTAGAGGGACAAGGGCAGAGATACAGGGGAGGCCCAGCTTAGAGGAATACCACTTGGGCATGGGGAGAGCCAGGAGGCCCAAGTTGTCTCCTAACTGTCCCAACTGAGTGTGGGCCAGGGCCACTTCCCCAAGTCAGTTACTTCCCCTCGCTGGGATACTGGAGTTGGGATGGGTCCTTGCTTTCTGCAGTGGGGTGGTTTAGAGATGGGGATACACTTGAGGATCCAGTTCCACCACTAGGGACCACCCATGGGGACTAGGGCAGATCCCTGGTCTTCATCCTTGTTCTGACTCTGCTTCCCTCTACCCTCGCTCCATTTTCCCATTGTCCCTGCCCTGCGTGTCTCCCTGGGAATATTTTAAAAGCTTTGCAGTCACAGTCACTCATGAGATGGGGACAGGGGGTGGTAGAGATTTCAGCCAAGGCCTGGCCCCCTGGATACTCTGCCCCATGGCTGGATTTCTTGGAAATGGGCGGGGCAGCTCCCTGGCAACTGAATAATCCTTCTCCCCCATCCACACACAAAAGGCACTTGGGTTCACTAATGACCTTCTTTTCAACCACCCCCTAGCAAGACAGAACAGGAATTATCATCTGTGTTTCCACATGTTCCAGAGAAGGAAACTTTATTTTTAAATATTTTATTATTTATTTATTGGCTGCATTGGGTCTTCATTGCTGCGCGCAGGCTTTCTCTAGTTGCAGCGAGCAGGGCCTACTCTTTGTTGCGGTGCGCGGGCTTCCCATTGCAATGGGCTCTCGTTGCGGAGCATGGGCTCTAGGTGCGCGGGCTTCAGTAGTTGTGGCACGCGGGCTCAGTAGTTGTGGCTCGCGGGCTCTAGAGCTCAGGCTCAATAGTTGTAGCGCACAGGCTCAGTTGCTCTGTGGCATGTGGGATCTTCCTGGACCAGGGATCGAACCCATGTCCCCTGCACTGGCAGGCGGATTCTTAACCACTGTGCCACCAGGGAAGTCCCGAGAAGGGAACTTTAGAAATAGGAAGTGACTTGCCCAAAGTCACACAGCATTTAGAGCCAGAGCTGGTTCCAGAACCCAGGTCCCTGGCACCAAGGCCAATTCTCTTTCCACCCCATCTCATTGCCTCTTCTGGTCACCTCCCTTCTCTGAATCTTGGAGCACAGGGGATGATGGTGACAGGGCTAATGTACTGTGAACCTGAGGCCAACCCAGTCCATGATGAGCACCACTTGCCTTTTGGCTTTCCTGAGGGTGACTATGCGAGCCCGAAGCAGCCAGTTCATACCTGTGTCCCCAGTGTCTACAGCAGAGCCTCATATGGTCCTCAGTCATTTGTACCGAGTGAAGAGGTGAGTGTATGAATGATGGTCGAGGGAAAGAAGGAGGGAAGGAAGCTCGTCCGCTGTAAGCTTCTGCGACTCAGAAATGAGAGCCATTCAAGCCAGGAGAATCATCGGTGAACCTAGACTAGACCAACCTGCTCATTTTAAAGAAGAGGTTCAGACAAGAAGTGACAGGGCCTAGGCCACAGTTCCACTGTGGGAGAGCCAGGCCTGGAACCCAGGTTTCCTGATGCCTACTCTTTCCCCTTGTCCTGGGCAGGGATCAAGGACAGGAGGATATGAGCTGCTTAGAATGGGCTTCACATCAAGTCACGCCAGCCTCTCTCCACCTAATCTCCCCAAATCAATTTGCAAAACTTCCATTAATACTGTCAGGAAATCTGCAAGCTGTTTAAAGCCAGGGCACTGCAGTTACTGCTGGCATAACAGCCACCTTGGGGGGAGACACACATTAACGGCATAATTAAAGATTAGCGTGGCCTTGGGCAGTTCAACAAAATTTACCTTTCTCTGCAGATGGTGGCAGAACTTCTTTGAGTGGTGGAAGACCCTCACAGTTGCTAAGGGCTGGGCCAGGTGGCTTTGCATCCCTCCTATTAACACTGTGCTTGCCCTCAGGAGACAGGGGTTTTCTGGGGAAAGGGAGAGTGGAGCAGCAACTTCTTTTGCCAGGTAGAGCAAGGCTGATCCAAAGTAATACTGTAGATCTAGGCTTCTCAAACTCTGATGGGCAACCATATCACCGGGACATCCTGTGAATGCAGGTTATTCAGAAAGGTTGGGGTGGGGCCTGAGACACTGAATTTCTAACAAGCTCCCAGGTGATGCCCAGGCTGCTAGTTCTTAGAATACACAGTGAGAAGGAAAGCTGCACGCGGGCTTTCTCTAGTTGTGCTGAGCGGGGGCTACTCTTCGTTGCGGTGCACGGGCTTCCCATTGCAACGGCTTCTCTTGTTGCGGATCACGGGCTCTAGGCACGCGGGCTTCAGTGCAGAGATGAGGATGGGAGCTGTGGCTCAAACACTAATGGACGCAGAAAGAAGAGGCCAGCCATCAGGCTGTTCAATCGTGTTTCCAAGCCAGCCCCAAGAGGGGGTTCTTTCTTTACACAGGAACTTGTGACACAGGGATTAAGATAGATGGCTCTGAAATTCCAACTACCCCAGTTCAGAATCCTGGCTCCCACCTTCAGTGCCCAGAGATGGAGATAACAATAGTAGCTACTTTATAGAGCTGTTGTAAGGACTAAATGAGATCATTCATTTAAAGCGTTAGCTCTGAGCATGTAGGAAGTACTTGATATCAATGTGAGATTTCTTTCAGTCCTCAAAGACAGTTTGTATGTATGCACAGGAAAAATATCCAGAAGATACTTTGGGTTTTGAAAGGAATATTTAATCTATTAAAGTTATAAATGTCATAAAAATCTAGTTCTTAAGTTTTAAGATTTAGCTTATAATTTTTCTTTTTCTGTTTATAAGTCTATCAAAATTTAGCAGTCTTTTTAAGGGGCTTTTGGATGATGTTTGTTTCATTTACCAACTTAATCAAACTCCTTCAAATATGTAAAATGTTATTTGATAAATTTAAAGTACTGTTTTATTACCTGACTGATAAACCTTCCCAGGTAATTTTAAGTAATTCTTATAAATCTAAGAGAATATTAAATTATTTTAAATGTTCCAACACTGTATATGAATTTAATGATTTTTTTCAACTTAAAAATCACATATCTAACTCAATTATTAAATTACATTTTAGATTGGAATTAAAGACTGACTTGCTACTCAAATAGGCCAAATTCTCCAACATTACAAATACTTAATGGTACCAATATGTACAGACCCTTTAACATCTAAAAATATTCATCCTGTGTGTTTGAGTTTCTCAAACACTTCTGTCTTTGAGACTGAAAGATCTTTACGCACTAAGGAGATAATTATGCATTCCAAAGTAGTTTTGGGGGTCACCTTCTCAGATGACAGGCTGTATAATAGTTACTGGCCACAATGCTGACTGGATTCTTATCAGTGGCATTGATGGAACCCACTAAGCTCCAGTCTAGATGCTGTGTCAGAGACTCCATGAATTAAAGAAGGTGGTCATGCACTCCACGACCCAGAGGCTTCGAGTCCCTTCATTACTCAGTTCTTCAGTCCACTGCAGAAGCGGGCAGCCCCCTCCTGGGCTACCTCCACATGTGATCGGACTTTGCATTTGTTGGCCTCTTGAGATATCGAAATCTCCTCCTGTCTCCAGGCTCCAGAAACCTTTGACCTTGAGGAGATTCTGTAGTTCTGTTTTTATTATTTCTATTTTTTAGGGTCACACTTTCCTTGATGTTAAAATGGCATCCTTTGGAATTCTGGTTCTCTCCCATGGTTTGGTTTAACTTTGTGGTCACACTGCCAGGGTCATGCTCTGATGAATCAATGTTAGCACTAAATTATTATTATTGACACTGATTGTCTTAAAATGAAGACAAGGGACTTTCTGCAGACCCCTGGAACATTCAGGAGGATGCTGCAGAGTGATGCTCAGGCTACTTGGGTCCTGATGACCCCTGGTTGCTCCTTTTCTGGGCATTTATGGTACTAAGGAATGAGTGGCCCAGGGGTTGGGTCAGAGGCCTTGGGCAAGTAGCTTCACTTCTCTGAGACTTAGTTTCTTCATCTGTATAATGGGGATTGTAGTATTTCCCTTCATGGAGTTTTCAGGGGAGCCAATGAGATGGACAATTTAGCATACATAGCACCTGGTACATTGTAAGTGCTACAAAAAGTTGTGTCCTTGTTCCTTGCCCTTCAGTCCATTTTCGAAATAGCAGCTGATTCCATGTATTTATATATAGAGAGCCATAATTACAAGGCAAGAGCAAATGTAAGCCAACAGACCAGACATCCTTTTCTACAAAACACTAACTATACCCACTGTCACAGTGGCTGCCTGGCTGAGTGAGAATGTCACTCCGAGGGCAGGGGCTCTCTCAGCTCAGACCTAGCAGTGTGTGTGGATTGGCCTGGGGATGTAGCTGACCGGTTTCAGGGAGCCCATGGCTATTTGTCCACAGCCCTCCTTAACCCTACCTTGACCCCACTCTACTTTTGCTGCCTCCCCTGCAGCATCCTTCTCCTGGGGAGCAAACTGGCATCAGTAGGTTGTAGAAAGAGCACAGGTTTTATTATTATTATTTTTTAAAAGTATTAAAAATATTTATTTGGCTATATCACGTCTTAGTTGCGGCATGTGGGCTCTTTGTTGCAACACGCAGGAACTTTCATTGCAGTGTGTGGGGCTAGTTGCGGCACGTGGGATCTTTGTTGCAACACGCAGGAACTTTCATTGCAGTGTGTGGGGCTCTTTGTTGTGGTGCACGGACTCTTCATTGTGGCGCACAGACTTGTCTCTCTAGTTGTGAGGTGCGGGCACAGTAGTTGCGGCACACGGACTCAAGAGCATGTAGGCTTAGTTGTCCCGTGGCATGTGGGATCTTAGTTCCCCGACCAGGGATCGAACCTGCGTCCCCTGCATTGGAAGGTGGATTCTTAACCACTGGACCACCAGGGAAGTCCTGAAAGAGCACGGGTTTTAGAGTCAGATAACCTGAGCTTGAATTCCAGCTCTGTTACTGACTGACAGTGGAGACCCAGGCAAGCCATTTCTCCTGTTTTCTCCTCTGCAGAATGAGTGTGATAGGATAATCCCTGCTTCATAGGCATGGCATGAGATTAAATGAGATGATGGGTACAATAGCACTTTGCAAACTGTAAAGCCCTGTACACATGTTCACTGTAAGGACCACTGCAGTACTAAATGCCATTATTAAAATGACATTTTCCCTCTCCAGGTCACCTGCCTGGTGAATTTCTGAGAGGCAGCACAAATACCCCATCCACTGCAAAACCTCCTGTAGCCAGAGTGAAGCCTTCCCTTGTCCTTGCTCCCTCAAAGCCTATCAGAGTTCATGGAATACTGTAATCTAGTTAGTGGCTTATAGGTCAGTGTCTCCCATTACACAGTGAATCCTGGACTGTGTCTTTCTCTTCTCTGTCTGTCCAACATACAACAGGGCCTGTGTCAATGGATACTAGTTGAGTGAAAGAATGATTAACTCACTAAGGGCGTAGTAGAGCAAGCTGCATCCTATCCCCCTAAGAATTTCATTTTGAGCCGTCTTCCCCTCTGAGTCTTTTCCTGGACTCGGCTGCCCTGACACTGCCCCTCCCCAGCCTTCTCCCTCCCTCCTCATTACCTGCGTAGATGCATAGCTCCTTTTCCCTGCCTGAAGGATTAAATGCAGTGATGAGAAATATGTTTTCTTATTGTTTTAGGGGGTGAGGGAGGAAGAAATTGAATCAGAGGCAACAGTTTATCTTGTGCTAAAGGGATTGTGAGGACTCCGGGAAGCTGTGTTCTTACTGCACACCTTCCCCCAGTGTTGACCCCTCCTTTATTGGGAAGGTATTATAATTAGTGGGAACAGCTGGTGGCCACATATGTGTGAGGGAATGGGGCTCCATGGCCTTGAATGGAATTCTGGTTCTGCTCAGGGACCACTTGTCATTGTAGGAGCATGTGGGGGACTGCATTTCACCCTGCCTGCCAGCACAGCCTTTGCCTGGGCTTCTTAGGCATTGAGGTGCTACGGAGAGCTGCAGTAAGTAGGAGCGAGGGCGACCTGGTTCTGACATTGCTGGGTGTGCCACCTTGAGACCGTTTCTCTGTCTGAAAATAGGGATCAGGACAGAAATGCATGTCTCACATGGGCTGGATGGGTCCCATGACCTGGCCCATGCCTCCTACGCTCTAAACCCCAATTTTGTTCTTGGGCTCAGAGAGGTCCTGCCTTTGGGGCTGATTCATACTGACAGATACATAGAAGAAGCAGATGCACACAAGCCAAGATGCTACCCTGTGGTTTATACAGAGAAATACAATGAAATGCCCTCCTGGACAAGGCTGATGCAACAGAGATCCAGGCCCAAATGTGGACTCTGCCACTTACCTGCTGTGTGAATATCTCCAAGTTGCAGCCTCAGTTTCCTTTTCTATAAAATGGGAAGAATAATAAAAACCTACCAGATAGAGTGGTATGAGGAATAATGAATTATTGTATGTTAAATGCTTAGCTCTGTGTGGCATTTAGAAAACACACCACAAAATGTTAGCTGTTACTGTTATTATTAGTTGGCCTTAAGTAAGCAAGTCTTTCACCCATCACTGGGGTATGTTTTCCAAGAAAGGAGGAATGGTTCAGTCTGCTTAGCCAAAATGCTTTCTTCCAGGACAAGAGCAGGGATGGGCATTGTCAAGGTTTGCGTCTAGGAAAACCATTTTTCCTGTTTATGTTGCTGACCAGGCTGCTGTAATACAAAGGCCATAATACAAAAACTGGATTTCTACTTACTCAGTCACAGTTGCAATCTCACTTTGCCTTCCTGAGATTCCTCCTTAAAGGAAGATGATGGGTGGCTCCCAAACTCCTCACTCCTACCATCAGAGCCAGTCTGTACGTTGGGTTCCACTGGTGACATTATAATAATGATATGAACGGTAATATTTGCTGAGCACTTACTACACCCCAGGCAATTCTTCGAGGGACTTTATGTACATATTTGACAACAATCTCTGAGGCAACTTCCGTTATTATCCCCATTTTACGATGAGGAAACTAAGGCCCAGAGAGGTTAAGTAACATTGCCCAAGGTCCCACATTTGGTTAGTTATCCCCACTGGTGTGGATTTATTATACAATGATACCCTTATACATAAGTCATTTTGCATACGTGGAAAGAAATCTTTAGGGTGAATTCCTCGAAATTGCTGGGTCAAATTTTGCCAAATTGCCTTCCATATACATTTTGTCAATTCACACCAGCAAAGTGAGACTTCCTGTTTCTCCAAAAGACTATTATCAAACTTTAAAATTAAAAAAAAATTCCAGCTTTATTGAAGTATAATTGACAGTTTTAAAAAAATGACAAATGAAAAGCCATAGATATCCTGCTCCAGGTTTTGTGTGTTTTCTTGTTAATGAAGTTGAGGATCTTATCATATGTCTGAGAGCTATTTTTGTTTTTTTCTGTGAATTGTCTCATCATGTTCTTTACCCATTTTTTAAACTAGGTCTTTGGTATTTTCTCATTCATTTCCAGTTCTTTAAGAAATTAATCATTTTTCTGAAATATGTTTTAAAGTGTATTTTCCTTGACCTTATCATTTGTCTTTTAATTTTGTTTATAATTTTTTTCACGTAAAATAAGCAATTTTATGTAGTTGAATTTATTCATCTTTTCTTTTATGGTTTCTGGGTTTTGTGTCCTACTTATACAGGTGTTTTGCCCACTTTAAGATTCTTTTTTCTTTTTTTTAGTACATTTATGGTTTCATTGTTTATGTTTAAATCTGAGATCTGAGATCCATCTGGAATTTATTTTGGTGTGTGACCCCTCTAACTTAAAAAATTTCCCAGATGGCTAGTTCCTCAAATACAAAAAAACAGAGGTCCTTCATATTTGAAATCAAACCCAGACAAATCAGAGGCTGTGATTTGTTTGAATTTGTTTGAGTTGGACCCAAACCAATCAGAGGTTGTGATTTGTTTGGATTCTCACAGATCATAGGATCCACAATAATCCTGGGTCATTCTGACAATTGAGAGTCTGCAGTAATGTAACATGTCCCCAAAATGACCTCCCAGGGCCTAGTGAAGGCACAGGCACTTGCTACAAGAATTTTCCTGGGGGCAGGCAAGTGATGACTCTGATTAAACATCCCTAGAATGTAACATAGTTAACACTTAACTGAGTGCTGAGGGCCAGGCCCTCTTCTGGGTGTGTTACAGAAATTTACTCATTTAATCCTCACAACACCACTAGGAACTAGTATTGTTCTTCCCATGTTACAGACAGGTTTGGAGTGAAGTGACTTGCCTGGAGTCCCCCTGAAGAGGGGCACCCCTAAGGCTCCACTGCCTCTCTTCGGGTGTGAGCAATGGTAGCACCAAAGAGACTGAGCCCAGAGCTCCCCAACCCAGTGCAGTGGGTGAGCCATGGAGACCCCGGTCTTCCCGCAGGTGCACATAGGAATCTCCTGGGAGCAGGGAGGAGTTAACACATGAAAAAGCAAATTCAGGGTTATGATCTTTGAAAATGAATCTTTTTTTTTTTTTTTGCGGTACGCGGGCCTCTCACTGCTGTGGCCTCTCCCGCTGCGGAGCACAGGCTCCGGACGCGCAGGCTCAGTGGCCATGGCTCACGGGCCCAGCCGCTCCGCGGCATGTGGGATCTTCCCAGACCGGGGCACAAACCTGTGTACCCTGCATCGGCAGGCGGACTCTCAACCACTGCACCACCAGGGAAGCCCGAAAATGAATCTTTTCTTTGGAGAACAGAATTTTGTTTTGGAAAACAAACAAACCAAAAAACCCTCTATGTTTTTCATAATAGAGATCACAGGGTATGAGATTTTGATGTTGCTTAAACAAGGACATAATTTTAAAAAGTATTTTAAGAAACAGTGGTTCAAACTAATTTGCAGAAGGGAAAAACTAAGTTGAAAGAGGTGTCCAAGGTCACGGGATGGTGGTTGGGAAGAATGCCAGCTTTGGAGTCAGGGAGGTGAGAGGTCCAACATCATATCCTACTAACTGCATGGCTTTGGGCCAGCCCACAAAGTCCTTGCCTGTAAAATGGGAAGGAAGGAGACCACTCAACTCTCGGGGTGGGGGGGAGTAAATGAGATTTTGTAAGTGAAGTGGGTGGTCCAGCTCTCAGTGCATGGTGGGCTCTGTTACTGCTGTCATTGTTTATTGGAGGCAGAGCTTTAACAAGCAGACTTATCTCAGGGATCATTGTTGGGTGTTCTGTCTGGCCTTGGCGGGACAGGTGTGGCTGAGTGAACCTCGAAGGACCTGTCACCTGCTTCCCTTCTCTGCCTTCTGCCCTTGCTCTGACCCTTCCCCGCTGCAGCATCCTTATCCCTAGAGTGAAGATGCAGGGTGCTCCTCCTCTGCAGGGGTGGAGGGACAGGGGGCGCTGTGCCTATGAGGAGTTGGTCAGTGGGGGCAGGGAACCTGCCTTGGAGCTGCTCAAGAGCTGCAGCTCCTGTTTGGAAATACAAACTGCAGCAGATTTGTCATCTCTGGAGAGAAATTGCGTTTGGTAATTTCAATGTTTTTCACGCTTTGATGCTCTGTCTATTTAAGGGGAGGGCAGAAGGTGCGGAGGGAATCTAACTGGGCCTCAGTGAGTGGGAAATGGAGGCTGAAAAGTGAGCAGGAAGAACAACTGAGGGGCTGTGGTGGCCATGATGTTTTGAAAAAGGCTCTTCCCTGATCCTGGCGAGGTGGGTCTGGACTCTGGGGCTGAGATCTATTGTGTGGGCCATCCTCTAGTCTGGTAGTGGCTGGGTGGCAGCCTGGGCACACCTCCACTGCGTTTACAGAAGCATCACCAGACCTCAGCCAGGGGCCAACTGGCATAAATCCAGGCCTGTCGCCCGCCCTTGTTGGTGGTCTTGTCTACAGGTGGGGGCTTGGGCAGATGATATAGTAAAATAATGCATCAGGCTGGAAAGGCCTCAAGTCTAGTGGTTAATGTTCTCTCAATTGGTAGATAAGAATAGTTACAAACACCTTGATAATAGCACTTTGTGCCTGGTCCTACTCTAAGGCCTTAGATATGTTAACTCATTAATCCTCACAGCAACTCTATGAGGAGAGTACTATTATTTCCTTCATTGTGTAGATGGGTAACCTGAGACCCAGAGAGGTTAAATGGCCCAGGCTCACGCAGGAAGTTGGTGGCACGAACTCAGGTCTCTTGACTCTAGTCCTGGACTTGTTGCTGACTGTCACCTGTGAGGTCAGTCCAGCATGGACCCTCCAAGACCAGGTGTGGGGTAAAGTGGTGGGAAAGTAACCAGGGTATTCTAAATCAAGGAGAATTGTTGGGGGTCCACCTGGTTAACCATGGGGGCTTCCTGGAGCAGGAGAGATTTGTGGAGCAGTCAGAATGATCTGAGAGGTTTACCTAGGTTGGTGTGGTGGGCACCCCAGACATGTGACCCTGTGTAGGCAACGGATGGGCAGCTGGAATGCGATGATTAAGCAAAGGGGACTTCAGGCAGCTTAGCAATCCGGGAGGCTTGTCTGAACAAGAAGGGGAATAGACATTGGTGAGCAGAGCATTAGCACCTGTGTTTGTTCATCCATCCATCCATCTATCCATCCATCCATCCATCCATCCATCCATCCATCCATCCATCCATCCATCCATCATACATTTCTGAAGCCTCTTCTTCATAGCAGGCCCTGTGCTGGGGATATAACAATGAACAAGACCTAGTCCTGGCCCTGGAGTTGATTGCAGTCTTTGCAAGACAGGCTTGTAATAAAGTCAATTATAATGTTATGTGATAAGGCTGTTGATAGTTGGAGGTATCAGGGGACCTGGGAGCTCAGAGGAGGGACATCCAGCCCAGGCTGGGGGTGGAGGGATGGTTAGGGAAAGCTTCCCAGAAGAGTTGACTTCTGAGCTGAGGTCTGATAAAAAGTAGCAGTTCCTCAGGTTGGCACAGTAGAATCCCCTGGCAAGCTTTTAAAAAATGCTGATGCCCAGACCCTATCCAGACCTACTGAATCAGAATCTCCCCTGGTGATTCTAATGTGCAGCCAACAGTGAGGGCCGCTGAATTACAGGAAGAAAGGAAGAGCTGATGGGGAAGGGGATAACAGGGTGAGATAGGGATGGCATGAAGGTGGGAGAGAGGGTGGCATGTTCAGGGGGCTGCAAAGCAGTGGACAGAAGGATGAATGCAGGGAGAGCTGTAAGGGCTGCAGATGGGGGAGAGTGGGCACACACCCCACACCCCAGGTCCTGGGCAGGAGTCTCCCTGCTGCAAGCCCGCCCCATGCCCAGTACCCGTCCTGAGGGTGCTGGCTGCCTTGGTGAGGGGCAGACATTCAGCTAATACTTCTGTTTTTATCACCACCTCTCCATGAAGCCACCAGCCATCCTGCCAGCTGTGTGCAGAGCCTACCTCTCGGAATGGTGCTGGATCAGTAATAAAGAGCCCTGGACTCTTAGAGGCAGCTCAGGACTGCTGGGAGGGCTTGGAGGTCTCAGGGGGTGGATGGCCATTGCCTGTTAGAGACCCTGGAACTTGGGGAAACCCTTGGAGGGGGCCGATGACCCACCATGGCAGCCCAGAGCCCAGGGCTACTGCGAAGTGGAGGGCATGGCCCCTGGAGAGGGGAGGAGGGAAAGGGCTCACTGACTGACTTATGTCCTGGTTCAGGCAGGTGTTTTCATGTGGCAGTGGCCCTGTGCATACTGGGCACTCTGTGAAGCCCTGTCTTTGATCAGGTTCTATCTCACAGACTCCTGGCACTAGCCCTGAAATTCCAGTGCCTTGAGGTCAGACAGATGTGAGTTCTGACCCCAGGGCTGCCGCACATCTGCTGCTCTCTGACCAAGGGCAAGGGACCTCTCTCTTTGAGGCCTCTGCTGCTTTATTGGTAAAGTGAGGTTCGAGGTCCTAATCTTGCAGGGTTTTTGGATTGAGACTTTGCGCACACGTGTGTGTGTGTGTGTGTGTGTGTGTGTGTGTGTGTGTGTGTGTGTGTGTGTGTGTGTGTGTGTGTGTAAAATGCTCGGCACACAGTACAAGCTCAAATGCTTCCTCTCACTTATTTTCCCTGTTCCACTCTGGCTTTCCCCAAACATTGATCCCAGATATTAAATAGCTCTGGGTTTTCACAGCTGTGCCTTCTGAAATGAGATATCAGGTGGCTCTGGATCCTGTCCTTTCTCCTTTCTCAGGGTGGGGCTGTGGGCCCCCTCCTGGGCCCTGATCCTGACCATCTCAGACTGGTTTCCCCTCCCCGCCACATGGAACACCCAGATATTTGTGCCCCACCCTTAGCACCTTGCCATCGATGTCCCTTCCTACAGTTCTCCTGGCCCTGGGAGGTGGGCCTGGAGGACATGTGAGGTGTGGATTTACAGGTGAGGGCAGTTCATACCTGGAGGAAGAGTGAGAGGAAGTTGTGGAGGGCATTGCTGAGCAGAAGACTCTCAGCGATTTAGGAAGGATTCTGAAGAGATGCTTGTTGCTAGGTGACCAGCAGGGGCTGGGGGAGAGGCAAGGAGGACTGCCTCTCCCCAATCCCTTTTACTGTTAGCTTCTGGGTGAATCCCTGCCGCCTCTCCTGCCTGTCCTCCTGCCTCCTCTTCTCCTTCTCCCCTGTCTCTCCCTATCTAGTGCCATTAAAAGCAAATGTGTGCAGGGATGGGACAAAGTCCCTGTTAGTTGGCTTGAGGTTTTTCTTTTCTTCCCTTTTATCCAGTATTAATATTTGTAGTATATGCTGTGTGTATATATGTTTGAGTGGGCATATTTGTGCATCTGGGGTGTACATGCACATGTGTATGTGTGACAGACAATAAGAAGGCAGTTTACAGAGGGGTGGCCGTGGCAACTGCTTCCCCATATTGTATTCTCATCATGTACTAGGCACCTGCTACATCCCTGTACCGAACTCATCTGCCTGAATCCTCATAGCCATCCTGGGAAGTAAGCAATTATGACCTCATTTTATAGATAAAAAACAGAGGCTCAGAGATCTTAAGTGGGTTTGTTCCCACCAGAAAGTAGAAGAGTCAGGATTTGAATTCAGATCTCCGTGTGCACTCCAGCACTGAGTGACATTCCATAGCGACAGGGCTCCCCAGCTCAGTGAAGCCATTCCTAGTCTCAGGAGAAAGGCCGGTGCAGGGGCAGTACCCTGGCCCAGGACTCAGCAGGCCTGAGGTCTTCTCTCAAGTTTGTCACTGATGACTCATTGTCATAACCTGTGAGTGGCCCTGTCGAGTTGGTGCCCATGGCTCTCTCCTTGGAAGTGGTCAGGTCCCCAGCCATGACCTGACTCCTGTAGGTCTGGGGGCTCTGAAGGATCCCCTTAGTCCAAGAGCAGGCCAGCTCTGTGGGATTCCTAGGACAGACCCCTGAACAGAGCCAGACAGAAGCTCGCCCCTCCTGTCCTCCTGGTGGTTCCTGGGCTGAAACAGACAGATGTAGAGTAGTACAGTTGATGCAAGGGGTCTCAGAGCTGGAGCTTGGGATGAGCCCAGCACTGTGTGAGCGGTCTGAGATGCAGCCAGGGAGCTGACTTGTCCACATGACACTGGGGGATCCAATGGTAACCATCACCAGTCCACAGGCATAGCTTGCTTCTTCCCTGATGAGGCGTCAGGGGTTCTGACCCTGGAATCCAGGGCCCTGAAACATGACGAATGTGACTGTTTGGATGAGGGAAACTCAAAATTGGAGGGACCATCAGGAAACCCCTCATCTGGCTTCAGAATTCCCTCTGAAGTGTCAGGCAGGGTTCCCTGCTCTGGTGAAAGATTGGTTGATGGCATCTGGTAACCAATAATCCTGACTCAGCACAGGCCTACTATGTGCCAGGGGCTCTTACACATGCTGCCTTATTTAAGTGTAATTGCAGCCTTGTGGTGGGTATTGTTAATCCCTGCTCTTACAGATGAGGAGTGTGAGGCACAGAGAGCGTTAAGTAATTTACCCAAGAATCATTGGATTAGCTGGCAGAGATGGTTTGGAACCCAGTCGGGCCATCCCTAGAAGAACTTGCTCTTGAATGTGAGTGGAGCACTGAGCATGTCCCCGGCTTTGCATTGAAACCTTCAGAAGCGATACCACATTGAAATCCTTTCAGACACCAAATAAGGCAAGAATTATTCCTCCTCCTTAACAGATGAAGAAACTGTGACTCAGAGGAAGTGGCAGATCTGGGATTGGGACCAGGCCATGCCAGGAAGAAGCAGCTGCGTTAAGGCCCTGTCCTGGCCAGTGGGGTGGGCACAGGCTAGCCACTGCTCACACCAGCTTTTATGGGCTGCTTAGCGGTAGTTCCTGTTGGCGTGGGCAGGTGCTCCCTGCCAATTAGGCAAAAGAGCAGTAAGGATAATTTCTTTATGCAAATAGAGCTTTGAGCTGAAGGCAGTGGAGACGTTTGTCTTAAGGAGATGCTCTGCTTTCTGCTTTGCTGCCCTTGGTCTGAAGATTTCCCCTGGGGCTCCCCCCACACCACTGGCTCCCTTCCAAAACTTGCTATGCCCCCTTTTCCACTCCAGGCAGCCCTGAGGGTGTGATGCTGTGACCACTCACTCATCTCCCCTACCCTGACCAATCAGGACCAGAGCATTTGGACCTGGGCTTCAGTTGTAGCAGGAGGGATTCTGGTTAGATCCCAGGAAGCACTCAGACAATTAGGGGTTGTGGCATGGTGCATGTAGGACGGGAGCTTTTAAGACCTAGAGTCAGCAGTACGGACAGTGAAAGGGATGGGGGTAAGGGGTGACCCATGACCTCTGACCCTGTGCTGGGGGTCGGGCTCTGACTCAGGGGTTGTATGCTGGACTTGGAACCCCTCTGCCCACATCCCCGCTCTGAACCTGCTCCTAATATCCTTTAAATGGATTCCTCCCAGCTTCAGGGTTTAGGGGTGAGTTTCAAGATCCCAGAGACAATCCCACCGAGAGATTCTGACACCTCCCCGCCCTACCCACTTGCTTACAAAGAGATTTCAGGTTTTCTGAGCAAAGCAACCTCCTTCCCTGGCTGCCTGTGGGGGGCAGCCTTACCCCACGCACCCTCTGCAGAGCCCTGTGGAGCCTAGCTGCTCTAAGGGTGAGGTGAGGGCTCCTGGAGGAAGAGGCAGAAGAGCTGGGCTCCTTCTTCCTGTTCCTGTGGACGGGAGAGGAGGGGAAATCATGGCCTGAGAGTAGCCAGGGTACAGCTGGATATGTGGGTGGGGCACCTGGGGATCCTGGGGGCCAGGCTGGTTCAGGGGGGCAGGTCCTCACCTACATTCCAAAGCTCTCCAGGGCCAGGCTGTGGCCATGCTAGACCCCACTCTGCAGGACCCTAATGGGTGCCCTGGATAGGCAGTTTGGATATGGCGATGGGGAGAGGAGGTGGGAGTCGGGCAAGCTGGTCATGGGCAGGGAGAGATGGGGGCCCTGTGGCAGGGCGTGTAAGGCAGGGTGTGGCCTGTGTCCAGCCTCTGGTCACCTCACTGCCCATCCCCCAGGGTGTTCAGTCCCTGGAACCCAGAAATGCAGGGGGTGGCAGAGACTTTGGACTCAGGAAGACAAGGCTGGTATGGGCTGGAAGTAACAGGGAAGGGAAATGAAAAGACACTGTTCAAGACACTGTTCAAGTCCCTACCAACCAAGAGACCTTGGGCTTTCTGGCCCTCAGTCTCCTGGTGCGCCGATGGGGCCGAGGATGCCAGCCCCCCACTCCTATCCCCTGCCGCCCGGGCTGCTGAATTAAGTGAGAGGTGAGGAAAGTGCTTGACACATAGCAGGTGCTCCCCCAGGGGCAGCTCCCTCTGGCCATCTTGTTCAGAGAGGCCGACTCCCTGACCTCCTTTTTTCTACCCCTCAAACCACAGCTCTAGAGAGGCAGTGTGGCCTCATGGTTAGAGCAGGGTCTAGTGCCTGACTGTCCTGCTTCACAAACCCGCACAGGCACACACTAGCTAGGGGTCCTCGGGTAACTTATTTAACTTCCCTGGGTCTCACTTTTCTCATCTGTAAAATGGGATAATCGTTCCCACTTCAGAGGGTTGCTCTGAGGATAAAATGAGTTAATATGCCTAAAGGCACTTAGAATAGGGCCTGCCCCAAGTCAGCCCTCTCTAAGGGTGTGTACCATTTTCACTATTAACTGTTACAGTCCCATACATCTGCATGACCCTCAGGTTCTTGCAAAGCTTTCCCCCAAATGTGCTGCTTGAATTCCCCACAGCAGCCTCTGAGACAGGCCTGCCGGGAGTCCCACCCATTTTATAGGTGAGCACACAGAGGCTCAGAAGATGAAGTGACTTTCTCATGATCCCACACCATCCCCTTCTTTTAGAAGTGACTCTTAAGCTCTTTTCAGTGTGTGTGTGGCCCTGAGTACCCTCCAGCTCACCTGCAGCCTGGGACCCCCGGCCACGCAGGCCTCAAGTCCTGGGACAGTGAGGATGGCTCCTCTTCCTCTGGGTTGCCCAGGGCCATCAATGCCTGCGGGTTTGGTGCAACAGGCAGGCAGGTTCAAGGCTCCTGGTTCAGGATTGGGACCGGGGTTTAGGTGGCTGGAGCCAAGGGAAGGCAGGGCGAGGTGCACCTGTGGGGCCCGGTTAGGGATTTCAGCTGCCTCTGAGGCCTGGGCTTCCCTTGAATTATCATTTGCAGGTGGCTAGGTGCCCGGGGTAAGATTTTCATCTGACAGGTGAGGCTTATCTCCCAGAGCTGGAGAATTGACTCTACAATTGACCAGGATGTTTTACCTTTGATGGTGTCCCCTGGCAGTCTGAGTCCCGGCTCAGGGGGCAGGGGTGGCATTGTTGCTCCCAGCCAAGCCTCTGGTCCTTTTAGTCATGAACTCACATGGAGCCTCAAACCCAAACAACAAGGGGAACACTGTGCAGTGGGGCTGGGGAGCAGGCGACTCCAGAGTCAGACCTGATTTGAGTATCGACTCTGCCACTGAGCAGCTGTGTCTCCCTGGCCAGCTTAATTAACCCCTCTGATCTTCCATTTCCCCATCTGAAAATGGGCCTAACGGTATCCATGTGACATAGTTATTGTGGAGAGTAAATAGGATAATGGGTGTAAAGTGCTTAGCGCAGCACCCAGCACCCTTGTAAGTGCCCAGTTAAATGCTGTCTTTACTCATAGTCTATGAATGTGATGCTCTGAGTGCCTACGCACTGCCTGGCATCAGGAGGATTCTGCCCTTGTCCCTGTTGCTGTGCTAGATCTACAAAGGCTTGAGGACCACACTTCCTGAGGGCTCCCACCCCAGGGAAAGGGCAAACTGCTCTGCCACCCAACCTTTACTGAGCTCCTACTAGGTGCTGGCACAGTGCGTGCCAGTAAGACCCTGCCCTGCTGCCAAGGAACTCAGGTTCCTGGGTCCATGGTTACGTCACAGGTTGATGGGGATGGTAAAAGGGGGTGCGTTGCAGAGGGCACTGAGTGGGGGAGAATGAACTTCGGGGTGATTGTGGGTGGCTTCACAGACAGGTGAAACCATCCTCATTTGTACTGTGCATTAAAGCACAAGAAAGATTTGGGGGCAGGGTGGGTGGTAGTTTTTCCGAAGACAAAATAGCGTTCACAAAGGCCTGGAGGTAGAGAGTTTAGGCAGCTCCTCCACTTTTCCATGAACACTCAGAACAGCTCCAACTCCAGCAGAGGGACACATTTCAGGCTGGGGGACACAGAGCTGGGCAAGCTGTTCAGAGAAGGCCCCTTCTCTCGAAAGAGGCAGTGGGAGACCAGGTTTGACAAGACTGGCCACAGGATCAGGGAGCTCGGGAAGTGGCCCTTCTGCCTGGCAGAAGGAGGCTTATTTAAACAAAACAAAAATAGGAGGGTGAGGGTAGAGGAGGAAAACAAGACCAGTCTGTGCTCTCGCTCTCCTGTGCTGGGTCAGAGGGTGAGGGTTAAGGGGGTGTACCTGGCCCCTCACTTCTGGTAGGGGCAGCAGCCCTGGGATGAGGGTGCACGACGCTGAAGAGACACACTCAGCCCACGTGGCAGAGGGGCCCAGGAGCCCAGTGTTGAGAGGAGTAAAGGACCTGCTCTTTGAGCTTGGAGGGCTTCTTAATCAGTTTTACAAGAGGCCTCCATCTCCACATGTCTCTCCTCATCAAGATTCCCTGGGGAGGGAAGAGGAGAGGGGTGCCGCCGTCCAGAGAGTTTCCCCAGATCCTCATGCCTGTGGCGTTTGCCTGGGCCCTGCTTGCCTCTTGTCTTCCCAGAACCGGAGCTGTGGAAGGGGTGGGGTGCCTGCCTGCCAACTGTGGATGCTGGATATCTGTGTAGTGGGGGTGCTGGGTGGCAAGAAGCATGAGGAAGGGTTGCCATACACTTCCTAGTTTTTCCACTTACTAGCTGGGTGGTAAAGCATGTCCTTTAAGCCTCCAAGCCTCATTATTGGTATCTACAAAATGGGGCAGTAATGCTCACCATCTGTAGTCATTCTGACGATGAAATAAGATCTAGAGGAGAAATCTAGCACAGGCCTGGCAGGTCCAGTCTTCAGCTTTGACACACACTGGCCTAGATGATGTTTCAGAGAAGTGTCAGGTGAGGGGTCGGCCTTGGTGAGGTCTGTTAGCCGGTGGGTGGGTTACTAGATGAGACCATCCATCAACCTTTGGGGATGATCTCATCATGCCTCTGCTTATAAATCCGTAAAATGGGGTTAATAATAGTACTTACCTCACAAGGTTATGTGAAGATTAAATGAATTATAAGTAACTGTGTTTGACTCTTAATAAATAGTGCTTAATAAATATTAGTCATTATTACTGCTTTTGTTATTCAGTTAGTTAGCTATTGAGGCAAAGTCTCAAGCCCAAGGATTTGGTTGCAGATATCAAAACAGGGGTCTAGAATGGGACTTGGCCTCAAGAGGGAGGCAGAAGACCACAGAAACCAGGGTCTAGGTGAAAGTTGGAACCTCTAGGTCATGCCAAGGCCTGGATAGGTTATCAAGTCTGGGTTGTGTGTGTAGGGGACTGCTCTGTGGCTCGTTGTAACCTGCTCCCACCCCTTCAGAACTCTCCCAACACATTTCCTGCTCGCCTTGGGTTCCATCCAGAAGGGCCAGATTAAGGTGGCGTGCTGGGGACACCTGCATCCCAGGCACCTCCCCACTGGGCTCCCACATGGTCAGGCTCAGAAAGGAGCAAGCCCAGCCCTGCGGGGAGAGGTGATGTCAGAGAAGTGGAACTTCCGTTCACCTACGGCTTCAGTGGCTCGAAGCTCCTCCCTTTCTCAAGAGGGGCTGTGCTGGGAGAGGCCTTGGGGGCTTCCAGCCAGGACTGGGGCGGGAGACAGCAGCCTCCAGGCTGGCTGAGGCTCTCATCTAGCTGGCATGTGTGGTAATGACCCTTCTTACCGCAAGCATCTGTTTGCATCCATTGATGCATGGAAGAATAAGACTTTGTTGGGTCGGGGGGACCCAGACCTTTAACTCTGTCCACAATTGGGGTTATATATTCAGAGTTGTGTCTGTTGGACCAGTGGAAGGGGCAGTAGAAGCCAGGATGCTGGGGGACAGAAGGGTCCCTGAGAGAGAATTCATCACAAAGGGCTGAAGAGGTCTGGTCTTGAGGTCTGGCTGCTGTAGCATGCCTGAGGGCTGGAGGGGTAGGGGTTCTGAGAACAGGTGTGTGGCTGGTCACCAAACCCCTTGGGGGAATTCCCTGGTGGTCCAGTGGTTAGGACTCCTTGCTTTCACTACCAAGGGCCCGGGTTCAATCCATGGTCGGGGAATTAAGATCCCACAAGCCACGGAGTGTGGCCAAAGGAAAAAAAATGTACATGTTTAAAAAAAGAAAAAACTCTTGGAACCCAGTGACATTGGTAGCCTGAGTGTCCCCGGAGGGAAAAAAAGTTTGTGTGTGTTGACTGAAAGGGTCATTTCATTTAGTCCCTAACCCTTTGGGAACAAAGCAACACTGCTGTGGAACCCCTCCTGCCTGCATCTGAACCTAACGCTGATTGAGCGAAAGTTCTTCCCACCCTGCAGGAGAATGCTGAGTACTTAGCACAGTGCCTGCTTCAAAGTAGGTGCTCCAAAATACTTGGGTAAAGTAATAATAAGATTAAAAAAGAAAAAAAACCCACCTCATTTAGTGGAGGGTTTTGTCATAGCAAATTTGCGGAGCAGTCAAGAGAGTGAAAACGCAGATCTATTCATGGGTGAGCTACTTCCTGGGGCTCTCAGATGCCGGGAGAGAGTTTGCAAAGGATTGAATCCCCCAGTTGGCAGATATTCCAGTCTGATATTGCTAGGAGCTTGGAGCTAGCGATATTTGGGTGTTGTTAGTGCCATTCACACCCACAGGCTGGTGAAGAAAGGGCTCTCTCAGTGTTTTCTGATGAAGGAAGGGTGGTTTGCCAACTGGAGAGATAGATGGAATCTAAGCAGGGGAAATGGAAGTCATTTGGCTGCACTGCTAAAGCATCACACGTTCACTGCTCACGGGGTTATTCACTTTTCCTTTCTCTTTCCTGCTAAGCTTACTGATGCACTGGCCCAAACCTGTTCATGTGGCTCTTGCTGTCTGGTCGCCCAGTGAGGAAGGATCAGCGGGCCTGCCAGCATCCAGACTATGGGAATTGTCTCTGAGGAGACTTGACAGTCCAGATAGGACACAAGGGGTTATTTCCTCTCCTCCTTTCCCATCTCCTGGTTCCCAATGCCCTCATGGTCTTCTCTCTCGCCTTCTCCTCAGCAATATAAGATCAAAGACTGTAAATTATTCATTCACAGTTGAATGGAGCACATTTCAAAGTCAGGGCTGCTGGGCATCTTGGTCTCAGAGTTGCCAAGGGTGAAGGCCCACATGTTTGGGTCCAGCAGCTCTGTCAAGTCCCGGCCCTGACATCTGGAGCCAGCCCTGCCTGATCCCTGCCCTTCCCACCTGTCTG
This sequence comes from Lagenorhynchus albirostris, assembly GCF_949774975.1. Classification (NCBI taxonomy): domain Eukaryota; kingdom Metazoa; phylum Chordata; class Mammalia; order Artiodactyla; family Delphinidae; genus Lagenorhynchus; species Lagenorhynchus albirostris. Next base: position 20,477,791 of record NC_083114.1, on the reverse strand, counting down.
ATTTCCTCCCTGACTTTTCCCTGTCCAGAGTTCCCTGCCCCACCTTACCCCAGAGGAAACCCAGTATCAGTGTTACTGCCTCCTGCCGTGCGGGTGTGTCTGTGGCCTCCAGGGCTACTGTTCCCCGGGACTCCCAGGCTGTCCCTTCAGATGGGAGCAGGGAGCCTGCATGTTTGAGAGGAGTGCTAAGATGAGCCAAGCACCGGACCAGTAGTCGTGCTAACAACCACTACAGCAAACATTTGATGCGTGTGCCACGCGTGTGAGGCACTCCTTTTAGCACTTTTTAATGTAACATCCCTATCTCACCCATAACAACCCTAGGCGGTAGATACTGTTTCTAGCCTGGTGTAACAGACAAGGAGACTGAAGCTCACAGAGGTCAAATGACTTGCCCAAGGTCACACAACCTGCAAGTAGCCAAGCTGAGATATGAATCCAAGCATCTGATACCAAAGTCCAACGATGTACCACTCTGCTAAAGCATATGCTAGTTCATTTATCCTTACACTGACCTCATGTACAGATGGGGAAACTAAGGTCTTAAGAAGATAAGTGACTCATTCTAGGTCATGTAGCTAGTGAGTGGCTGAGCCAAGATTTGTTTTCTTGTTTTTTTGGAATCTCAGTCTTTATTGGCTGCAAGGCTTCACACGCTCAGGCCAATGCCAGGGCTCAGATCTTGTTGAAAGCAGCAGTGTCAACGCTCTGCACATGCTCCTCGAACTTGGTGATCTCCTCTTCCAGCAGGTCCGTGCCCACCTTGTCGTCCTCCACCACACACTGGATCTGCAGCTTGTGGGTGCCGTAGCCCACGGGCCCCAGCTTGGAGGCCCCCCACCCCAGGTCAGCCCATCCAGCTGGATGGAGCACATGCAGGCCTCCAGCTGGGCCATGTCCGTCTCGTCATCCCAAGGCTTGATGTCCAGGAGAATGGAGGACTTGGCCACCAGGGCAGGCTTCTTGACCTTCTTCTCAGTGTACTGCTGCAGCCTTTCCTCCCGCAGCCAGGCAGCCTCCTGGTCCTCCTCCTCATCGCTGCCGAGCAGGTCAATGTCATCGTCCTCGTCCTCTGTGACGGTGACCGCCTTCCGGGTGGGGCGCTCCACTTGGTGCACGGGAGACACATGCTGGGTCTGTGGAGCTGTGGCCGGGTGGGTGGGCGAGCTTTTCTCTAGTGCACTCAGCCAGGCCTCCAGCTTGCAGACAGCCTGCTGCAGATCCTGCACCACCCCTCGCAGGCTCTGGTTCTCCACTTCCAGGCTGGCGATCCGGATGACAAGCTCACTGTGGTCTCCACCGGGCCCACTGGAGGCCGCAGGGCCTGAGCTTCCAGCCAAGGACTTATGGATGTTTTCTCTGGCTCTTGTGACGTCACGGAGGATCACGCTGGCGCCATTCTCCTGGTGTGAGGAGCCAGCCATGGACCCGTTCATCTGCTCATAGAATTTCCTTTCTGCATCATCATATTTGAACTTGTCAAACCAGATCTTCTCGTGCACTAGAAAGTTTGTGGCCATTTTCACACCAGCCAAGGACACAGCGACCAATGAGGAGGGCTCGGCGTACGCAACGGCAGAGGAAAGAGCCTGAGCCAAGATTTGAATCCAAGACATTCTAATTCAGAATCGATGTCCTTTGTACCACCTTCCCTGAGACTGATGGGTGAGCTGACATTCTAGACACCCTTATGAAGGGAGGGATGAAAGAGACCCACTTGCAGACCCAAGGAGACTCAACCTGTGTGCTGGGTGGGGTGGGGGCCCCAGGGAGCCCTGGATGATGATGGATCCAGGGTCTGGAATTTCTTGAGCATGAATGTCAGCATATGTGTCCGTGATATGGATTCAATCTAATGCCACCCTCATTCAGAGATTCAGAAGAACTGACAAAGGAGAGAAACAGAAGCACTTCCTCTCTGAGCTGTTGCTTACCAATGAGCTTTTATCTCCAAGTAGCAGAATAATCATAACCCATAGCTCCTGCGTGTGGCTGATTAGCTTTGCTGCAAGTTTCATTTGATTACAACACGAAAGTCTGTCCCTGACTTTGGTTGCAGCTATATGGCTGCTTGCTTACAACTGAAAAAGAGAGGTAGAGGGACCAGTAGGACCCAGGAGCATCAGATAATGAGGTTGGTGCTTTAAGAGCATGTTCATCAACAAAGACCATTTGTGTGGCCCCATCCAGTGTGCAGAGCCACTCTGTATGTCATCTTAATGGGTCATCACAGCAACCTGGGGCTTTCTTCCCATGGGGTAGTGGCCAATAGTTTCAGCCATTCACAAGGGTGGGGAGGAAGGGGAATAGGATGGAGACAGTGTTTGGTTTATATAAAAACTGCGAATGTGTGGATTGCAGGGTGTGTATTTCATTTTTAAGACAAATTAAAAACCTAATCTTGTCTTGTGCTTGAACCTGAATAGTACTAATCTTATTTATGTTATTTTTGAGTGCTTGCTATGTGCTGGGCACCATGCCATGTGTTTACTCAACAGAGCAACTTTATCCAGTGGGGAAAAATACTAACCTCATTTTACCGGTGAGGAAAGGGAGGCTGGGACAGGTGGAGTGAACTGCCCCGGAGGTACAGCTGGTAAGGGAAGGAGCTAGGATGTGAAGTCAGGGAGTGTGATTCCAGAGCCTGTACCTTTCTTGCTGGGCTGTTCTGCAGGAGAGTGTCTCTCAGGGACCCTGACTTCCCACAAAGAGCCCGGTGGGCAGTGGGAATGCAGGGTCCTCTGGCAGGAGGGTCCTCTGACCCTCTAACCTGCACCTTCCTCATCTCTAAAGGAACGTTTTGTGATCCATCTCACAGGTGATTGTGGGGTAACTCCTTGCTAGCTATGAAGCACTGTTTACCTGTTCGTGGATAGGAGGCAGTGGTGAGCAGGGCAGAGGGAAATCCTTCCAAGAAGAGACAGATTTGGACAAGAGGGTACAGGTGGCCTGAGACCTGTGGCCCAGGTTTGGGACCTTAGCATATGCTTTTCCCTCTGCTGGGAATGCCCTCCCCTCCCCCCTCTTCTCATGACTGGGTTTTTAAAACTTTCAGCTGTCAGCTTAAATGTCCTCTTTTCAGAGAGATGTTCTCCCTTCCCACCCCTGGTAGACTGGCCTGAGTCCCTACCTCGGCCAGCCCTGGGAGCTTTCCCTGACTCCTCCACTTCATCCCAAACCTCCCTACAATATCCAGCCCTACCTGTGTATGAATTATTCCGGGAGAAGCTGAGGACTCATTATGGGGACAAATATTCCAGCAAAAGCCATCTGGCTGGAGAAGAGAGAGAGTGGGGTGGCATTTATTGTCAGGAAGCAATTTCTCATGGTAATTAAATTCTCACACGTGTGTGTGTGTGTGTGTGTGTTGTGTGTGTGTGTGTGTGTGTGTGTGTTGGGGAGATGTGTTTAATCACTGTCCCCCTCCCAGGGTCTAATCTAGCCTGTGTCATACCAAAGTCCTGGGTCTAAATAGCACCACCCTTCCCCTGACTTGGGGGAGGAGGGGTGGTGTCGGTTCATGTTTTTGATTAAAGAAAAAAAAAAAGAATCAGAGCCTCAGTGAGGTTTCATGAGAAATGGTGGGAGCAGCAGGGTCGAGGGGAGCTGATTATGTAGATGTGTTTAAGCTCTCACCCAGGGATGGATGGCTTCCATAATCCCACCGGGGGCTGAGACCCCGGCCGTGTTTGCTGGCTCAGATGCAGCTGGGGCCATTTCTCAAGTTCATGGAGGAAGGGGATGAGCAGGTGCACAGGAGGAGGGGCTGCCTGTCAGGTGAGGGTCCTGAGGGGTGGGGAAGAGTTGTGGAGGAGCCCTTTCTCTTCTGCAGCACGTACTCAGCCTCTGTCCCCACAAGTGTGTCTGCCTCTGGGCGACACTTTGTTGCACAAATGCTAACCCGGCCTCTGCTACAGACGTGCTGTGTAGCCCTGAGCTAGTCCTCTGGTCTTTCTGCTCTTGTGTTTTCAGTCTGTAAAATCGGGTGAAGCTTTGGAGATAGATGGTGGTGATAGTTGTACAGTAATGCAAATGTATGTTATGTATATTTTAACACACACACACAAATTCTAAAAGAAAAATCAGGTGAATCTGTAGTTTCCTTCTGGTCTTAATGTTCTCTGGATTGATGATCCTGGATTCAAAGAAATGTCAAAGGGCTTATCATTATTCCAAGAACAGGCTGTGTGACCTCAGCTAAGTCTGTTTCCCTCTCTGATTCCACTTCCTTTGGTGGTGGCAGAATCGCTTCTCCAGACCTGGCCAGTTGCTTCCCCTCACTCCTTAAGTTTCCTGCCATGTCTCTGAAGTTTGCCCCCTCTCCAGAGCCTGGACACCCCCTGTCTTTGGATCTCCCAGCATCACTCGTCTCAGCCTCTGGTGGCTTTTTGTAGAGGCTGAGGGGGACCTCTGCTTGGCTATTGAATGAGCCATTGAGAATTTCATGGATAATTCAGGAACACAAGTCAAACAGGAGGCTGGAAGCTCTGGATTTATGAAGAAAAATGAGTCAAACTTGGCAATTTATGAGCAGCTCAGAATAGCAGCATGGTGGTGGGTGGGGAAGGCTGGAGGACTGCTCTGAAGGGTTGGGGGCACAGTTGGGGGAGGCAGATGTGCTAGTGGGGCTGGAGAGAGCATAGGGAGCCTGGGCCTTAGCACCCAGACCACTAGCTTTGTGGGAAGTTGTCTGTGCCCTGGACAAATGGACAAGTGTTGTCCAGTGAGGGGGCAGGGACTCCTCAGGCATCAGAGGGAGGGTCCAGGCCACAAATCCTAATTTGGTCTCCCTGTGGCCTGGCCTTGGCTGGGTACCCAAGAGAAGAGAGGTGAAGGCAGAGAGGGGGCACATTCTCCAGCCTTGGGGGGTACACGGCCAGAATGGAGAGGCTTAGTTGGCCTTCAAGGGGGAGAGAGAGGGAGAGAGAGAGAGAGAGAGAGACCCTCACTTGTCCAAGAGGCTTCTTTTTGAGGTTTTTCCAGTCTTCCAGGTGGGGCCCACAGTCTGAAGGTGGTGAGATACTTCACATAAATCCAATCCTAGCAGCCCAGAGGGTCATCCCAAAGGCCACCCCAAGGTCAAAGCCCCTGAAATTTTATGGGTCCCAGTAGAGGTGGAGTGGGGTGGGAATCTGACTGGTTTTGCTCCCATGGCTGACAAGTAATGTCTTGTCCCTGTCACCTCCCCAGCATGGTTCCTCCTGGATAGTTCCACCTTCTATCCAGTTTCCTCCACTTGGGATGGACTCCAAGCATTGCATTCACAGGTACAAGGTCTAATAAAAATGGCTTATGTCTGAGGATCAGGGATGGAGAGAGTAGGGATGAGCCCCAAGTAGACACGGCTTGTCTGGGTGTCATGGAAAAAGTTCACATCACCCGTTAGGGCTCAATTGCCTCATCTGAAAAATGGGAATGGCTTTCCCTTCCATCAACCCCTCTCATATACTTACTCATACAGCTCATAAACTGTGATATGACTGAAATAAAATTATGAATGAATATGTGTTTGTAATCCTCTAAGGTGTTGTATTGAGGTGGTAGATTCTTTTATTAATTTTCCATGGGAATCAACCTCAATCACCTCTCCTTCTTGGGCTTTAGATTCCCCATGTCTGAAATGAAGAGATTAGACCAAGTCAACTCTCAGTCTCTTCCAACTTGAACAACATCTAATCCTATAACTATCTTTGTATCTCAGTTCCTGATCAACACATTCCTAGTTGAGTGTGGGGATTTAGGGTCCAGAGCTTGGAGGAGGCAGGGTTTTGTTCAAACAACCACTTAATAAAATGATTTCTAGGTAGGGGGCCTTACTGCTTTCTCTTAATCTCTTCCAAGGCCCTATTGAAGATATGACTAGATGTGTGCATTCTTCTGACTTAGATGGGTGGGACTGTCCCTTAGAATGTATTAGAAAAATTTCCCCAGAACTCAGGTTATACAATGTGGAACATTCCCTTTTTAAGAACCAAAGGACGTGGAATGTCAAGGGGCTTAAAGGCTCCTGAGGTAAGGGTGAAGATGCACCGTTGACTTGGGAATCATTATTTAGGGTCAACAAATAGTTATTGAGCTCATACTGTGTACCAAATGCCGTTCCAGGTGCTTTCATATTCATTTTTCTATTTGGTTCCATAATAATCATGGGAGGAAGGCAGTGTTATTGTCTTTTGGTAGATGAGGAAGCTGAAGCTCAGAGAAGTAGAGGAGCTGTGCAAGGTCACAGAGCTGGGAGTGGTGGAGCTGGGACACAAGTCCAGGTCTATCTGATCTCAGAGTCAGAGCTTCCCCTGGAAAGTGACTTCTTATTCCAGGGTCACTTTTATGTCCATTAAAGCCACAATGTCATCTCACCATTGGTCTGTACTGATTTCTCTTTGATTATGGTGATATTTTCTGTTTCTTCATATGTCTAGTACTTTTGGATTATATCCTAGACATTGTGAATGATATATTGGAGAGACTTTGGATTCTACTATATTCCTCTAAAGAGTGCTGATTTTTTGTTTTTAATTTGGCTGAACTCACACTTCAAACTTTTATCTCCTCTCTGGTGGGCAGCAGCTGAAATCTCACTTCAGTTCTGGTAATCTTAGCTGGGCTTTTTGGAGTCTTCCCTGTGCATATATGTTGAAGGATCAGCCAGAGATTTGGGTAGAGTTTATATATAGATGTTAGAGCTTAATCTCTGTGGCTCTCTCCTTTCTGGAATTTCTGCCATCACTTTCAGCTGCTGTGTTCATCCACACTTTCTCTCTGATTCTTCAAGCCACTAAGGCTGCAGGTTTCCTAAAAATTGAACTATCCTGTAGGACACTGACTGTGGTCTTCCCTCAGGAGGAATCCTTTAAAAACATGAAATACACCCATTGTCCTTCTTCCAAGTGTCAATTACTCTCTGATTTCTGCCTGCTTTTTGTTTTACCAGTGTCTTTAGGTAGTTTTAAAATATTTTATCCAGAGTTTATAGGTTTTTTAAAAAAAATATTTATTTACTTGGATGCACTGGGTCTTAGTTGCAGCAGGTGGGCTCCTTAGTCGTGGCATGCAAACTCTCAGCTGCAGCACCAGGGAAGTCCTCTGAGTTTATAGTTGTTATGTGTGGGAGGACAGGTCTGACAGGAGCCACTTGACCATCACTGGAAGTTTTGTTCTCCTTTTGAGCACGAGGTTCCTCTTACGGCTCTTACTAGACAGGGTCTGTTCTTAAAGCTGTGCCAGGCCTAGTAGTTTCTAGGAATCTGGTATTTAACTCACAGTAGTAAGTATTTATGTGTTGTCACTGGCTTTTGGAAATGTGCAGCTGTGTTCATGACAGACTTCTGGGTGGCTTTGCATCACGTGCGTGTTCCCTTCAATATCACCTCTCTTGGGAAGGATCACTTCTAGACTGCAAAGGGCATCCAACCTCAGGTCTCCCTTCCAGGTGCCATCATGCAGGGAGGTGGAGGGGCAGGCTTTGTCCTTCTCAGAAGCACCCTTTTGGCAGTCTCCACTGGGAGGACAAGAGGGGTCAGGAGGGAGAAGGAGACAGACTCTCCAACTCACCAATGTCATCCAAGTATGTATCTCTTTAAACTCTGCCTTAGGGAGTTTGTCAGATGGCCACCACCTGTCCAGGCTCCTCCAGACACCTTCTGGAGCTGCAGGTGTGTGCCAAGGGCTGGAGAAAATTGGCTCTTTCCCTAAGTTCCTTTTCTCTTTTGTGGCGATATCAGAAAGGCCAGAGCATCATGGCAAAATCCATGTTTTTTTAAATTTTTATTTATTTATTTGTTTTTGGCTGTGTTAGGTCTTCGTATCTGTGTGTGGGCTTTCTCTAGTTGTGGCGAGCAGGGGCCACTCACTATCGCGGCCTCTCTTGTTGCGGAGCACAGGCTCCAGATGTGCAGGCTCAGTAGTTGTGGCTCACGGGCCTCGTTGCTCTGCGGCATGTGGGATCTTCCCAGACCAGGGCTCGAGCCCGTGTTCCCTGCATTGGCAGGCAGATTCTCAACCACTGAGCCACCAGGGAAGCCCCCCATGTGTTTTAAAAAATGTTCCTTCTTTGTAGAGGGGTTGTTTTTCTCTCCCTTTTCATCTTAAAAAAATCTTGTGTGTTAGAGAGGTGAAGCCAGAAAGAGAATGTCCCTCTGATGGCTGAGAATTATTGTTTTAAAGGCTTTATTTAAGCCGCTCTTAACAAAACTCAAACATCTGGCTTGTGGTGCCTGAGTGCCAACTTTCAGCTTGAACGGAATGCATGAAGATGGCAGGCACCCAGGATGGAGGGAAGGAGGGCAAAGCCCGCTGTGGCGTTCTTGGCTGTCGTTGTTGTCATGGCCATCATGGCCACTGTCTGTGCTGTGCCTTCTCCCTGGGGCAGGGACAGGGGCAGGGGCAGCAAACCACTTTCTCGAGTATGTCTTTATGCTAGAGACATTTTGCTAAGGGGAATGTATCCATGTCCAGCTTTCAGGGCTTAAAATCTAAAAAAGAATAAGGCCTTAAGCCTAAGAGAAGCAGGGCTGGCGGGAAAGGGAAGGAAGGTTGTATTATATTTATCCAACACATGTTCTGTGCCAGGTATTTCATATCCATTGTTACGTTCAGTTCTTGTAACAACTCCATGAGGTAGGTGTTGATGGCCTTTCATTCCAGGTAAGAAAACTGAGGTCATAACTCGCTGAAGTTTACTCCATTGGCAAGTGGCAGAGTCAGGAGTCAATCTCAAGGCTGGTGCCTCTAGAGTCTAGGTTTCTTCCATCATCTCCAAACTTCATCAGGTCCAGCTTTCACATTTTACAAGCAGGGAGACTGAGGCCAGAGCAGGAAAGGGCCTTGGCCAAGGTTCCTTAGGTAAGAGGCAGAACTGGCACTTGGCCTCTGTGCTTCAGCTGGGTGGTGGAGGATGAGTGTAGAATGGCACAGCCTGAGGGCACCAGGGCTGTAGCCCCTTGGAAACTGCACAGCTCCCGGGACCTGGTGGCCCTTACCCGAAGCGTAGGAGTGGGATGATAAAGAATGCTGGAGTGGTTCCTGCTGATGCACCGCTGATCTGTCTGTCAGCATCTGTTTGCCTGCTCTCTGATCACTGTGTGGGCGGAATCTTCCCATTAGTATTTCACTCCCAGGGTCGCAGAACAGCCAGGCAGTTAGGATGCCCAAGATTGGAATCTCTTGCAGCTGCCTCTAAATGTAGTCAGGAAAGCTTTCTTCTCTATTCTTGAGCCTCAGTGTTTCCAGCTGTAAGATGGAGGCAAGGGACCTGCCTTGGAGGATAGGAGCGATGGAGAAATTCCTAAATGATGTTTTGGAGGCCCTAGAAGTTAAATCAGATGAATATAGGACATCCCTATCATGAGTTGGTCATTTGATCTTTTTCTCCCTACTCTCCTTGCTCTTCCCTTCCCTCCTTTCTTCCTTTTCCCTTTCATGACATTTGTTGAGCATCTGAATGGCCAGGAATAGTGGCAGAAGGAAGGACTGGGAGGTGGGACTGGGCAATGGAATTATGTAGGAAAGGGTGAGTATGTTTGGAGAACTTCTTGAGACTCTCAGGAACTGGGGGAGGCATAGGAAAGAAGGAAAAGAAACTTCAGTAAAGGTAAAGGTGGCCATCAGACCAGAGACAAGCCCCAGGAGAGGCCAGAGGAGGCGAATTTAGAGGGATATCGGGTCTTCACGTATTGAGAACCAGGCTAAGCCTGAAGAGACCCCAGCCAGGGTGGGGAATTCTGTGTCCTTTTCTATCAAAACCACACCTCGGAGTTCTTTTGTCCAAGATTACCCCAAGGAACTCAAGGAACCAGGCAGCGGCTGCTGTAGGTCCTGCTGGCTGGGATCCTCTCTGGAAGTTGCAGGGTCTGTGTCCCGAGTCTGGGGGAGGGGACCTGTTCTGTTGACATTTGGCAGGAGGTCTTTTTGTGGTCTAGATTCTAAGACAGTATGTCCTAGTGCGGCTGCCCATGGGATCCTCCAGTGCTTGGTCCATTCTGCCCTTGGCACTCTGTTCCCACCAGTGAATTGGATGGGGGAGCTGTTTCTCTTTGAGGATTGCAGTGTCTCAGAGACAGGGACTCTGTCATGTTCACCTGGGTATCCCCAGCCCCTAGCCTACCTGTGGCTGATCAAAGTCAAGGCTGAGGCAGTATGGAAGAGCAGAAAGAATAGGGATGTTCAGGTTGATCAAGTCTGAGTTAGCATTCAAGTTCTGCCACCTTTGAGCTGTGTGACCATCAAAGGTCAGATTCCCCTAGTAACATATTCAGTGACCTAAATTTGTGTGTGGGAGGTTTATAGGGGTGTGTGCTCGAGAAGAATACCTATACAGGGGCGAGAGAAGCAGGATGGGGCAGAGGGAGAAGTCGCGTCGTGGTGCAGTTGCAACAGAGGCCTCAGCTGATGCCATGGGGAGTCCTGGGGCTGGAGTGGTCCTTGAGAGTTGTCCAAGATTGAGACAAAGGAGCCAGACCTTTGTACCCCCATTGTCCAGTCATTGCATGTGGGCTCCCAGGGAAGGGGTGGCAGCTTTGACAAGGCAGCTTTCAGCTGAGGGCAAATGCCTGAAGCAGGACTCAGCTGTGAACCTCAGTAGTTAACAGTGCTGGCAGCTGGGGTAGTGAGGGCCTCAGCCCTGGAGGGATAGCATCCATTACAGGGATTTTGAGTAAGCTGCTTAGCTTGACTGAGCCTCAGTTTCCACAATTGTGAAAGGGAGACAATTGATTTTTTTGTTCAGCACCTCTTTCAGGTGCTGGGAAACATGGCAGCAAACAAGACAGACAAAGTCCCCACCCTCAGGGAGCTTACATTCTAGGTGGAAAGAGAGATGACTAGAGTTAGAGGGTGCTAAGTTCCGGGGAGAAACCTAAGGCAGAAAGGAGACAGACTGCTGAGTTGGGTAGTTCTCTATTTTATATATGGAAGGCAGAGCAGCAACCTGAAGGAAATGAGGGAGGGTGCCATGACACCATCTAGGTCAAGGTTTCTCAACGTCGGCACTGCTGACATTTTGGATGGGATAATTCTTTGTTGTGGGGTTCTGTCCTGTGCATTGTTTGATGTTTAGCAGCATCCCTGGCCTCTACCCACTAGATGCCAGTAGTTCCCTCTCTCCTGTTGTAACAGCCAAAAATGTCTCCAGATATTGTCCCCTGGGAAGTGGAATTGTCCCCTGGTTGAGGACTTCTGGTCTAGAGGAAGAGAATCCCAGGCAGAGGGAACAAGAGCAAAGGCCGAGAGGTGAGCGTGCTTGGTACGTCCATGGAACAGCGAGGAGACCGGTGTGGCTGGAACGGAGTGACCTGGGGAGAGTGCGGGCAGAGGGGATGGAGAGATGGCGGGTCATGAAGGACCTTGTAGGTCATTGTCAGGATTTTGGCTTTGACTCTACATGAGAAGGAAGCCCTTGGAGAGTTTTGCACAGAGAAATGATAATGATCTGGCTTATATTTAAAATGAATTCCTCTGACTGCTCCTTCACAGTGGTGATGGAAGATTAAACATGAGGTTTCTGACACACAACAGGGGCTCAATAAATGTGCCTGTCATCCTTAAGAACAGGTGGAGTGCACCCTTGGTTTGCATTTGAGGTCATTGTGCAACTTGGCTACCATCCCATCCTAGGAATATATAGTTAGTTTTTGTGACTCAGGCCTAAATGAGGACCCAAGAATTTTAAGAGCTGGAAGGGGCTTTCAGGTGAGCGGAGCCTAAACCACTTATTTGAGAGAAAAATACTGAGCCTAGGGAGGTGAAGTAACCTGAGCAAAGTCTCCCCCTGCATCAGTGGCAGTGCTAGGGTTAATCTGCGTAGGACTACTCTTTGTGAAGGGAAGTCTTTGATGGTGACCTAGTTTGTGCTGCTGCCTTATGTGTGTGGGTTTTTTTTTTTAATTAAAAAGAGAGATAAAATTCAAAGACAAGAAGAAAGTGCCCAAGGCTGGATGGGCTTTTGCACAAATAAAGGATTTGACTGGAAAATTAGTCGTAAAATAATAATCATCAAAAGATGGAAGCTGGGAAGCCAGATTGCCAAGTCAGCACCATAGTAGATCCTTTCTGAAGTAGTGGAGCTACCATGTTGTTTCTGCAGAAGGGGCAGAAGGAATGGTTGCTGTGAGACCCACTTACAGCCGGCTTTGTGTTCTTGGGTTTGAGTGATATTTTTCTAATGGGTGAGTCCCATTCTTAGATGGGAAACGAAGGCAGAGATAACCTTGAATTTGACCCCACTGACTGATGATGTTCATTGTGGTGTAGACAGAGCCTGGATGTAGGGCCCCGGGATCTGGGCTTTATTGGGTCACCACTGTCTGGTTTTGTCACCTTGGTCAAGTTATGAAAAGTTCTGATACTTCCACTTCTTCACTTCTAGACCAGGGTCAGTAGTTCCTCCATTTTCCCAGGGTGATCCAAAGAGAAAAACACTTTATCTCCCAGTTTCTTGGCTCAGTGCTTTGCATTGAATAGGTGCCTGATGTACATTTGTTGAAGGAATGAATATTTATAGAGAAAAATGAGGTGACGTATGGGAAACATTAAAGTAGAGCATGAAGGATTTTGTAAGAATCTCTGAATATTGGTGGGTGAACTCCTGGTCTCTGGTGTGTTGGTGGGTCCTAGATTGAGAGGTTCCTTTTGTCCATCAACCTGCCACAGGCCACACTGTATGGAAACTTTCCAAGTGGGAGAGTTTCTCTTCTATGCCTTGTGAGACTTGCAGAGGGGTAGTTCAGGTATCCGCATCTGGGGCACATTTCATTGCCAGGGCCTGATACTGGGGCCTTTCCTGACTCCCATGGGCAGGGGTAGGAGTAAGCATTCTCCCAGGGCTTGGGGACCTGCCCCAGTTCAGGCAGGACCATAGAAGACACAGTCCCTGCTCAGGGTGACTTCTCAGGCCCTCAAAGGAAGCTTTGAAGTCTGTAGACCTGGGATTGAATCTTGGCTCTGTCAGTTGCTATTATGTGTTCTCGGGCAAGTTGCTAAAAACCTGCCTCAGTTTTTTTCATATGTAAAGTGGGATTATTATAAGCAACAAAATAAAAAATAGATAAATTGGACTTCATAAAAATTAAAAACTTTTGTGGATACTATCAAGAAAGTGAAAAGACAGCCTACAGAATGGGAGAAAATATTTTCAAATCATGTATCTGATAAAGAACTTGTATTTAGAATACATAAAGAACTCTTACAACTCAATAATAAAAAGGCAAGTAACCCAATTAAAAATGTGCAAAGGATCTGAATAGGCATTTCTCCAAAGAAGATGTACAAATGGCCAATAAGTACATGAAAAGATGCTTAACATCATTAACTATTAGGGCAATGCCAAGCAAAACCACAATGATATACCACGTTATAATGGTGGGATGACCATAATCGAAAAAGACAAGTGTTGGTGAGGATGTGGAGAAATTGGAACCCTCATACACAGATATTGAGAATGTAAAATTGTGCAGCCACTTTGGAAAAAGTTTGGCAGTTCCTTAAAAAGTTAAACATGAGTTACCATATGATTCTGCAATTCCACTCTTATGTATACACAAGAGAAATGAAAACGTGTCCACACAAAAGCTTATACACAGATGTTCATAGCAGCATTATTCTTTCTTTCTTTCTTTATTTGCGGTACGCGGGCCTCTCACTGTTGTGGCTTCTCCTGTTGCGGAGCACAGGTTCCGGACACGCAGGCTCAGTGGCCATGGCTCACGGGCCTAGCCGCTCCGTGGCATGTGGGATCTTCCCAGACCGGGGCACGAACCCGCGTCCCCTGCATCGGCAGGCAGACTTTCAACCACTGCACCACCAGGGAAGCCCCACAGCATTATTCTTAATAGCCAAAAGGTGGAAACAAACCAAATGGCCATCAACTGATGACTGGATAAACAAAATGTGGTATGTTTATGCAATGAAGTATTATTCAGCAATAAAATGAATGAAGTACTGATACATGCTGTAGCATGGTGAACCTTGAAAACATCATGCTAGGTTAAAGAAGCTAGTCACAAAAGATCACATATTGTATGCGTCCATTTATATGAAACATCCAGAATAGGCAAATGTATAGAGATAGGAAGTAGATAAGTGGTTGTCTCCAGGGGAATGGAAGGGTGGGTGGAGTGAAAACTAAAAGGTGTGGGGTTTTTTGGGAGAGGTAATGAAAACATTCTAAAATTGGTAGTGGTGATGGTTGCACAACTCTGAGAATATACTAAAAACCATTGAATTGTGTACTTTAACGGGTCAGTCGTAAAGTATGTGAATTGTATCTCAACAAAGCTGTTAACCAAAGAAAAATGGAGTTATTAATAGGTCTACCTCTCAGTTTCCTTGTGAGGGTCAGTGAGATAATGCACAGCATCTGGTATGTAATGAGCTCCCAGAATATGCTAATTATTTTATTATTAACATTATATAGGAGGGAATTCCCTGGCGGTTCAGTGGTTAGGGCTCTGCACTTTCACTGCAGGGGGCACGGGTTCGACCCCTGGTCGGGGAACTAAGATCCCACAAGCCACACGGCTCAGCCAAGAAAAGAAAAATTATATAGGAGATAAGGGACAAAGTAGCTAGCACAGTTCTTGACAAAGAGCTGGTGGCTGCAGTGTTAGCGCCCATCCTGTTCTTTGTACAGGCAAATCTGAGAGGTGCAGAGAGACTCCCACTGAATCCAGGTCTCTGGTCAGCACATGCCTTTAGATCTTTACACCTCCAGTTTGGAGACCTCTCGTGTTAAGCAGCCAGGGGAAAGATTGGTTTGGGCCCCATTACAGGGTTATTAAAACCACAGACCTTTACGTTTCTCTGGAGAAACTCAAAGGAGCATTTGTGGGCTAGGGACCAGTCTGTCAACCTGTCCCTGTTTCACCTCCTCTTGTCCCCGTTCCTCATTCAGTCAGGGACTCAGCAATTTCTTTTCTTTTTCTGGGATTACTCAGTAAGGAGCTGAATTATTGTTTTTATTAATGGGATTCCCTGAGCATTTTCAATTTGAATCCTTCCCTGTAGCCTAAGTCTCCCCGCCCCAATTTCTCTTTGTAATGCGGATTAGCTACTTGGAAGGATATTTTACATTATTTTGCTCCCAGGAGGCATGGAGAAGACAGGGCTGATATGGGGGTTGTGTGGGAGGCTTGTACAAAGGTGCTAGTTTTAGTGATTTTAATTCTATCCCCCACCTCTGGTCCAGGACAGAGCCGTCATTCGCCCTCCTTCTCCTCCAGCCTCTCTCCCCTCTGTCCCACACGCCCCATGTTGGTGTGGTAAGAGGGAGTTATGGGGCTGAGGGGGAAATGCACCATGTGGATTCCTTTATTTCCCCACTGTAAGGTCTAGTACACACAGGGAGTTTCAGGGTCCCGGTTTCACATGGGACATGTGTGAAGGAGAGGGAGAGAGATTGAGTCTAGTGGATGCTGGTTGTTCTCTGGGGTAGCTTCAGCCACAAATGAGCTGCCTCACCCACAGCCTTACCCCTCCCAGGGGTGGTCTGCATCCAACGACTGCTCACTGTTGGGAGGGAGGTATAAGGGCTCGGCCCCTTCCTCAGAGTGGGACAAATCTGAAGGGCCATCTTAGCTCCATCACTCGCTGTGGGATCTGCTGAGGCCTTTGCTATGACTATATCATAGTTCAATTCCTCCCTCCACCCAATCCTGCTTCCCTCACTCCTGAGATAGACACAAGCAGCCTCTGACATCCAGGAGCTGGCCTTACACTTAACCTAGGCCCGTTAGACATAAACCCTCTTACAGAACACTGGACGAGGCCAGTCAGTGACCATGATCAAAGGAGGCACAAAACAAGACCACTCTGTAATCTCGTCTAAGCAAAGACAAAAGTATGATCACTGTGCAAACCACAAAAATAACAAACATCCTCCTTTACTGACTAATGTGAGTGATGCTGCTTCTTTTCCCAACTACGGCTTTAGCCTCACTTTGGTCTCTCTCCTTCTAGATTAGATTTATTAAGCCATCTGAACATCGAATATAATCACAGATGCATATGAAGCATAGAAGAACCCTTGTTTCCTAATAGCAGCCAATTCAGAGCAAAATTGAACCATCTCCTAAATCACCTAAAATGAGTCCAAATCCTTTAGGTCCTTTTTAACATCCCCTTACTGAGATGTCCTACAAGTCCTCATGATGTTCCTCACTCCAGCAAGCAGTAACGCCAACTTGCTCACCTGTGGAGGTGTTCCTTGGGGTCTTTGGCTGGAGGCATTGATGCTCTTCCATGGGTGTCGACCCCCAGGAAACTCCTAGGAAACTTTCTGAACATGAACCTCTGTCTACCTAAATCCACCTGAGAAAGTTAGTGCCAGGAGTGGCCCAAGAGGCAGCACCTAAAATGATCTTGGAACTGAAGGGCAGAAAAATCTGAATATCAAGGCCAGTTTGCTTCTCCAAGATCATAACCATGACTGGGAAGGAGTGGGATCCCCAAACTTGCGATGGGAACATCTGGGTCAGTGCACCTGAATATCATCAATCTTCAGATCCCTCTGGTCCTTTGGGCCTGCAGATGGCCTGATCTTCCCTATTAAAGGCCACTCACCTCCTCTGCTCTGCCCTTGCTGGAGGATGATGCAGAGGCCTTGGACAACATACACTGCCCTTAGACTCCAGCCCCACCTCTCCTCTGGTCGTCAGACAATTACTGGGGTAAAGTCAACACATAACTTGGCTGGAGGAAGTGCTGGGTCTACTATAAAAGGGAAGGGACTTTATACCCTAGTTGTTGCAGGACCCAGACAGTGTGTTCCAGCAGGAGTGAGTGAATATGTACAGGATCCCTTACAGTGCAAGAGGGATAGGAGGCACTCATTCTCCCAGCTGCTGGGAGTGTTGGCAGCTGATAGCTCTCAGCTGAGTCCTCCAACAGTTTCCCTCAGCTGGAGAGAGCTACTAAGACCAAGATTATACCTCCTTCCCAACATAGGCTTCATTCAACAACTGACAATGGTCTGGGGAGGATAAAATTCCGGCCCTCTCTCCTCAAAGTGGGATGACTGGAGGGCCATTCCAACTCCAGAGCTGTCTTTGGGAATCAGATGAAGCCTTTGTTGCAACTGCATTGCAATTCCTCTCCTCTGCCCATTTCTTCACCCTCTCCTCAGGGTTGATCCTGGAGGCACTCCCATAAATTTCCGGTGTGTAAATTTCTGTTTTATTTCCCCAGATAACCCAATCTTAGACAATGAGAAAGAGAATGAGAAGAAAGAAGATGTGAAAAGAAGGAATAATGGAGGAAAGGGGATGAACCCTCTGAAGATATGGGTCCCTCTCTGGAACTCCAACTGAGGCTAGATGTTTCAGCCCTCATTTCAGTGCAGAAGGCTCTGCAGGGGGTGAGAATGGCCCATTAAAGTGACATAAAAGGGCAGTTCTCCATTAACAACTAGAAGTGGGGTGGAGCTGTGGAACAAGAACAATGGGAAAACAAGATAGGTTAGTTGGACATGAAAAATAGTACTGTTGAGATAAAACTCAATATAAGGTTTGAAAGGTAAAGTTGAAGAAAATTCTCAGAAAGTAAAAAAAGAAAAGGACAAGAAAAATAAGAGAAAAAAAGAAGAGACCAAGAGGAGCAATCCAGGAGGTCTAACATCTAAGTGATGGGTGCTGCAAAGCAGACAGAGGGCTGAAAATTATCAAGAAATAATGCAAGATAATATCCTAAAGCTGGAAGACCTGAAGCTACATATTGAAAGGACCTGTGAATACTAGACCAGTTGGATAGCCATATGAAAAAGAAATGAACATTAATCCTGGTCACATACCATATACAAAAATTAATTCAGGATGGATCATAGACCTAAATGTGAAAGATAAAACAGTATAGTTTCTAGAAAACAAAAAAACCCCAGAAGAATAGCTTCATGTCTTTGGGATGGGCAAAGATTTCTTAAATAGAATACAAAAACCACTAATTATAAAAGAAAAATCACTAAATTTAGGCCCTATTAAAATTAAGAACTTCTCTTCAGTAGAGATGACATTAAGAGAGTGAAAATACAAGCCAAAGACTTGGAGAAGTATTTGTAATACATAAACCCAGCACAGAATGTATATCTAGACTGTATATAGAAATCCCACAAACTCATAAAGAAACTGTAAAAATGAGCAAAAGATTTACAAAATAAGTCAATAAAATAAAATGTCAATAAAGAAGTACAAAATGGTCAATAAACACACTCAAAGATGCGCAATATTATTGTCATCAGGAAATGCTAATTAAAACCACAATAAAATACCACTATACTCCTACTTGAATGGCAAAAATAAAAGGTCTGAAAGTACTGATGAGAATGTGGAGCAACTGGAACTCTCAGACATAGCTGCTGGTAGTTTAAATTTGTACAACCACCTTGAAAAACTGTTTGGCAGCATCTACAAAAGCTAAATTATATGCCTACCCTGTGATCCAACAATTCTACTTCTAAATGTAGACTGAAGGGATGTGAATACTTATTTCCACTAAAAAAACATACACAAGAATGTTACAGAAACATTGTTCATAGTAGCTTAAAACTGGGGACGGTTCCAAAGGTTCATTGCCATTTGTATAAATAAATTGTGGTATACGCAAATGGAATATTATGCAGCAGTGAAAAAGAACCAATAAACTCTACATGGAACAACATGGGTGAATGTCAAAGACATAATGTTAAGCAAAATAAGCTAGGCACAGAAGGATACATACTGTAAAAGTTCATTCATATGAAGCTGGTGAAACTAGTCCATGGTGATAGAGGAGAGAATAGGGGCTACTTTTGGAAAGCTGTCAAGCAGGAGGAGGCATGAATGAATTCATTAGATACTGGAAATGTTTGTATCTTGATATATATTTCTGTAGTTTACAATATATAAGTTACAAAACTACATGTAAATTCCAACTTAAATAAGAAACGGCCCACTGAGTGCCCAACACAATAAATGAAAAAAGTCCACACCAATTTTGCACATCATTGTGAGTCAGAAGAACGACAGGAGAAAGGAATATTCTAAAGATAGCCAAGAGGGAAATCAGGTCACTTACAAAGCAGCAAGAATCAGACTGGCTTCAAACTCTCATCAGCAACATCGGATACTTTATAATTCTGAAAGAAATGATTTTCAATCCAGGATTTCTGTATCCAGCCAACCCATCACGCAAGTTGCAAGGACTCATACAATTTATCTCCTGTAAATCCTTTTTAAGAAAGCGACTTGAGGATGTATTACAATAAATGAGGGAGTAATCCAGGAAAAGGGGAAAATTGGGAAGACAAGAAGCTGTAGCAGATAGAATTCAGAAGAGCAGGGATGAGTTCCAGGGTAAGAGCTGTGCACAGGCCTGGAGAGCAACAATTCCAGATTGAAGCAAGAGGACCAAAGGTCCCAGCAGGCAGGGGTGGCGGTAATGGTGGTAGTCCCTAATGAAAAGGGGCACTAGATAGAATACGCTTTATTAAGACTTCTAGGACAAAAGAATAAAGAAAGACAACTTGAAACTTATAAGCGCACACACACACACACACACACACACACAGCTATATCTGAAAGAGAACTGTAATTATAGTACACTACTTGGCTCTGCAATGAGTAGTCTTTACCTATGCACAATAATGTGCCTAGTGATTTTTTAGCAATTTTCATTTCTTAGAATTAATCCAAAAGGCTTATTATGGTTATAGAATAAATGTAAATATTATCAACTTTACCAACATAAAAGTATAAGTATGGATGACAGAAGTTAGGAGGAAGAAGTGGGAGAAGTGAGGTGAAGGGAAGGATAGGAGTATTAATACCCTCTTTTTACAAAGTGCAGATTCTCTTTTTGCAAAGTGCAACCCTAGAGGGTAGAAGATCACAGAGGTAACCAATGGAAGAACTAAAAATAGAGATATGGCAGGAGGGGGTGGAGGTGGTGCAAGAGAGGTAAATCCTTGTCTGTTACAGTAGTAAGTCAACAGATTGTGTCTAAAACTGATGCATGAAGAAATATCAGGAGAAGCATATTATTTAGAAAGATGAAGGTAAATGTAAGAAGAGACGTTTTAAAAAGTTAGACGTGGCTGCCTAGGGGGAACAGATCTGGGAGTAGGAAGTAGTTTAGCAGGATACTGTATTTAACCTTGTGCATATATTATTTTGAATAAAACAGTTTTTTGGCGTTTTTTTTCTTTTTTGTTTTGTGTTGAGGAAGATAGACATGGATCAGATCAAAGAGGAGATTATAAAAGCCTTTCTCTTTTTCTAAGGATCATCATGGTACCAAGGAACCCTGTGACAGACCCCACCTGGGAAAGGACTTGAAGTCATGCTTTGACATCTGGGGACTGGACTCATTCAGTTTTTATAGGGGCAGGGATTTGAGGACATTGAAATGTCACTAATTTTCTTGCCAAGGCTTCTCTGTGATAAACTTCATCCCCCTCTTCTTCTCCCTCAAAAATACAATTTTCAATAAATAGGAAGCTCATAAATAATACGGGGCACCGCAGGTCCTAATGAAACAGTGACAAATGTTATATCTTCATGGGATCAGGAGAAATAACAAAGGGGAGCATGGGGAGGGGCCTGGAGCCCCCTGAGCTTGTGAGATTTTATTAAAAATCCTTTAAGTTTCATGCAACCCATTGAAGCAGTTCTTTTGCAAGATAATTAAACATCATTCAGAGATGTCACTGCATTATTAGGACGCAGAGTCTAAGCTTCTGCAGGTGAAGGGTGGGCTTTGAATCTGGCCAAGAGAAAACGGGCTGGCCTGGGTCCTCATCTTGGTCCCCTGCTGGATAACTGTATGGCCTGGGGGAGTTCCTGTTACCACCTGGGCCTCACTCTCTTTATCTGTAAAATGGGAGAGTCGGACTGGGTCTGTGTTCCTAATCTGTTTGGGATGGTAGACAGATTTTTCTGCCTCCACAAAATGCACAGCCACACATACAATTTTGTAAATAATTTCAGAGGGCTCATGGCTCCCTGATGCCCATCTGTGATCCTCTAAAGTCATTTCAGCGTGGGTACTCCAGGATTCTATTCTTTTTCTTCTCTATGGGTTACAGCCTAGAGCAACTGGCTATGGTTTTCATCAGACAGTTGTTTTAACAGCGTGAAGCAGAGCTCTTCAAGAAAGTCCTTGCTCTCCATAGGTACCACCTTTCACTAAGCACTGGCTGATGTTACGTGCAAGCTCCCCTGACTTGCAAACATCTGATTTGGGAAGGTCCTATATGATCAGCCAGCTGGCCAGTGCTGTACTCAGTACTGGTTCCCTTCAGATCCTCTTAGAGGAGACCAGCTCCTTGGGACTCCAAATCCCAGAGGTTCTAGCCTGCCTCCTGAAGCCATGATGTGAAGGGGAGCTCTGTGTGGCTCACTCTCAAGGTTCCTAGTTCAACATCTGCAGGTTGCCCCAAACTCTCCCTGTTACACTGCTGCTGGAAGCCAATTTAGCAAATGATTTCCTCTACTTCGCAAGCAAATCTTCCCTCCCCCGCCCAGACTGGGAAGGCCCATGTACCTTGTCTGCTGTCCCTGCCTGGTGTCCAGGTCCACCTATTTTCCTGTGTGTGCCTGGCGGCTCATCAGCCTGACATGCCTCTCCTGGCCCCCCAGTCTATCAATAGCAATTAGAAGAGTAATAACTACCATTTCTCGAGCACCTTCTATGTGCTTGATGCCAAGCGTAGTATCCCCAGAGGAGAAAACTGACACTCAGAGAGGTTAAGGAATGTGGCCAAGGACACACAGCTAGCAATGGCTATGGTAGGCAGACTTATAAGATGGCCTTCAGTGATCTTTACTTCCTGGTATTCACACCCTTGTGTAATCTTCTCCCCTTTAGTGTGGGCTGGAACAAGTGACTTGAGTCTAATAAAGAGAATGTGGCAAAGGTAATAGGATGTCACTTTTATGATTAGGTTACCAAAGTTTGTGACTTCCTTCTTGCTAGCAGACTCCATTTATTGCCCTCTGGCTTGTATGCTTTGGTGAAGCAAGATGCCAGGTGGGAGAGGCCGATGAAGCAAGGAACTTAGGCCCTCATTGCAATAGGCTGCAAGAAACTCAGTCCTACCACGTGAGTGAGCTTGGAAGTGAATTCTTCCCCAATCAAACCATCAGATGAGACTGCAGGCCCTCCTGGACTGACACCTTGATTGTAGCCTTGTGAGAAACCATGGTTTGCAGAGGACCCAGCTAATCTGTACTCAGACTCCTGACTTGCAGAAGACGTGAGACAATGAATAAGCGCTGTTTTAAGCTGCTAAGTTTTAGGGTAATTGTTGCACAGCAATAGATAACTAACATGATGATCAAGCTAGGATTTGAAGCCAGGTCTGTTTGTTAACATTCTGGGTTGATTCTGCTGCACCAGGCTGCCTTTCTCTACCTCTGCCCTCTAGCCCCGGTGTGGAGGAGCTACTGGCAATTTGTGGGCCCTGTAGCACCTCAGCGTCCAGCTCCAGGGCTCACATATGCAGTGGGGGTTGCAGGGGACAGCTACATAGCTCAGCCTGGAGGCTGGTGAGAGAGCATTGGACCAGGAGACAGGCTATCCACTTCTCACCTGAGCTTTAGCCTAATGAGGCTTATGACTCTTCAGGCCTCCATTTCTCTGTGTCAGCAAGGTTGTTGGATGAGAACATCATTAAGGTTCATTCCCACTGGCTCTTCTGAGTTAAAGTTGGATCCTCAGGCTACAGGAGGCCCTTCTAGGCAGGCCCAGCTCCAGGATGAGTGTGACATCGCCTGGAGGGGCTTGAGATTTGGACAGAGGTTGTGGGAAGCTGCCCTGCTTGTTTCTGGGGAGGGCAGTTGTGCTTGAGCCCCTGGTGGGGTCCTGCCTTGGTCCCTGAAATTCCTATCTAACCACCATTTCCTGGAGGTCTTTCAGTGACCTTTGGGTTGGGGGAAGCCCACCAGAGTGGAGGCTTTGTTCCCAGAGCAAAGGGCAGGGGCAGTGGGACTGTGAGTGTGTGTTGAGAAGGGTGCTAACTCACTGGGCTTCAATAGGGAGCATTTATTATGTGCAGGGGGATGTGATAAATGGGGGCCCATCCTCCCTCTGTCTTAGTTCATTTCCCTGGCCCTGGGGTGATTTATGCAGTTGCATTTATTGTCCTGCGAGGCTAAAACAGAAAAGTTATCCAACTTCTTTCTTCCTCTTCTTCCCTTGCCTTTTTCCGTTTCTAGGCAGGGGCAGGGGTGAGAGGAGGTTTTTACCCTCTTCTATAAATTATAGCTGTGGACATGAAAAGATGCTCAACATCACTAATTATTAGAGAAATGTAAATCAAAACTACAACGAGGGGCTTCCCTGGTGGCGCGGTGGTTGAGAGTCCGGCTGCCGATGCAGGGGACGCGGGTTCGTGCCCCGGTCCGGGAAGATCCCACATGCCGCGGAGCGGCTGGGCCCGTGAGCTATGGCCGCTGAGCCTGCACGTCCGGAGCCTGTGATCCGCAACGGGAGAGGCCGCAGCAGTGAGAGGCCTGCGTACCGCAAAAAAAAAAAAAAACCAAAAAAAAAAAAACAAACTACAATGAGGTATCATCTCACGCCGGTCAGAATGGCCATTATCCAAAAATCTAGAAACAATAAATGCTGGAAAGCATGTGGTGAAAAGGGAACCCTCCTGCACTGTTGGTGGGAAAGTAGATTGATACAACCACTATGGAAAACAGTATGGAGGTTCCTTAAAAAACTAAAAATAGGACTACCATATGACCCAGCAATCCCACTGCTGGGCATATACCCTGAGAAAACCATAATTCAAAAAGAGTCATGTACCACAATGTTCACTGCAGCACTATTTACAATAGCCAGGACATGGAAGCAACCTAAATGCCCATTGACAGATGAATGGATAAAGAAGATGTGGCACATATATACAATGGAATATTACTCAGCCGTAAAAACAAATGAAATTGAGTTATTTGTAGTGAGGTAGATGGACCTAGAGTCTGTCATACAGAGTGAAGTAAGTCAGAAAGAGAAAAACAAATGCCGTATGCTAATGCATATATATGGAATCTAAAAAAAAATTGGTACTGATGAATCTAGTTGCAGGGCAGGAATAAAGAGGTAGACATAGAAAATGGACTTGAGGACATGGGGTGGGAGGGCGAAGCTGGGATGAAGTGAGAGTGGCATCGACATATATACACTACTGAATGTAAAATAGTTGGCTGCTGGGAAGCAGCAGCATAGCACAGGGAGATCAGCTCGGTGCTTAGCGATGACCTAGAGGGGTGGGATAGGGAGGGTGGGAGGGAGGCTCAAGAAGGAGGGGATATGGGGACACGTGTATGCATATGGCTGATTCGCTTTGTTGTGCAACAGAAACTAACACAGTATTATGAAGCAATTATATTCCAATAAAGATCCATTAAAAACAAAAATTATAGCTGTGGATACTCACACAGTCTTCTCTGCTTTCTTTGAACTGCATAGAGTCCCTGGGGTTCAGAGAGACCTCCTTTAATGCTCCAAGGAGGCAGAAAAGCAGAGGGCTTAAGAGTGTAGGCTTGGAGGCAGACCACTGTGTTTGAATCCTGGCTCCACCACTTACTAGCTGTGTGACCTCAGGGAAATTCCTTAACCTCTCTGAACCTCAGTTCTGTAGAATGAGGACAATAGTACCTTATCTCACAGAGTCGTTGTTAGTACTGAATGTGACAGAGTATGTAAAGGGCTCAGCATAGTGCTGGCACATAGTAGGCAGGCAGTAAATGCTAGTGATGATGTCTATTCACAGTCCTGAGAGTCACTAGCCTTAAGTCTGCTGACCTTGAACTCTGATTCTTCAAGGAGCTGTCAGTTGCCTGTCTGTCAAGTTCTGTTACTCTTTTGAAGGTGGCACTTTGGTTCTAATTTAACCTTGTTTTCCTTCTGCTTCTTGAATGGGTCCTTCAGTCTTGGGAGGCTGAGGAGGAGGGGGAGAGAGAAGAGAGTATGATGCTGGAACCCAGAGGCAGGAGGCCTGGCTTCTGAAGCCCATCTTTGCATATCTCTTTATAATTCACCAATAGTTTTCACTTTCTTCACCTCCTTTTTTCCCCCATCTATAGAATGGAGGTTATCAACATGTGTGAAGTTTTATTTTCACTTTACAGAAGAGAAAAAGTATGACTTAGAGAGGTAAAGTTGGTTGCTCAGAGTGACACAGCTAGAAAGAAGTAGAGCTGAATTCTAATCCTGATGTGTAGGCCCCTATTTAGGGCCTTTACCATTTTCCCAGGGCTGCTGGTGACCCTGGGTGAGTTCTCCTCTCTGGCCCTCAGTTCTCTTGCCTGGAAATGAGGTGCTGACCCTAGACCATCCCTGAAGCCCCTTCAAGCCTGGGTTTCTTGTCCCCAGGTGGAGCCCAGGTCTTTCTGGTCCTCAGATGGGAGGAGGAAACTTCTCAAAGTCTCTGGCTCAGTTGTTGATGGAAGACTTCTGCCTCAGCTTCACTGTGCCTTTGGAGTCTTGGGCCCTGGAAGCTGAGTGTCGTACTTAATTATTCAGAAACCCGTATATCCTCTGTAAGCAAGAAATCTACTTCGACAGGCAAGAAATGCCACAAATTGTTTCTTGCTCTTTGCTTCAATTCTGGAGTGGGAAGCAGGGGTTGGGAGTCGTCTCTGGCTGCCCGAGGTAAGTTCATGTTCACTTTTGGGTATGAACACTCCTATCTTATCCAGCTGTGTTAGGGCCAGCGTGGCCCATGGGTCAGGGGCAGGGGAGGCAGTCCCATGACCCAGGTCCCCATTCTCCCCATAGATCTGCTGAGGAGCTTTTGGAGATCAGTTATCCTCTTCGAGCTTCAGCTTTCTCATCTGAAAAATGGGTTCACATACACTCTGCCCTGTAAGGACAGTGAGGTTGTGAAGATCACTCAGGACCTGAGAGAATTCCTGAATTCGAGGAGTTAAAGAATGTTAGTGATGGGATTCATCTGGTCCCTCTTCTGACCTGGGGCTTGGCAGGGTGGGAGGGAGGAAAGCTGCAGGAGAATGGACAGAGATGCTCTTGTTTCAGAAGTTTTCAGAGAAGCAGGATGCTCAGCCACCCCTCCTATCATTCCTGAGATTTCTTCTTGCATGGGCTCTTGGGGAGATTCTACATCATCTTAGCATGGGGTCTTTGGGTCAAGATGGTAGGCAGTTGCTTTTGACTCACCAGGCCAGACAGAAAGTGAGGAGAAAACCAAGTGCTTACTATGTGTTGGTCACTGGGCTGTGGACTTTCCTGAGTTCTTTATTCTCTTTCAGCCACTTTGTGTGGCACGGATTATTTTGCCCATTTTACAGCTGAAAAGACTGAGGCTTAGCAAAATTGTCACTTGCATTAGGTCACATAGTGGCAAATAGCAGAGCAAGGATTTGATCTGAGGTACATGTGTCCCCTAGCTCCCTTTCCTGTCAAATTGTGGAGCATTGTCAGGAAAGTCGGCTTTCCAGGTGGAAAATAACTTGAATGGCATCCCAGAGCCCTGGCTCTCTGCACTGATGCAGCTCAGTCAGAGTCAGCTGTTGGTCCTTGGTCAGTCATCCTTGTCTTGGTTCCTTGTCTCTATGGTTGGACATGGGCCAGGTCATTGGTCTTGGAGTCGGAACTCTAAGAGGAGGGAAGAGCGCCCCTGGTGGTGGTAGTGTGTGGGCACCATGCAGCCTCTCACCATCATGGATACCTCTACTATACCCCTGCCTCTCCTTTCACCAGGCCAGTGGACTCCTGGCCACATGAGGCTGCTGGTCCAAAGAATTTCTCAAGCTGGGGTCATGGCACCACTCACTAACCAATTATTAATTCAGTCACTTAGGCATACGTTTGATCAGCAGGTAGTAAGCCTAAGTCAGGCTCTAGGCTCAGCTCTGGGCTGTGTGTGTGTGTGTGTTTGTACATGCATATACGAAGATGTGCCAGAGACTCAGTCTCCCAGGGAGGCAGCCGTGCTCTAGGGGCTGGGGTAGCAGCCTGAACTGGACAGAGCAAGGAAGGCATGATTAGTTCTTCAGTAGGAGTGGTGCAGAGGGGTTATCAGAGAAGCCAGCCCTCCCCTCACTGCAAAGCCTGCCTGGGGGGGATTTATTTAAAATGCAGTAGGTCTACCTACTGTAGACCACGCCCTGCCTTAGGCACTGAGTGAGGATTCAAAGATAATTCAGACCCTGTGGTCTCTACATTTGGGTGGTCAGGCCCCCTCCCGCTGAGACATCAGCAAGGTATCCTTCCTGTTGGAGGAGATACTTTCCAACCCATCCTTTGCTATGTGGACTAAGGTGGAATGTGCTTACTGTCTGGGGCTGGGGGATATTTCAGATGGGGCAAGACCAAGACAGGGAGAGCAGTTAGGTGACTACTGTGTTTGTCCAGGCAAGCAGTGACAGGGGTCCAGAGAGGCAGGTGCTGCCGGTGCTCTGCCCGTGCCCCTGACACTCAGCATTTCAATGTGCGGGGATCCAATGGCTGTCAACTCCAGCTTGCAACCTGGGACTCTGCCCCAGGGCTTTCTCTGGCTCCTGGAACTGCTCAGCCATCTCAGCAGGGCCAGAGAACACTCTCTACTAATCACTCAGAGTGAACTCACTCACTGGGCGGGATTACCCTGAGGTGTGCTCTACATTGTCTCCAGACACCCGTCCCCACCCCTAGTTGTCCTCTGTGGTAACCTGCTCATAACACATTCTGTATTGGCTTCCTTCCTCCCCTGTTTCCCAGCCCCACACTCCTACTGATGCTCCTAAATAAACATCTTGCCCTCAAATCCTTGTCCCAAGATCTGCTTCAGCGGAGCCTGACCTAAGACACATGGCCATGGAGACAGTGGGACTTGTAGTCAGACAGATCACAATGTGACCTTGGGCAAGATGCTCAGCCCTCTGAGCATCAGTGCCCTCCCCTGAGAGCTGGGGGTGGTGATAATGCCATGAGGGGTTTTGAGAATTCAATGATCGAGTGCTCCTGACCCACGGAAGATGCAGAATAAATGGGAGCTATTATGATTGTTATCTAATTGTGAAAAATTGGAAAACAATCTAGATGTCCAGTTATTAGCACAGTGTCAGTTGGGCTGGAAAGGGGGTGGTGGAACGGGAGGTGGGTGGGAAGCTCTTGAGACAAGTCAGGTCCAGATGTGAGAGTGGAGGAGGAGGAGAGCTGCCTGGGCTGTTGGTTTCACATTGGTTTCAGGCCCCACAGGTCTCTGGGGGGAGTTTGGCTCCAGGAGGGATGTTCCTGATTTTTCAGAAGTGTTGATGAGGCTGGTGGGGGACCTGTGGTGCCGCACTGGCTGATAGTCCCTGAGGAATTTCCCTTTACGTCGTGAGCATCCCTAGTTTCAGAGTTCTGGTTCCCTGAGTCCACCTGCCACGGACCTGAACCCCAACACCCAGTCATGGAGCCTCATCTGATTGTCTTTCACCCCACCCGCTTTTGTGCCCAACCTTCACTGGGAAGTATTTATTACATATCAGTGTGATAAATGAAAAGTCATATTTTACTGTGAATTATCCCCAGCCCACGCGAAGCACAGATCTATAGCCTGGAGAATTATTAAGTGCTTACTACAGGAATGCTATAAAATCCTCATCATTTTCCCCACCATCCTCTCCCACGAGGGAATGGGGAGAAAAGGGGACTGAGGAGAGAAGGGGCAGCTGCTTCAGTGGTGGGGAGGGGGATAGGGAAGCATGCCTGGGCAGACCAGTTGGATTGCTCTGCTCAGAGAAGCCACCCTGGGGTGGGATCCTGGGGTTCCTGGCTTCCTGTGTTTGGCTGTGACCTTGGGTAAGGTTCTGGGAGGCCTCAGTTTCTCTATCTATAGACAGCAGCCATGGGCAGCAATGGTTTTGGAAGCTGTAAGCCACAAGCTATATCTGATAATGGCTGATAACATAAAGTTTAGTACTGTAATGAAATAAAGCCTACGACAAAGTGAATCTGACTCACATTTCACGGAGCTGCTGAATTAATTGTACGGTGTCGAGAGCCCATACAGTTTAGTTTTTTCTCTGATTGGGAGCCCCCATTATCAACCAGGATTGCAGCAGGAAACAGATGGCACCCTCTCATTAGGATAATTCCAGGAAGGTATTAATAAAGGCACAATTTACAAAGGTGTGGGCAGGGTGTAGGGAAGCCACAAGGGATAGAGCAGTGCCTCAGGACTAGGAACAGCTATTCCCTGGCTATACCCCTCCCTTGGGCTGCGAGAACGGGGAGAACGGAGCAGAAATCAGAAGCGAGAGGTAGCCGGGTGTGTGGTGCAGGTTGCTCCACGGGGAGCTGTGACCTTCTGTCTGGAGGTCCTCAGGCCCAAGGTGGCCTTGCAGGGAGGCAGTGTGGGAAACAAATACTTGTCCCCTCTCCTATGTCCTGCCAGGGCTCCCACTGGCCAGACCCAACCAGGAGGCAGAGAGAGTCAGGCGGTGATGGGGTCCATGCTGGGATGAGGGCAGGGTGAGGATGGAGAGTGGATCTGAGCGGGGAGCGGAAGGGACCCAGCCAGCCCTCCATCGCAGCCAGCTGCTGCTTGAATATTTCTTTCAGGACAGGGAGCTCACGGCCTCCCTGAGGTCCGGCTATTGGGCTGCCCTAATTACTGGGGAGTTCTTCCTTCCAGCAAACTCAAGTTGGCCTCCCTATCAGTCCTCCCCATTTAACAATGAATGCCAATAGTTACTTGGCTTTGTGTGAGAGGTAAATGGTAAACAGTGTGACTACACTAGTATCAGTTTGCTTTGCATGACCTACCACATTTTTACAGCATTTTATCTTTGCTGATTCTCCTGTATCTATAACCAACAATGATGCTGATGCTTCCACTAATTCTATGCACTACCAAAGGCTCTTGGAGGTCTGTGCTGTCACCTCAGTGCACTGGCTGAAAGACTAATAATTAGAATGAGGCTGATGTTTCAATTTGCAAAGTTCCCTGTGACCTTGTGTGAACTCCTGCTTCCCTTTATACCAGGCATGTTTTCTCCTTCTGGCCCTGAACCTGAACAGCACTTGCACAAGGTAGACCAGACATCCATCTCGACTGAAGCAGGGAAGGGGGACCATGCATGCAGACAGATCGTCCCTCAGACCGTGTGAGGTCCTTGAGATTTGTGAGGACAAGGGAGGGGCAGGGTGTGTGCCTTCACAGTTTCTTTTTCCTGGCACCTTCTTCCGGGCCACTGCTGCCTAAAACCCCACTTTCACTGACTCAGAGGATCTCAGGAATGAGAGGGACCTCAGAGGTCTGGCTGTTTTTCTGATGCAAAACCCTTGAGAGCAGGCCAGGAAGGTGGCCCGGTTTCTATTTGAATACTTCCAGGCACAGGAAGCTCACTATCTTACAAGTTAGCCTAAGGATGTTTTAGAAGCTCTGATTATTATGCAATCAAGGAGAGTCCTGGCTGTTTTTAGGGTTTTACTGCTAATGACAGGGGAAATAGAAGAGGGCAAAGAGAGTAACAAACACTTGACCCAGGCCGGTTACTACTGTGGCTTCTGCTCAGTCTTTCTTATCTTTTTCTCGGAGAAGGGCCAGGAAGGCCAGTTCACCTTCCACTCCCTCCTCAGCCTGGAGCTCAGGCTTCCCATCAGATCAAGAGCTCCACGGGGCTCCCCTCCCGAGAGCTCTGCACTTGGTGGTGACCTGGATTAACCCTCCAGGCTGCTTCTCCCGTCACCCTGGCCCCTGCTCCGTGCCAGGCCCACTTCTCTCTCTGAGGCCTGGCTGCCTCTCAAACCTCCCTAGCTTAGTCCTCCAAATTCGCATCTCTTCTGGGACCCCCAGCTGCTCCACCCCCTCTGCTCTGTGCTCCATCAGAAAGCCATGGGCTTCCAGACCAGACCCTTCACTTCTGGGGGCTGGAAAGACCTCTGGGCTCTGAGGAGACTGGGGGGCAGAAGATGCAGGAGGCTGGGCCCCATGAGCTAGTCTTTTTAATAAGTCCTTTGTCCTGTCAAGGAAGCATGGTCTTCCTCCCCATCCCACCCCACCCCCATCCTGGTGGAGCCCTGCCACCCTCCATCCTCTGCCACCACTGCACCCAGGTTGCTGGCCCATCTCTTCTTCTGCCCACACCACCCTGCCAAAATCCTTGATGTGTTTACTGCATTTAAAAAAAAAAAAAAAGAAACTTTAAAAATTACACAGATAATACCTGTTATTGTAGAAGAATTAGAAAATATAGGTAAGTGTAAAGAAGATAAAAGTCATCCACAATCTACTGCCCAGAGATAACCACTGTTGAAATTTTGGGTGCATATCCTTCCAGACTTATATAAAGATATTTTTCTCCTTCCAAGAATGGCATCATACCATACATGTTATTTTGCAACCTGCCTTTTCACTTGAAACATTTTCCCACGGCAATAAATATCCTCCCCAGCACTGTGGTTTATGTCTGCACAGTGTTCCGAGTGTGCGTGGCTCACCACTGGGGTTTTAATCCTTAGGGTGCTGGGGAGACTGCCCTCCCCTCCTCCATGTGTGGAGTGCACCCTCCTCCCTGGTCTGTTGAAAACTGCCCTGCTGCCCTCTGGCTTTCCCTCTTGCCCCATTTCTAGGAGCTCAGACAGGACTTGGTTTGGGAAGTGTTCTTATTCTCCCCACCTCCTCCCTCCCCATTTGCCACTCATCCTTCTTGCATTCATCCTCTATCAGTGCTGCTGTACAGAGGTTGGCCTGGGTTCTGCTGCTCTCCTGGGACCGTGGTTGGTGTTTTGGCAGAGACTGGGGGCCAAGTGCTATTGGAATTTTCAGCTAATAGAATTTCTTACTCCCCCTTCCCTAAATGTTTGCCAGTCCAAATTGCCCCCATCTTTCAAAGGCTCAGGTCAGAAGCCACCTCCTCCAGGAAACCTTCCCTCTCCTGAATACCCACAGTATTTTGTCTTTACTCTTATCCTGGCTCTGCTACTTACTAGCTATGTGACCTTGGGCAAATTAGTGAACCTCTCTGTCTCTCAGTTTCTTCATCTGTGAAACGGGGTTAATACTAGCATCTATCTCATAGGGTTTTGCCTGGTAAGCAGTAGGTGCTCCATCACTGTTAGCTGTTAGTATTATTATAAATCTTAGCTTCTCTCCTAGACTGCAGTCTCCCTGAGAGCAGAGCCTGTGTCTTTCTCAGTCATCTCTTGGTCTCACCTGTGCTTTCCATCCCCAGGACCTAATTCAGGGCCTGGAACCTACTTAGCATGAATCATTTGTTGCATACATGAGTTCAAACCCAAATCCTGATTTTCAGACAAGGAAACTGAGGCTCGTAGAGGGGCCATGGCTTACCAGGGTCACAGAGCAAGTTGGTGGGGAAGCCAGGGGTCCTTTCTTTTGGGCCACTGCCCTTCCCACTGAATCTTCTCTGCCTGGCTGGCCTCCGCACTGACAGATCCTATCTTCTTTTAATAGCGGTTAGCTGTGTACGGAGCTATTTAAGAATATTCTTTCTGAAGGTTCTGGTGGCTGGAGAGCTCCTTCTAAGAGCCTGACTCTGTGGTCCCAGGAGGCTAGGCACCCCTCCCACCCCAGCGTCCCCCCATTTCCATGATCCCCTCCCCTGAGTCCTCTGCAGGTATGGGAATGGGATGGAGCCCTTGCCCCTTACCCCGGCTCCAGCTCCAGGCCCTCCCCTCCGTCTCTGCACCTGTCTCCTGGCGGCTGAGGGCTATCATTAGGGGACACAATTAGACTGCACACTTCACTACACACAGTGGTCATGAGCCAGGCAGCTGGGGGCCGGGAGCCCAGCCGGGCTGTGGGCACATCATGGCATGGCAGAGCTGGGGTGGCAGGGAGAAACTGTGCTGCCTAGCCCAGGGGTGACTGAACTTCCTGGAGGAGGCTTGAGGTGTCCCATTGCTGGCCTTCCAGGTGTCCAGCTCAGAGCTGAGGGGACCAAGGGGTGGCTGGGCTCTGAGAGCCTCCTGGGAGCAGGGCAGGTGGTGTGTAGTGGGAGAGGGGCAGTGACCTGTCGCAGCACCTTGGGCAGTGACTGCTCATCTAGTTCCTTGAAGGAGAGCCCTAGCCAGCCTGTATCCTGGGTCTCTGAGCCTGATGCCAGAGATCCCTGTCAGTGGAGTAATCCCATGGAAAGAACGTGTGCTTTGGAGTTTGTGTCTTGGTCCTGTCATTTCCTTGCTGTGTTATCTTGCGTAGGTTATTTGACCTCTCTGTACCCCAGTTTTCTCATCTGTACAATGGGGGTAACAATAGTATGACTTCATAGGTCTGTGGGGATTAAATGCAGTTATTCGTGTACCTAGCAAAACCTCAGCAAACCTTGCTTTTCTCTCATATCCTGTTTGCTTTTTGGTACTTCCCTTCCTTCTCAACAGAGTAAGAGCCCTTAGGGCCCAAAGGAAATCATAACTGCCAAGTTCTCAGGGCCCTGTCTACAACCTGCCTTGCCACCCTCTCCCCTGAGCCAGACCATGGTCCGAGAGTTCAAGCCCCTTTGCTTCTACTCTCTGCTGGCACTTCCCCCAGGCCCCGGGCTGCTGTCTTCCTGTTCATTCTCCCACGAAATTAAAGATTCCTCCCTAAGGCAAATGCCCAGTTTGGGGAGTGTTGGCTTGCATTGGGGGGCCATGGGAAGACCAGACTAGCATGCTGAGGTGGAGAAAAGGCTCCGAGATGAGTCTTCCTAGCCAGCCCCTCTCTGTGGTGTAGACCCCCAACCAAGACACACAGATGTGGTCAGCACTCAGGTGGCCAAACCCCTCCCTTTATAGGTGGAGGTAGTGGAGGCTGGAGGACGCAGTGACTTGCCCAGGGTTGAATAGCACAGTGGTGGCTGAGCTGTGACCTGGAACTAGTTTTCCCGACTCCCAGTCTGGAGCCCCTGCTGCTTCTTCATCCAGCATCCTCTGTGTGTCTCCTGTTGGTCTCAAAACCCTGGGAGGATTGGGAAGTGGGGTCTCAGCCTTAACCTTGACCCCTTGCTTTGGGAGACTTGACTTCCAGGGCTGCACTTAGGGTGTGGCTGGTGAGGCTGTGTACTGAAGTGGACTTGGGTTGCATGAGGCCCACCAGATTCAAGGCTGATGGCTTTTCAAAGGTGGTGGGGGATTTCTTGGGAGTTCTTAAATCCCTCATCTCCTGGAGACTGTCAGGGGTGTAGGGAGGGGCGGGTGTTTAGGCAGGAGGGTGCTCAGTGGTTCCTAAGTCCTGTGAAGCCCGGCTGATACTGCAGAGTTTCATCTTCCGTGTCTCATTCCAGTTCAGAAAACATGAAGATGGCCCCCACCTCCTTTGCCCCTGCCCAAGCTGGGGAAGCAGAGGTTCCCAGGGGAGAGACTTAGCCAGATTCGGCACCTCCCTGACTGCGTCAGGGGCTGGGAGGGGCATGTTCTATTTCACCACCTCCATCCTGGGAGCCACTGGCCTTAACCTTTGCTATGTAGCAGGCCTAGTGCAGGGATCACCCTCTAAGGAGACTTAGCAAGAAATAGAACGTTTAGCTCTGATGAACTTGTGCGTTGCGGAAGCTTTGTGTTTCAGAGTTCAGTGCTGTTTTAATTTTGAATCACATATGGTGGGTAAGGGTAGGGCACCGGTATCACAATCCATTCAGTGCTTGGTGCTTCCAAAGCTCTCACTCTGACTCTGAACAGATC
Source organism: Lagenorhynchus albirostris (assembly GCF_949774975.1). Classification (NCBI taxonomy): domain Eukaryota; kingdom Metazoa; phylum Chordata; class Mammalia; order Artiodactyla; family Delphinidae; genus Lagenorhynchus; species Lagenorhynchus albirostris. Next base: position 20,443,213 of record NC_083114.1, on the reverse strand, counting down.
CATTTGAGGATCACTTGACAGCTATGGATCCTCTTTCCAGAAAATTACGAGTATGTACAAACATTTGGCAGGTACTTTCAGACTTCACAATGTCCCCTTGTTTAGAACCTTTGAGTTAGAAGGTATTGCTTCCCCTGCTTTCTAAAACAGGGTGATTGACCTGCCAAAGGGATAGAGTTGGGGAAGCATGCTTTCTGTCCTTAGGAGTGCCTGGATTGATGGGGGAGACATGTCCTGTCCTGGGGGAGATCCTTGTCTGATGGGGGAGACAATTAGCACTCTCTACGAGTTCCCGGGCTGTTCATTGGATGAAGAGAAGTAAATGATTATGAAATGACCTAAACACATTGGGGGCTGAGAAAGGGCCCAAGTTGTAGGGCTGGGCAAGAGATGAGCATAATCTGGGCAGACTTCCTGGAGAAGGGATCGAGGATGATTCAAAGAGAGATAAGAGGTAGGGAAGTCAAAGGGAGGTGGTGGGATGGGTGTGTGTCAGTGTGCATGGCCAGGTGTTGGTGCAAAACTGAACCTAGCCGAGTTGCCAAAAAGGGCAAGATGCACCAACACATCTGCATTGATTTACAGGGTTCACCTTTAGGAACATCTGCTCGTTTTCTCCCCTGACAAAGGAAAAGAGTTTCAAACATAAATCCTGGAATGGCTTGGGTGGATTTTTTCCACCCCCCTCTTCCTGATTGCAGGGCCTGAGGGTGTAGAAAATGCGTTGTTTTGTGTTTATCACAGCCAAGCAGAGCTTGGGGTGGCAGGCCTGACAGCTTGGTCATGTGGAGGTGATATACAGAGGTTTGGGAGAGGGCCTCGGAGAGGAAACTTGGCATTCATCCTAAAAACACAAAGTCACACTCTTTATTTCTTATATCTTTATTTGCTGCATGGGGATAGCTTGCTTGCAGCTTGCTCCGCTGTGGGGACATGAAGCATGGGCACGGGGAGAGAGGGAGGCTGAGGGCTGGCTCACCTGGTCATCCCCAAGAAGAAGAAGCCAATGGCCCGCCTCTTGGGTTAGGCCTTGATGGCGGAGCAGGCCGGTGACACCTGCTGTCCTGTTTTTTTCCAGGACTGTTCTGTTGCTTTAAGATTCTTCTGACAGTGGAATTCTGTGCTGCTGTGGAATCATGATCAATGCTAGGGTCTTTGATTTAGGATTGGGACAATCCAGAATTATTTCCTAACTCAAGAACTTTGAGATTAAAAAAAAAAATGAAACACAAGTTCTGTAGGATTCCTTCACCCTGTAGAGATGAGAAAGGATCCATTTCTTTCCCACATTCTGGAGTCCCCTCCAGGAGGAGGGAAAGGGAAACCTCTTGGGGTGCAATCTGTGGCTGGGAAGGGGGAAAACCCAATTGTACTTAATTCTTCTTCGATATCCTCTTGAGAGAGGGAACCCCAGAGTAAAACCCACACCCAAACACTTTCTTCTCAATTTTGAAAATCATCGCATGATTCTTCCATCACGGAACCCATTATTTTCTTTGTAACTCACCAAGTGAAAATTGAGAATGTCTGGTCTCTCACTCTCTATCCTGGTCCCCATGGTTGGGACTGCTGATAGATTTCTGGTGCATTAAACTTGGTTTCAAGTTCCCCACTTGAGGAGTTATGGGGAGCATGGTGAGGGGGCCTAGGGAGGATCACTCATCTCATCGCTGAGCCGGCCTCATTGTTAGAAAGTCCACTCCCTCTTGCTATAGTACACCTCTATTCTTAACAGTACTATGAAGCAGTTACCTCCTAAATCCTTTATTTAAAAAGCCCATCATTTGAATACTTTTTGGAAAGTAACTATATGAGGTGAGAGACCAGGTTATGCTATAGTAACAATAGCCTGCAAATCTTTTTTTTTTTTTTCCGGCACGCGGGCCTCTCACTGTTGTGGCCTCTCCCGTTGCGAAGCACAGGCTGCGGACGCGCAGGCTCAGCGGCTATGGCTCACGGGCCCAGCCGCTACGCGGCATGTGGGATCTTCCCGGACCGGGGCACGAACCCGTGTCCCCTGCATCGGCAGGCGGACTCTCAACCACTGCGCCACCAGGGAAGCCCTAGCCTGCAAATCTTAATGGCGTAACACAACTAAGATTTACTTCTAACCTCTGCAAAGTCCACTGGGAGTGTCCTCCAAGGGCCAGTTTGGCAATCTGTGCTGTTCCCATCTCAGCTCAATTCCTCCATCTCCCCACAAAGCCTTTTGGCCACAAGTGAGAAGAGACTGTGGGGCAACCACGTACCAGCTCTTCTTTGCTTTGCCCCTTTGTTACTTCTGCCCACGGTCCTTTGGCCAGAACTTGGCCTAGTAACTGCATGAAAGTTGGGAAGTATGGGGCTCCAGATGGAATGTTCCGTGAGCACCACTGTCTCTGCCAATCTCCTTTCATACTTCCTCACGCTCAGGCAGCCTGTGGTGCCTCCAGGGGACTGGGCAGAACTGCCAGCCACTCTAAAGAGAAACTACTATGGAACAATCAAAGTACAGTAGTGTGGGCTCTAGGGAGCATCTAGATCTACCTGCTCCTCTTCCTCATTTTATAGATGATTAAAGTACAGCCCAGAGACGTTCAGGGCCCGAGTCAAGGTTGCACAGCAAGTTATCAATAGCTGCAGGGCTGGCCCCAGTCAGGGTCCCCAGGGCCACCTCGTTCAGCACTCCTATCCCTACACCCTCTCATAGCCTTGTCCCAAGGGGCAGCTTGGGAGGGCAGGTGGAGGCCTGAGAGCTCACTGGGGCTGTGCAGCTCGGGGTTCTAGGGCCCAGTCCTGGCCAGCCTCCGTTGTCTGACTCCATTCATCCTCAGTATGATGGCCAATTAGTTAGCGTGCACCATTATGCGGCCTTAACAACTACTTTAGATGCAGCCAACACGGGCGTCATGTGGCAGCTGCGATGGACGACAGCAGCAGTTGTAATTAGCAGAGAAATCGGGGAAGGACAAATGTGAGGCTTTTATAGTCAAGCAGACCTCAGAATTGAAATAACTCTGCTAATTGTGCTTCGTGTCCTTATTAACATGACTTGAGTTAGTAAATAATGAGCCCCTCTCGGTGAGTTTCTCTCCCCATCGTCTTTGGTGGCTGAGAATAAGAATGAAAAGAGCGAACCCTCATTTATTGACCAATGACTGTGTGCCAGGCACGATTCTGACTGCTTTATGTGTGTCAACTCATTTGATTCTCAAGAAACTGAGGCACCGAATGGCAGGGTTTCTTGCCCAAGGTCCTGCAGCAGTAATGGAACAAGTGGTCAATTCTCTTAACCCCTGTGTTCTGAGAACCAAGCTGGGTCTTCCTGTAAGGCGGGGGTTTTGCTCCTGGCATCCTGGAGATCCCAGGGGAATGTGGAGAGAATTCTGGGGCTCTGTGAACTTGGATGCGAAAAAGTAACATCTTTATTTTCCCTAATCTTTAACTGCAATTGAGTATTTCCCTTTATTAAGAATGTAGGCAACGAACCACAGTAGAATTAGCAGTACTGGGGATTTGTCATCAATAGAAATCATAGGCATTTTCGTATCATATCACCATTGTTCTAATATCTGGAAAAACAATTTTTGCTCAGCACTACTTCCTGCCACTAGGTCTTATCACTTAATGCATTGATAAAGAGCCTCATATATTATTAGAAGCACACATTTATTTTTAAAAATCTTTTGAAAATAACAACTATTTTGCTATAATTGATTTCCTTTGCAATTCTATATACTTTGTTTTATGCTTTTAAAGGTGGGATCCCATGGGCTTCACCAGACTGCCAGAGGCAGGCAACCACAGTGCAAAGAAGGCCACGGACTCCTCTGAGAGGGTCTCTCTGAGCCTCACTCATTTGCTCCAGAAACCATTTCACTGAAGTGAGCGAGTGAGACCCTGGTGGACGCTCTTCCCACTGTGTATGGAGCTACTGGCAATTCCTTGAATGTGCCAATGCTTTCTCTTCCATACCTTTGTTGCCCCTGCCTGATCTGTGGCAACCCTACCCCACCCCATCACCTGGCTTCTTGGGTTTATTCAAGATACTGGAGAGCAGTACCTCTACCCCCATCCGGGGAGGCCTCCCTAGTCTTCCAGGCCAGCTTAGGTGGCCTCCCTTACTTCCCCAGAGTAAGTAAGGGTAGTATTTATCGCATTAGATTGGCTTAAAAAAATTAACTATGATGGAGCACTTTGGAGAGGCAGGCTTTTGGCACACAGGGTGCTGGCTAGAGGCTTGGCTCTGGGAGCTATGGGCACCTGCACAGCTTTCTCCTCTGGATGAAGATGTGGCTCTATTAGTGCTGGGTTAGCTTTAAAAAGAATCTATAGAGTGTTTGTGAATGCCCTGAAATGAGTCCAAAGATGGTCATGGCCAAGGGTCTGGATGGTGCCCTAGCCCCCTGGGCATGAATGGGCAGTGATGTTGCTGGAATCGGAGGGCCCTACCTACCTACCTTGAGGTCCCTGGAGACCTCAAGGGCCAAGGTCATACAGAGTGCTGAGGCAACTGCTTCTACTCTGGGCAGCAGTTCATGTTCCTCATAATGTGCGTGGTGACCTCTTCCTGCCAACCCATAGCCTGGGGAGACGCTGCAAACACCCCCTGCTCCAGTGGCTGCAGGCTCTCCCCTGAACACCTTGCGTGGAAGAACGCATTTAATCCTCCTAAGTCCCCTAGAGGCAGCACTGTTATCTTGATTGTGCATATGAGGAAACTGAGGCACAGAGAGGTTCAGTGCCTCATCCAAGATCACACAGTGGTGGAGACGGGAGTAAGATCCTGGCGCTCTGATTCCACCGCCAGAGCTCTGAACACCAGACCTGTCGCCTCATATGTGAGACACATGGTCCAGAAGGCCTTGTGTAATTCAGAAAGCTGCATAATTTAAGGCAAATCCTGACAGAGGTTGGTAGGTGTTCCTGTTTATCCGCTAAAGTGGCATTGCTGTGTGGTGAGCATGCAAGCGTAGTTTACAGTTCACTGCCAGCTTCAACATTCTTCATGCTTAAGAAAAATGTTTGAGATACACGTTATTTCAGATTTTGCATATTAAGTGAGATTTTCTTAATCTCTTTATATCATAGTGTCAAATTCACATAATGCAAAATCTCATCGAACACAGGGACACTGTGCTGCCAAGGGACTTCGGTTCTAATCTGTTGAGGGAGGCTGGGCTGTGAGCTGCTCCTGGGAAGGCGTGTCCATATTCGTGCATGTCCCCATGCCTAGCACAGTGCCTGGCACCCAGCAGGCACTCAGCAGAGGGCTGCTGGATGAACACAGTCTAAGTTAAAGCAATGCAGTTCTGTTTGTTATGATTTCTATTTTTGGAGAGGAGCTGCCTTTAAGGTTATACTTCTTAATAGTTTCGTTCACCCTGGATTTACCACCTTCTTCTTTTTCTCCCTTAAAAAAGGGAAATAGGGAATTCCCTGGTGGTCCAGTGGGTAGGACTCCTCACTTTCATTGCTGAGGGCGTGTGTTCGATCCCTCATTGGGGAACTAAGATCCCACAGGCCGTGCAGTGAGGCCAAAAATTAAAAAAATAATAAATAAATAAATAAATAAGGGGAAGAGACGTCAGTAACTGATAATGAAAAGGGGCAGGGATGGGGAAAAACTAAAGGATGTGCAATAGGGCAGGTGCGCCATCCTAAAGAACGGGCTTATATGTTCAGGGCATGGGTGTGGCTTATGTATCAGCCAGGGTATCTGCAGCAATGGAAACCAATTCTGGGCAGCTAACAAAAAGGGGATTTTATTTAAGTTTCATGGGACCTCCCTGGATCCTAAGGAGGTGGACAGGCTAATCTTGGGGACAGCAGGAACGCAGTAGCTCCCATGGAGTGGGAAGAGGACAGAGAGTTGCCCACTGCAGGCCAGCTGGGTCAGGATGCTCCACCAGAGGGGACCCTCCACCCTTGCCCCCAATACACACAGTTGGGGGCTTCCTAACAGGGAGGTTGGGCTAAAGGGAAGGGGATATGGGTGCTGGTGTACAAAGGAGACATGTGTCCACCACTTGCATCACCAAATAATCATTCTGGAGGGAACCATGAAGGTCATCTGATCTCTCCTGTGTCATAGATGAGGGAATTGAGGTCTTGGCCTCACTTCCAGGTAGTGACAGAATCAGGACCAGACCCTCCTCTCCTGGGTGCTCTCCCCAGAGAGGGGGCAGAAATGTTTTAACACTATAAAGGGCCTTCAAAGCACCATCAGTCTTTATCATGATGGGTCAAAGGCCCTCCTGCCAATATGCCTTGATGGGTCCTCCCTCCGTCTCACCCCAGTTCTCTCTTAATCTAGAGAATGTAGTATCTGGGATAGCTCTGGAAGTGCAGGGACAGACTCCTGGTCAACACTTGGGGGCTGATGGATGGCACTGTCACACCTGACTGGGGGTTGGGATGTGGGACTGGGGATGCAGCCACAGTGGCCCCTAGCCAAGGCCACCCCTGCCATGTTTCCCAGTGAGCAAGAATTAAGATAGGAGGAAAGCCCCGAAGGAAAAATATATGAAGAGGAGTCATCTCAGAAATGTATAAACCCTGCGTTGGTGTGGGAGTGGCTTTCGGAGACATTTTTATGTCCCTTTGTAGGGCTACCTGCTGTGGATATATGAATCCAAGATAACTTTTACCTCCAGAAGGATACAGCCGCTGCCTGCTGTTGCCAGTTCATTGGGCTTTATCCTGGGTGGGGATGGGGGAAGGGAAGGGAACCATCTACCACGTGTCAGACCTCTCACTTAGGTAATCTCCTTTAATCTAGTATTTGTGCCAATCCTATAAGTCAGCTATGATGACCCCATATTATAGGTGAGGAAGCCAAGGCTTGGGCAAGTTAGGTGACCTGTGCAAGCCCCCAGCTGAGAAAAAGTGGGGCTCAGGGCTGGCCCAGTGACCCCAATTTACCTGGGCCTCAAGCAGGTATGTGTATTAGTCACGGTTCTCCAGAGAAAGAGAACCAGTTGGGTGGAGATATATTTATTATGTATAGTAAGTGAATAAATAAATAATATGTTTGTTTGTTTATCTTTTTTGAGGAATTGGCTTATATAATTATGGAGGCTGAGGTCTGCAGATGGCAAGATGGGGACAGGAGAGCTACTGGTGCAGCTGAAGTCGGAGTCCAAAAGCCTGAGAGCCAGGAGAACTGATGATGTAAGTTCCAGTCTGGGAGCTGCCAGGCTTGAGACCTATAAAGAGCTGATGTTTTTGAGTCTGAAGGCTGGGAAAAACCAATGTCCCAGCTCAAGTGGTCAGGCAGGAGGAGTTCCCTCTTACTTAGTCTTTTTGTTCTATTCAAGACTTCAACTGATTGGATGAGACCCACCCACATTAGGGAGGGCAATCTGCTTTACTCAGTCTACCAATTCAAATGTTAATCTCATCCAGAAACACCCTCACAGACACACCCAGAGTAATGTTGGATCAAAGGTCTGGGAGCACCATGGCCCAGTCAAGTTGACCCGCAAAATTAACCATCACGGTGTGGCTCCAGGGAAAGTTAGAGGAGGAGGTCTTGGATCCCATTTCATTCCCTCTCTGCAGAGAACTTATTTTGGAGGAGTGAGTCAGTGAGAGAGAAGGGGGCTCAACCCTTCTCTCTGCCCTTTCGGAGGAGGACACTTACCCATTCCCAGAAGACAGATAGACCAACCCCACAGGTGGAAGCCAAATAAACCCCAATGGACATTAGTTCCCATTAGGCTCCTGCCTGGGGCTGAGTCCTTATAGTCAGAAATATGAGCCAAGGCTCCTGGAGAGGAAGGAGTCAGCTGGGGACCCATCATTTCTTACCGTGGGACTGCACCAAGCCTGCAGCCCTTGTCTCCATCACCCTGGCAGTGTTGTCATAGGCCCAGTGCTTGGACTGGGAGCTGAGCCTGACTGGTTTCCGGGAAAGAGACTGCGGGCCTCCTACAGGCATTCTCTCCTCTTTCTCAATAAGAACCCAACACATGGCCACCCAGAACAAAGACTGCATTTCCCAGATTCCCTTGCAATGAGGTGTAGCCATGTTAGCAAGTTCTGGACAAGGGAATGGAAGCAGAAATTGTATGTGCAATTTCCAGGATGTGTCCTTAAAGGGACGGGTCTTTAAGGACCTCTCTTCCCCTGTATTTCCTTTCTTGTGGGCCGCAATGCAGATGTAGCACTGGGGCAGCCATGCTAGGCCCTGAGGTGGACTTAGGAGAGAGGCTGTGGAGCAACAAGGTAGATGGAACTTGAGTTCCTGACACTGAGAGCACCACAGCAACCCTGGACTCCTACCTGGAAAGTTTTAGCTAAACCCAATCCTGTTTTTGTAGGCCCTCCTTTGCTGTGTGACTGGGGCAGTGGCTCAGCCTCTCTGGGCCTCTGCTGGTTGTTGATATTGATAGCTGCCCATGCAGGGGGTCAAGGGTGAGCAGGCAAAGATTTCAGCTCCAAGGAGACAGAGCGCAGGAAGGCCTGAGGCCTCGGTCCTTGTACCAAGGAGAGTTCAGCATTAGCTGTTTGGGAAGAAGACGGTGTAGTAATAGGAGAGGCAGTTTGGGAAGGGTCAACTCTTGGCTTTGCTACTTGCCAGTCAGGTGACCTTGGGCAAGCTGTTTCCTCTGAACCTCAATGTTCTTGTCTGTAAAATGAGGACAATGGTACCTCCTTCACAGCTTGTTCAAGGATCAGAGACAATGTTTGTAAAGGGCCTGTGTGAGGAGGTGAGCGGTAGCTGGAATTTTTATCATTGGCTTGAGGGTCCAGGGACCTAGATTTTTGGGTGTGCCTTTGTGATCGTGGGCAAGTCTTGTTAACTTTCCAGACTTCAGTGGACTCAGATGTAAAATGGGGGGAGGTTCTTTCCGGTCCTGATATTCAATCCAGTCCTCCTTGCCCTCATTTTACAGATCATAAAACCAAGGCTTAAGTGGCAGAGACAGCTTGCTGTATACCCCCTCCACGGTGTGGAGAAGCAGCTGTCCCCACGGGATAGCACTTCCCAGTATGCTTCTCACAGATAGAATGTGACCCGAAGGGGTGTGCGCCACTTCTGGGCCCAGGCGGTTAAGGCATCCATCCTTTCTCTCCCACCTGCCAGCCACCCACCCTGGCCAGGGGGACCTTGGAAGCTGCCTGTTGAGGATGGCACAGCCTCCCTCAGCCTGGCCCAGTCAGTGACGGTGGGGGGCTTGGTCGGTACACCCTCCTCTCCCCACTCCCAGTGCTGCTTTGGACTTTACATGAGCAAGAGGAACACTTCTCTGAGATTTCAGGCTTTACCTGTTGTGGTAGCTAGTGTTATCTTTTTTTAATTTTGGCTGTGCCACTCATCACGTGGGATCCTAGTTTCCCGACCAAGGATCGAATCCGTGCCCTCTGTAGTAGAAGCATGGAGCCTTAACCACTGGGCCTCCAGGGAAGTCCCCAGTTAGTGTTATCTTAACGAACACACCCAAGAGGTAGAGTGACTTGCCCAGCATCTACGCCTCCTCCTTGATTCTTGGTGGCATCCTGTGTGACAGTCTAGTCTTTTCGATTAGTTTGCCAATTCCATGAGAGCCAGGACAATGGCTCACACTCCTGCAGGCTCGTGACACCCAGCACCAGTTGCCTCTCATCCACTCCACGTGGATGACCTGCAGGGACCAGGCACCTGCTAATAAAGACGTGTTGATTTGAACTGAGCGTTGATTTGAACTGGGCGCCTTGCCTGTATCCTACCATGCCGAGAACTGACCTCACAGATCAGCTCTCCCAATCTCTAGAGTCCCCGGGTGTGAGCACCCCAAAACAATAGGCAAGGGAGCAGTAGATCTAAACTCTTGAAAGAGGGAAGGCTGAATAGGGCAGGAGCCAAGGCCAGGCAAGTCTGGGAAAGGCATATGTGAAACAGGGGCGATGATACTTTGTTGAGTTGAGGATGGAGATATGCACTGAGACTAGAGCACTGATCAGAGTACAGCTCTGCCCCCAACTTGTGTGTGACCTCACAGAAGTCCAAGGTCGCTGGAGTGTTGGTGACAGGAGCAGAGACTGCAACCCAGGCTCCTCACTCCAGCCATGGATGAGCTCTTTCCGGACGGCTCCTCTCTCTCTCTTCCCTTGAAGCCTGGACATCTCTGATTAGGATGCTAACGGAGGAGGGGGCTGAGGAAGTGAGGGAGCTGCAGAGCAGGAGAAATACTGGGGACTGGGGAGCCAGTGGCTAATTAAAGCCTCCATGTCAAAGAGGAATGCCAAGTAGGTAATTTCCATGCCATTTGAATAATGGGAAAACAGTTACCATTTCTCAAGTTTGCTTGTTGAAAAGAGAGAGGGGGGAAAAGAAAGGAGGGGGAGAAGATCTTGGCTGGAGGGGCCTCTACATGCTGCTGGGGGAAGATGGGGGTGGCACGGAGAGCACAGTTGCTCCAGGGAGAGGAAGGGAGGCAGGGAACAGAGGAGGACAATTTTCTGCCTTTCTCTCAGAAGGTCCTGTGAAGTTCCTTGAACTAGGAAGCTAGGGGAGAGGGCAGCCAGGCAGAGTGGTGGTGATGTCTTAGCAGAGTTAAGGGAAGCCCTCCTTATGGGTGCATTGCACTTCACAGTTTACATCCTTTGTCCCACTGGATCACCACGACAGGCTGTGAAGTAAGCAGGGAAGGGAAGATGATGATTATTCCTATTTTAGAGGTGAATAACTGAGCCCCAGAGAGTGGGAGTGAAGTGCTCAAGGACACGTTTGTTTATTTATTCATTCATTAATTCAACAAAACACTTTATTGGAGAAAGACAACGTGCCAAGCCCAGTGCCATGTGATAAAGGCCTGTGGATAAGGAAGGCACAGCCTTGCTCTCAGAGAGAGAGAGAGAGAGAGATGGAGAGGTGAACTGTATATCACGAGGTGCTGTGAGTACCAGGGGCAGTTGCCTGAGACAGTTGGGTGCTTCCCAGAGGGGCAGCCATTACAGTAAGGTTTCAGGCAGGAGTTTGTCAGGTGACTAAAGGGAGGAGCCTATGCCTGCCTGAGGGAACAGCATATGCAAAGGTGTGGAGTCCCAGGAGGGCTCTTCTTGTCCAGGGAATAGAGAGAGGCCCAATGTGAGAGGATGGTAGGGATCGTGGGGTGGGGCAGGGGTGGGAGTTGTGGCTGGAGGGCTTGGTGGGAGGGGGATGAGACCACGGGCCAGGCCTCAGATTGTGGAGGGCCTGCACACCTCATTAGGACATGTGGACTTGATCTTCAGGCCATGGGACTCCAGGGACCCTAGGGACCTTCAGACCATGGCTGAGGAGGTACTAGTAGGACACAGATGGTCACAACTACTGCTGTCTCTTTGCTGGAAACCAGCCCTAATAACCCAGCCTCCCAGCCCAGGCCCCTGAGCTCCTTCAAGTCCTGGGACCTCATGAATAGAAAGCCAAGCTGTGGGGTGAAGGGTCCCTGCTGTTCTGGCCTGTTCCTTATTGTATCAGTTACATATCAATGCATAACAATTACCCCAAAACTCAGTGGCTTAAAAAGCAAACAAACATTGGGACTTCCCTGGCGGTCCAGTGGTTAAGATTCCATGCTTCCACTGCAGGGGCATGGGTTCGATCCCTGGTCGGGGAACTAAGATCCCGTACAGGTGCGGCCAAAAAAAAAAGAAAAATTTTTTTTTTTATTATGTCTCACAGTTTCTCTGGGTTAGGTGTTTGGGAACAGCTTAGCTGAGAGCTTCTGGCCCCAAGTTTGTTAGAGTTAAGATGCTGGCCCAGGGCTGCAGCCATCTGAGGGCTTGACTGGAGCTGGAGAGTCTGCCCCCAGATGCCCCATTCCAAGACGGCTCATTCACATGCCTGGCCAGTTCATGCTGGTGTGGTTGGGAGGCCTCCGTTGCTCACCACGTGGACTTCTTAGAGAAGCAGCCTGCTTGAGCATCCTCACAACGTGGTGGCTAGCTGGAAGTGGTAATGTCTTCAGTGACCTAGCCTCGAAGTCACACCAGGTCATTTTGTCATATCTGCTTCGTCACACAGCATGGGAGGGGACTACATGAGGTGAGGATCTCAGGAGGCGAGGATCACTGGGGTCCATCTTGGAGGCCACACACCATACCATCCTCTAGGGAGGCGTCAGCAGCAGTCCTGTAGCAGGGCTAAGAAAGCAGGGCTTCCCTAGAGAAGGAGGGGAGGGCCTTCCTACGTTGTTAGGACAGGGCAGGTCTCAACCGGCTCTGCCTCCAACTTGCTCTGTGACCCTGAGCAGTCTCCCAGTTTCCCCGGGCCTCTGATTGCCATCTCTGTGATGTGGGAAGAGCTTGCTCTACTTTGCAGGGCTGGGAAAGCACAGAGGATCCAATTTCTGAAGGATAGATGAGAATTGCAGATCGTGGTGTCTTCCCTCTTCTCATCCTAATCCCGTTTCTTCACACAGTCAGATAATCAGTTTTCCCAGTAGTCTTTGCAGCAATCAGTTTGTATACCTACCCAAATAAGCACCATTTTTTCTTTAAGCTAACTCTCAGCTCTAAATCTCCGACGGGCTTCCGTGCAGTTAAAGCAGTGTGGGGCTTCCCTTTCCTTCCCACACGACCACATGGCTCCCTGGATTGTTTGGAGCAGAGGTAGGGCCCTGTGTCAGCTCTGCTCACCTCTCTCACATTACCCTGAGCTCTGGGTGGCCAACACTCAGAGCTCAGGACAGGCCAGCTCTCCTCTCCTCTCCTTCTCAGCTTCCCTTTGCGATGGATGAGGGCTTGGTGGGGAGCAGGTGAGGATGTCAGAGCCAGAAGGGACGTTGGGGACATTTTACAGATAAAACTCAGAGAGGGCCAATGAGAGCCCAAGATCACACAGCAAGTAGGCAGCAACACTGGGCCAAGAACCAGGTCTCTCAACTCTCATGCAGGGCTCTTTCTGGTCTCACTGCTGGACATACCCAGGAGGTACTCTGACTGGTTATTCCAGGTGGGCCCTGGGCCACTACGGCTTTGGCACCCCCATCTCTGGGAGAGGCAGGGCAGGTGCCAGGGTGGCATGGAGTGAGAGTGCTATCAGAGTGGACCAGCCGGACCCATGCTTCATTGGCACTGTGGAGGTGGTATTTACAAGAGAAGAATACGCAGTGGACCAAACCTTCAAAGACTCATGTTCCATGGAGGAACAGAGCAGGAAGTGATCAGAAAGCTAGTGGAGAACAACCCTAGATTCCATGTACCTGAGGGCCTGAGAGGACCTCAAAGGTTGGCTGAAATCTGAGGGTTTCCTATGAAGGGGAGAGGTGAGCTCCCACCCTGCAGAACTCAGAAATGCTCCAAGCCAGCAAGGGACCACGAGGCATGGAGCTTCTCAGGGGTCCGCTAGCCGCTTCTCCCACCCTGCTGCTGTCATCCCCTGTGCTCACAGCAAAGTGGAAGGCCCCAGTTCTCCCTGGCCCGGGCCACCAGCCTGCCCTGTGGCCTCCAGCCAATGCTTCCTGAGGTCCTGCAGGGTGGCCTCACTGAGTCTTCCTCTTGTCCTTTTATTTCCCACACTGCCAGTACAAATCCACTTCTGGTCAGTTGACTCAGTAATTTCTGAGTCTTCATTTTTGGTCATTGTTCTCTCCTAAATTTGTCTTCCACTGTGAGCTCAAAAATGCAAACTCATTTTGATCTTGGCTTGAGTAAACCTTAATCCCAATGAAAAAAAAAAATCTGCTAGTGCTAGGAAAATATTCCAGGTGCCCAAGAGTAAATCACTTCTGAATTATTTAAAGACTAAATTTCTTTCTCCACAGACTAGAAACTCCCCAAGGGCAGGGCTGTGTCTGTGTCACCAGATGGCAGGATGAGGGCAGGAAGTCACATGTGTCAAGGGCCTGTTTGTGCCAGGCATTGCACCTTTGTGTGTAGTTGAATGTTCCTGGTGTGGTGGAATTTCTGTCTCCATTTCATAGCCAAGGAGCCTGAAGACCAGAGAGGGGAGGCACTTGCCTAAGGTCACACAGCCAGTGTGAGAGATGGGTTTGGAAGCTGGCCTTGGGCGATGCCAGAGTCTAGGTGCGTTTCCTATACCGCATAGAAGGCGGGGTCCTGCTCCCTACCCCCAAGCTCTGCAACTGTCGGTCTTGCCAAGATCCTCAAGGAGCTGGTGAGAAGTAGGGCCCCCAAGGCAGCCAGATTTGCCACCTTCAGGTGGCTGGGTTAAAGAGAAACACTGATGCTAACTGGGGAGCAGGAGCCCTGACATCTTTATTTCCTGTCTTGGCTGCTTGGCCCGACAAAAGGGCTTTGTTTTGGTTGGCTCAATGACAGCATCTTGTCACGCCCTTCCGGCCTCCTTCAGCCTGCCTCCTTTTCAGGGCCTGTATGAAATAGGGGTCCCCCTATTCCCTGTCACCATTTCATGCAGAGCCACAGACAAGAGACCAGCCACCAACTAGATGATCTTGAGCAAGTTGCTTAACCTCTCTGGGTCTCAATTTCTCCACCTGAAAAATGGGGATGAAAGTTAGATCAGATGGTTGCTAAGTTTTTGTGATGACTTCTTTCCATCTTAAAAATTGGTATTTGGGAAGTTAAGGTCAGGGTCACTTCTGGACTCAGGCTGCAGAGATGGGGGATATCTCCAAGCAGAGGCATCTTTATCCAGTCATAGTATTCTTAGACAGAGATGCCATTTGCATATAATTTGCACTTTCCTTTAATGTCAAAATTCTCTGACATACCAACCCTGACTTCTCCCTCCCTCTCCCACTTCCTCTCACCACCTGCTTTCTATCCCCCCACCGTGCACCCCATGTCAGCCCTGGCCCTGTCTTGCCGGGTTGCCTTGCTCCAGAAGGATGACTGAGTTGGCTGAGAGCACTGTGCTGGGCCTCAGCTGCAGCCCCTGCCTGCTTTACAGTATTACTCAGCCTCGTAGCATCCATGTTAAGCTTGGAGGCTGAGCAAGATGCTGCAAATTCCAGAGTGATGTGGCAGAGTCGGCATTCAACCCCAATCTACCTGACTCTGGGACGAGCTCTCCTCACTGCCCTAGGCTGTTTGCCTGACTGGGGATGTGTGACAGGGCAAGAGGAATGGCCTGGCTAGCAATGATGATAATGGTGATGAAGATGATATTAAGACTGCTACTCAAAGTGTGGTCCATGGACCAGGAGCTTGAACATCACTGGGAGCTTGTTAGAAATCAGGCCACACTGTAGCCCTACTGAATCAGGATCTGCATTTGATCAGGATCCCCAGGAGACTGAGCACACTAGAGGCAGAGAAGCACTGCTCTAGAACTCTGCCTGCCACGTTGGCTTCCAGGTTCCAGAGCTACTGAGTGCTTTCTGGAAGTGGAACCACGTGATACCAGAGCCAGAAAAGCCCTCAGATGTCTCTAAGGCTGGGCATTTTGTGAACCATGCACTTTGGAGCACTGGGGTTCCCAGTGGTGTCTTTGTGGCTTCTCTGGTGCAGGCAGGACTCCAGCTTCCTTGCTTGCTTCAACACCTCCCCTTGGATTCGGTGTATAAGCTTTTCATGGAACACAATTTCAGTGGAGTAGGGTGGGATTTTTAGGGTGTACTGAGTAAAAAAAATTTTTTTAAGCATGCTTTATTCCATTCTTTTGTTTTTCAAGTGAGGAAACTGATACTTAGAGAGATACAGGGACCTGCCCCAAATCACACAGAATCTGGGACCAGAATCCAGCTCTATCAGTTAGAATTGTTTTCAGCTGCAAGTAGCAGCAAGGTTGACTGACAGAGGCTTATGCAAGGAAAGAGTTTGTTTCTTGCAACAAGGAGCTGAAGCATAGACTGCTGAGGACTGTACCATGGCCCAGGCTCTCCCTGTTTTCCACTTTCCCCCCCTCGGACAGCCCTTTACAGCACTGCCCCCAGCCTGGGGCTTTTATTTTCATGGCATAAGATGGTTGTACTGCTCCACATCTTACATCCATGTTCCCAGGGGGGAGAAGAGGGAAGGATGAATGGGCAGAGGGCATTCTTCTAGTTAATTTTGTCTTTTTATTCAGGGAAAGATGCCCTCCCCTGAGCCTCTGTCTATTTGTTTTAGGCCAGAACCAGGTTACATGGCCACCCCTAGCTGGAAGATAGCCAGGAGAAGGGAGTGGGGAATGGGTTTGGGTTAAAACATCGAATGGTGAAAGTTTGCCTATCTAGGAATCCTATCCTGGTATCCTGAGATTCTTCAGGGTCCCAGAATTGCAGCTTTTGGGGCGGGGTGGGATATGTTTGAATCAGAGAGGCACCTGATCAAACCTTGGAGCTTGACTCTCCTACCATCCTAATGGTCTTTATGGGGACCATTTGGTGTAGGGACAGGAGCTTTGCTAAACAAAGACCTACATACCCGGGGGCTTAGGGACAGAGGAACTGGATTACAGCAAAACCCACAAGGGCTAATTCTAATTCTCTGTCTTCACTGCTCACAGCCCCGAATGAAAACATGTGTAAGAAACCCTCAGGGTTAATTTTGCTGAAAAAAAATTCCAATAGGAATTTGGCGCAGTGGTTGAGAGTCTGCCTGCCAATGCAGGGGACACAGGTTCGAGCCCTGGTCTGGGAGGATCCCACGTGCCGTGGAGCAACTAGGCCTGTGAGCCACAACTACTGAGCCTGCGCGTCTGGAGCCTGTGCTCCGCAACGAGAGGCCACGACAGTGAGAGGCCCACACACCGCGATGAAGAGTGGCCCCCGCTCGCCACAACTAGAGAAAGTCCTTGCACAGAAACAAAGACCCAACACAGCAAAAATAAATAAATTAAAAAAAAAATTCCAATAAAACTCCATTAGATTTTTGGGTTAAATTAAGGTAATGGATGCTTAAAAGCCATGCTAATTAGGCTTTGTTATTAACAGGAATGGCAGGTGGATGGGATCTGGCCTGGAGCTGACATTGTTTTGGGGCCACCTGTGGGAGATGGATTTTTCAGTGGTCTGGATGTATCACACCATCTGGCCTTAGCAACCCAGCTCCCACTCACGCCTTGGAATGTCTTTAGTCATTTAAGTTCCTTTGCCTGGGACTGGAATATTCTCTTCACCAAGATGACAGACAACAAACTTCATTTTCTGTTGGTTTTTATTTTCTTTACATTTCCAAATTTTTATCCTAATGTTTCTGCTGGGAACATGGCTCTGATAGGTCACTCCCTTGCTCATAAACTTTTGATAGCTCCCTATGGCCTATCAGATAAGTCCAGAAACCCTGACTTGGCATTCAAAGCCTTTTGGGATTTGTCCCTAATTCACCTTTCCAGGTACCACATTCCTCTCTCTGTATACTGAGGGCTGGCGCCTCCCTGAACTGGGCCTTCCCAATTCCCCTTGACCTGGGGAACCCCCAGACCCCAACATCTCATCCTTCCAACACTTGTGTTATTCTTTCCATCTTATAGATGAGGAAACTGATCCTCAGGCTCTCAGACCCCTGACCACTCAGACGCCCTTACACCTGGCATGCTCTGGGCGCTCAGAAAATTCCTGTCTCCCACTTTTCTCCCTTTTTATCAACCTAGGCCAGGTAGGACATCTTCAGCGTGGCTACTTGTCCTGTACCAGGGCTTGGGACTTGGGAATTCCAAATGCCACATGGCATTTGGGAAGCATCTCTGTTTGAGAAAGGGGAAATGTACAAAGCCAGGATGAACAAGAGAAGGGAAGACCCGGTGCCCTGCTTTTTCCATCATCCTAGGCTGTCTGGGCCCGGCCACGTGCTGGACACTGGAGCGGCTTTGCATGCCTTAGGAAGACATTGACTCCTGACCCCAGGCTCATCTACCTGTTTACAGGGGAGAAAACCTAGACTACTTGGCTCCAGGCAGTCTGGACATGGGTGCCTGCTGTTGAAAGGAGTTAGCTGTGAAACGGCTGCTTAGCATATGGGGCCTTGGGGCCCGTGGAAAGTTGCAGGTCAGAGGTGGGCTGGGGGAAGCCACAGCCCTGCAGGAAGCTGACCTGAGTGCAACCACCCATGTTCCCAGGGGCACAGGGTCACTTTCCAACTGTCCTATTCTTGCATCATCGTTCATGTCTGCTCCAGACAAGCAAGGATGTACACTTCTTCTCCAGGGGCACCGGCCTTTCCAGATCTGGACTAGGACAGGACAGAAGTCATTTAAACCTCTTCTTTTTCTGTATTTTGGGCTCTGTCACATATATGTCTAACCCATAGGGTTGGCCATTCCCCCTTGGGGCTGAGTTAGATTTTCCCTTTGGGGTCACCACCTGCCAGGCCCCCAGGTTTGGGGTGAATTCCATGGCATCTACATTGCCCGACTGACCTAAGACAGGAGGGAACATGCCTCCCCTCTTTTACACAATGAAGATTTACCCAAGGCTGGGCCTGCCAGCAACATTGCCTGAAATGCAAACCTGCACTGGCCATCAGGAGGTGGCCCTGCTCCAGTGCAGTGTCATCAATGATGGGAGGAAATAGACCCAGGCCTTCCCTCACTGGCTTCATGTACAGTCTCCCCACCCCTGCTCCCTGTAACTCTTCTTTCTTAACGAAGGCCACGTGGCCTTGTGGAATTTGCCTCTGAGCCTTTGTGTGTGACAGGTGGCACCCAGATGGGACCCACCTTGCCTGACATCCTTCTCCCCAAACTTTCTTTAAATGGCTGGGTAACCTCTCTGCCTCACCAATCCTGCCCAGATGACAGGAAGGAAGTTCTGGCAAAGGTGCATGAACCCAGTTGCCCAGAGTCTAAAAGAAGAGATTGTGTCTGGGTTGGAGCAGAAGGTGGGGAGAGAGAGAGAGAGAGAGAGAGAGAGAGAGAGAGAGACAAAGAGAGAGACAGAGAATGTGTGCTGGGAATCTGGAAGCAGGAAAATGAAGTGCCAGCCTGGGCAGGGATGGAGGGGAGGGAGAGACTTGGAGAAGCGGGACATGCCCTGCCCAGGCTGGCCCTGGCCATCTGTACTGCACTACAGTGCTGGCATTTAGCCCAGGTGGGCAGAGTTCTGAGCACCTCTCAGAAAGTGTGACCTGTTGGTTCAGCCCACTGCCTGGGACCACTCAGGCCTCCACTCCTTGGTGCATAGCTCATGGCTTGTGAGGTCATCTAATCGGAAGACTAGAGAATAAGAATGAAGGAGGCAGCACCGCAGGGGGTTGCCAGGAAACCTTGGCCTTTCTGGGCTGGGATGTGGAAGAGAGGACCAAAGGCCAAAGAGTCCCCGGAGGGCTGTGCCTACACTATGAGTTAATTAGAGGCCAGGAAGCTGGGGAGATGAACCCTTCCCCTGGCTCTTCCTGGCCCCCTGCAGCAGAAGAGGCAACAGGGCTTTGGAAAGAGAGATGAGGAAAAGGGACTGTGTCTACTGCCCAGACCTCAGGGGTTAAAGACTTTCACGTGACCAGCGGAATAAGAATTCTAAAGTTTCCGTCCATTGCCTTCCCAACAGCCACCCCTCTCCCCCACTTCTTTTTTGGTATCAGACCTAAGATACTAGCACCCATGTTTTTTCAGGGGAGGCTGGGACCCTCCCTGCCCTAGGAGTGAATCCTAAGCGATTAATCTAAGCCAAATGATAGTTCCATTTCCTTTGTTGGTTATTGTTCATGCACAGGCATGTTGTGCAATTCTGGACAGTGACAACTAAGGGGAAGGTTGTTGGTGGAGCAGGGGTGCCTTCTGGGAAAGGCCTTCTGAGATCTGAAAAACTGACTTGCCAGAAGAAGCAGCTACCCACCATCTTTGGTTTTTGTTGGGTGAGGATGTGATGCCTGGAGCTTTGGCAGCCATATTGAGATCACAAGGGAAGTAGTTAAGTTGCTGAGGAAAGGAGAACAGAAAATGAGAAAGAACCTGGGTCCTGGATGGTATCCCAAGGACCCAGCTGAATTAACCAAACTTGGAATTGCCTTACCTCTGGCTTTCCTGTTATAAGAAATAATGAATTCCTTATCTTCTTTTTTCAAAACAACTCATAATTGACTTTTCTATTGATTGTTGCTGAAAGCAGCCAACCTTATCAAATTTCGGAAGTCAGGATGAAATAATTCTAATTGTCTGCTGAGTCTCTCCTCGGGGGCAATTAAAGGTTCTCTGAACTCACTGGAAGCCTATTTTATCTAGAACTGCCCCTTTTCCCTCTGGATAAAAGTTGTTGAAGAGTCTGGGTTTGGAGGCCGGAAGACCTGGGTTCAAATCCCACACTTTTATGCAGGCACTTTATGACTTTATGTTAATTATTTAAACCAGGGATTGGCAAACTTTTTTTGCAAAGGGCCAGAGAGTATTTATTTCAGGCTTGGTGGGCCACATGGTCACTGTCGCAACTATTCAGCTCTATTGTTTTAGTTCGAAAGCAAGCCGTGGATAACATACAAGTAAATGAGCATGGCTGTGTTCCAGTAAAACTTTATTTACCAAAACAAGTGGCAGGCTGGATTTGGCCCACAGGCCATAGTAAATCAACCCTGGATTAGACTCTCAGAGTCTCAGCTTCCTCATGAGAAAATGAGGCTAATAACTCTTCTTTCAACATGGGGCAAATCTAAGCATCAAATGAGTTGACTCAAAACTGTCACTACATAAAGTATAATTTACATGTGGGTCCCCTTTCCTAGGAGAACCAAAGGTCCTGGCAGTCAGCAGTGGAGAAGTGCTTGACTCTACCACCTACTAGAGTTGTGTGGCTTAGGGAAAGTTACCTAACCTCTCTGAGCATCACTTTTCTCCTCTCAAAGTGGGGTTGCTAAGACCTACTTCACACAGGGTAGCAAGGATGAAGTGGATACTGTATGTGAGGTGCTGTACAGACTGAGTACACAGTGAGTGGAAGTGAGTGTCATGAAGGAGCAAAGCCTCCTTTCTCTGGCCTGTCTCACCCCACCTGTGTCTTGACATTGGGTAGATCTTGGTTTCCTCCTTCACCTCCCATGGGCCCTGGAGCCCCAGGGAGACTGCAAACCTCCCCCCTGCCGTGCACTCTCTCTCCCTCCACTCCCCCACCCCCATCCCACCACACCCTCTTCTCCATTTAACAGAATGATAATTAACAATGTTAATTCTATTCTCATTTGCTAATGAAGGCAGTCTAATTGCACCATAATTGGCAGCCGGCAGCAGCAGAAAAACACAAAATAAGCCCTGCGTGTATAATTTGGTTTAACTTCTTTATAATTACCTTGCAGGCTGGGCCCGCTGGTTGGGGGTGGAGTGGGAGGTTGAGGAATTAAGGGGGAGGGAGCCAAGACCTGAGGGTGGGAGAAGGGGTGAAGGAGCACTTACCTGTCCCACTCCTGATTCTCCCCAGACCTCTGAGATGAACTTCCTCCCCGTCACTTCCCATTTCCCACTTTGGGCTGTCCTGGTAGACCTATTCTACAGGCTGACTTGCTGATCCTTAGTAGTCCATCCTCCAAAAGCACCTCTGTGAGTCTGAAGTCCAGCCTGTCTTTCCATCCTCAACTCACAGCCTTGACCTTATATTCCAGCGAATCAGAGCCGTCCTGCCTTTGCACAGGCTGGTCCTCCATTTGGAATGCTACCCCTACCCTACTACACCTCTCTGGAGAAAACCCACCCCTTTAAGGCCCTGGGAGGGAAACCTTCCCTGACCCCCCAGAGGCTGACTTGCACTCCTTTTCCATGTCACCTGGTACAAACCTGCATTATACCACACATCCCATTATTTTACCTGTGCCTGTTTACTGTTTACATGCTTTCTTTGTCACTAGATTGTGTCTTTGTTTAAATACACTCAGTGCCTGGCCCAGAATAAAATGCTTGATTCTATTTTTGTAGAATGCTTAAATGAGAGATAGGTGACCTTGAAGAAGGTTCTGGAAGCATGTGGCTAGGAGTGTTAGGGGACCTAGGTTCTGGTCCTGGTCTCTAGTTAACTTGCTGTGTACAACCTGAGGCACTTCTCTGTACAGTGAGAGGCTCACACTCCATAATCTCTTGTTTTCTGTTTTCAAAGTCTAGGACTTTTTGAATTTTCATGGTTGAAATTCTTTCTCCCTTCCAAAATGAATGAATGAATGAATGAATGAATAAATAAATAAAAGGCAGCCAACATTATAATATCAGTTCTGGGCCACCTTTTTCACTAGAGGTGAAGTTCCCACCTAAGCTTCTTGTGCAGTCTTCTCCCTCTCCACCAGGTAACCTCACACTGATGTTGATGATTCTGAATAAATAAGTAAAATCTTCTCTGAACCCTAATATAATGTCTCCCACATCTATCCAAGTAAGCAATGCCTTAATAGCTTCCCCTGCCCAGTTTTGGAGAGAAATGAATATTTGTTCTGCTTATGCATACAACCATCTCCATAGCAACCAGCTGTGCTTTAGGGTGAGCCACAAACCGCTTTGGGTTAAGGGGTGGTAGGTGAAGGAAATTAGCATCTTAGGGTCTAAAGAAAGCACTTTAGAAGGAGCATCCTTCTTCCAAGCCTGGAGTTTCCACACGCTGCTCTCAGGGTATCCATCATGTGGTCCCTTGGCTTCACTTTTCCTCTGGAGACATCCCTTGTGGAGCCCTCCACCCTTCTCCTTTCACACGCACTGGCATAGCTGCAATCCTGGGGTTTCTTTATCACCACTTCAAAACCTCCTTTGCTTCTCTCCTGTCTGCATATCATGTTTCCTGGATCCTGCACCTTCATTTTTTCTTGGTTTATGGTTTTATTTCGGTGGTGCATGGGAGATAAAATTTCTGAGACTGCTTAGGAGAAATTTAATGCCATGCAGCTTCCCGATCTTTTTGTATGTGACCAGATTTTTTCTTTCCTCTCTGGTGGCTTTAATATCTTTTCTTCATCCTCAGTGTTCTGAAATTTCCCCATGAAGCACCTTGGTATCGGGGACCCATTAATCTGGAAACTTATATCTTTCAGTGCTGAAACATTTGCTTATATTAATTCTGTGATAATTGCCTTACTTCCAATTTCTTTCTCTTTCTGGATCACCTGTTAATTAGATGTTGGATTTCCTGGACTAATTGTCATTTTTTATCATTTTCACCTGTTTTTTAAAAATTTTATTTATTTATTTGACTGCACCTGGCCTTAGTTGTGGCACGTGGGATCTTTATTGCCTTGTGTGGGATCTTTAGCTGCGGCATGTGGGATCTAGTTCCCTGACCAGGGATCGAACCCAGGCCCCGTGCATTGGGAGCACGGAGTCTTAACCGCTGGACCACCAGGGAAGTTCCTCACCAGTTTTTTATTCTTATTCTTTTTGTTCTGCTTTCTAGGAGATTTCCTCAATGTTATTCACCATCCCCCCAGTGGAATTTTCTCTTTCTCTTTTTAATTCCAAGAATTCTTTTTATTTTTTAAAGAATTCTTTTTAAAAAAAAATTTAATAGGAGCCTGTTTCTTTTTCACAGATGCAGTATTTTCTCTTATTTCTCCAAGGATAATTGTAGGGTTTTGAGATATCCTGCTCCTTCCTAAATTGCTTCTGTTTCACCTGAGCCCCTTTCCCCCAGATTTTTTTGTTGTTGTTTTGGGGTCCTCATCTTTTTTATTGGATGCCCTGGCTGCCTGGAAGTTTCACGTGCATGGGCCTGGTGTGTGGCAAAACCGTGGAGGGTGTCTGGGGGACACCTAGCTCTCAGTCTGTTCTTGGGCTGTACTGTTCCATCAGAGAGGAATCCTCTGAGCTCCAGCCTGGGTGGTAGAAGCTGGGCTGCCAAAGTTCAGGAAATTGAGTGGGAGTAGGAGGTGTGTAGACCTTTACTTAATACCTCTGTTTTCCATCAGCATCTTGCCCGTGGTGAGGCCTTGTGTTCTGGAATTTGTAGCTGTCCAGATCCACTGCTCTTCTCTCTTGTGCTGGGGAGTGAGGGTTATATCTGGAGGTTCTGACTATTTCATATGCAGCATTCAGTCAATGCTTCCATTTTTAGCCTGACTTTGAGCCCCACTTTCAGAAACAGCTGGTATCCCCAGTACTGGAGACTTTCTGGGCCTCTGCACTAGGGGGCAGCCAGGTCCTGCTCACTCAGGTTTCAGCCTTCTCTGGCCTGGGGAGTCAGTCACTACTCACCCATCGGCTCCTCAGCATTGCAAATTTTGTTGCCTTCTCTCCTTTTCTCTTGTCTTGTTTAAGTCGTAACAAAAGCCCTTAGTCATTTCAGTGCTGTGTTGGGAGGAAGGGAGGTGAAGGGTGACTTCATCGTGTATGCACAGCATTTCAGAGTTTACACAGCCCATCCACATCCGTCCTCTCATTTTATCTCCACAAGAGCCCAGTGGACTAGGCAGCGAAGGAGGTTTTTTCCGTCACGTTTAACCAGAACCCCAAACATAATTCCTTAAGCAACGTTTAAACAGAAGTGAACAAGTGTTGGAAACAGAGGTGAGAGGTGCTTTCATGGCCATCGCCCCTGCTTCCTCATGCTCCCCACGTGGAATTTAATGAGAAGTGAAATGCCATTGGCAACATGGGCCCAGCGGGAAGAGGAATTTGGAATCAGGGCTGCTAGAAACAGCTTGGGTCCAACGCACCTGCAGTAAAATTGCTTTGATGTAGTAACTGATGATGTGAAAATTAAAAGTTGAAAATCAAAGGCAAAGCCTGATGGTGGTGGGAGGCACTGAAGGAGGCCTCTGGGACTTCTCCCCTCTCTCCTCAACTCCTGTTTTTCTTTTCAGGCCTATCGTTTCTGCTCGTTGCCATGAATGTCTGTGTGTGTGTGTGTGTGTGTGTGTGTGTGTGCATGCGCATACATGTATGTATTTGGATGCATCTGTGTATGTGCATGCATGCATCCAGGCGTGTGAGCACACATCTGTGTGCATATGTGTAGTTTGTATCCATCTGTGTCTGTGTGTGTGCATGCATTTGTAGGTGTGTTGGACAAGAGTGACAGTTTGTGAATTGCAACTTGGTACAGTGGAAAAGCAAAGGATGTAGAACTGGATTCAAGGACACCCATACTCATTGCATCTTAGGCAACTCTCTTGCTTTCTCTGTGTCTCTGCTTTCTTATCTGTAAAATGAGTTCATGATGTCAAAGCTGGATACCACATTTGAGGAAGGGGTGGTGAGAGTTCTTGGAGTGCTATATGGGGAAATACTTTGTAAAGTGTCAAGGATCATGCAAATGTCAGTCATTCATTTACTCACTCATTCATTCATTCACTCATTCACCTGAGACACACTTACTGAGCATTTCCTAACAGGTCCACTGTTCTGAGGAATACACTTCCTCTTGAGGGAAACAAAGACACAGGCGCCTAGATACCCTGTGCAGAGAGCCTAGAAGGGCACTGAGCAAGGCACAGTCCCCAGCAAGAGGAGGAGGAGGCCCCTTAGATTTCAAGGCGGGAAGTGGAGGGCATGAGCAATTGATGTTGAGCAGACAAATTGAGGCAGGAAGCCTGCGTTAAACCCCCTTACGGCAGAAGGACAGAGTGTGAGGTGGATGTGAGAAAGTGTGACCTATCTGGTGATTTGCTGGGAAGTCAGTCTCAAGGTGCTGGGCACCATGATGCTCCGGTCCACTGCTGGCCCTCCCACTGGGGACAGTTGGGCAAACTCTGGGGAAGGGTTCACTCCAGTACTCATTCATGTATTCACTCTTGAATTTAACCAGCATTTGTTAAGCTCCCACTCCGCTAATCTAGTTGTAGACTCTGGGGATGCAGCAGCAGGCCCACCTGGTGGAGCCCAAAGCCATGTGCAGGGTCCCCGTTAGCAGTCTAACCCCTAGGCACACCCTCCAGACTCAGGCTGACTGTGAAGGTTCTCCCAGAACAATGTCACTGCAGAATTTTATGCTGTTTTTTCCCCTTCCAGAGGAAGCTCTGCCAATGACTTTTACGATGCTGAATAAAAAGGCTTTTTTTTCCCCTTTAGATATTTTTATTTCACCTTTAAAGGATGTACAGTAAGGGTGAGAACATCGTAATGCAAACTCTGCAGTAAATAACTCTTGGATCCCTTTCTCATGCCAGCAGAAGGACAAAAGGACAAGGCAAGCTGGAGACTGGCCTCCTCGCCTTCATCATCTTCACGGCTAAACTACAAGCAGGTGGGGACAGTCTGTCTCCACTGCTCTGGATGGGGGTGGCAGTCCCTCCCTGTGGCCTCTGGGGCCCGTGTGTGCCCCTCTCCTTGGCCTAAGGGTCCTTCGTCACCTACTGTGTGTGCCACGCTGTGCTAAGCACTTCACACTGGCTTAGCACAGCGAGAGGGATGAGTGGTCAGGACTCTGGATCTGGTCTGCTTGACTGTGTCTCCTCTCTCCTCTACCTGCTAGCTGCATGTGAGACCTTGGCCAAGTAACCTGACCCCTCTGTGCCTCAGTCTCCTCATTTGCATAATGGGGTCACAACAGTGCCTACCCACTAGAGTTGTTGGGATGAATGAATAAATTCATGCAGGGAAAGCACATAGAAGAGTGTCTGAGATATAGAAAAATGTTAATAAAATTTAGCTATTATTATTATTATTTCATCTTTTCATCACCTGAGCTGGCCCTGGCCTGTGCCTGTTTTCTCACTCAGATGAAGGGTATCCAGCCTCTTGTTTGAGCCTTTGAGGAAGGGCAAGTTGAGTGGCCTGCCTGAGGTCACCCAGTGGGAGAGCAGGGGTCAGTGGCGCTGAGGGCAAAGACCCCTTCTATAAAAAGCAGCCCCCAGGAGGCTTGTGCAGTGCCTGAAAGTTCTCCTACTCCTGAGGAGTCACTCTGAGGTTTTCCTCTTGCAGCTGGAAGGCAGGTCAGGAGGGTGGCTTCCCCAAAGCCAGTGTTGCCCCAGCACGGAGCCAGGGTCTGCACTCAGCTATCTCCACTGACTCTGGTCCCGGTCTTCGTCTTCTTTGTGGGGAAGCTGTTGACCATGGACCCATCTCTTTGGGGGCCTTAGACTTAGGAGGTTTCCCCTTGTCCCCTGACCCAGAGGGGAGGGGTCCCTGGGCGTAACTAGTGGAGATTCAAACCCTTGACTCTAAGCTGGGCTGTCCCACGTGTCGTTGGTGGCAGAAGTGGGGAGGTGGCCGGGGCTGTGAGGTCCATGATGACGCATGCCTGTGGGCTCTGCTGGACTGAGAGGCGCCAACCACAACCGTTTTTTTTTTGTGGAGCACAGGCTCCGGACGCGCAGGCTCAGCGGCCATGGCTCACGGGCCCAGCCGCTCCGCGGCATGTGGGATCTTCCCAGACCGGGGCATGAACCTGGGTCCCCTGCAACAGCAGGCGGACTCTCAACCACTGCGCCACCAGGGAAGCCCCACAACCGTTTTTAATGAAGCTGTCAGCTGGGCCACGGGGGCACAGGGAGAAGACTGGGCAGAAAATCATCAATTTAAATAGATAATGAGTCAAAGCCTTGGGTGGGGTGAAGGCCTGGGGATCAGCAGGGCAGCATTGGAGGAAGCCAGGGGGGAGACCACGGCACAGACAGGCTCAGCTCCAGTGACCCAAACCCCACCCTACCCCGCTGCAGTGGCTTCCCTGTGGCACTCAGGCCAGTGCAGCAAACTGTCCTCAGCATCGGCTCTATGCCAGGAACTGAGCTAGTGCTGGGAATAGAGACAGGAGTAAGATGCCTCCCTGCCCTCAAGTAGCTCAGTCTGAAGGTAGAGGCAGACATATAAGTGGTCAATTACACCATCATGTGGAATTGGCTGAGAGAAAAGCAGATAAGTTCCAATTCTGGAACTTGATGGCCTGAGTTTCCATCTTGACTCAACTCCCTCCTAGCTTTAGGACCTTGTGTAATTTACTTACCCTCTCATTGCCTCAGTTTTCCCATCTGTAAAATGGGGTGGACCATAACAGAGTTGTGACTATTATTGCTGTATAACAAACTCCCCAAACTCAGTGTCATGAAACAACCACCATCGTATTATGTGTCGACAGGTTCCGTGGTCAGGAATTTGGACAGGGCACAGTGGGGACGGCCTGTCTCTGCTCCACAATCTGGTGCCTCGGCTGGAAGACTTGAATGTCTAGGGGTGACGAAAGTGGGTGGGGCTGGAATCATCTGTCACTCACATGTGACTCCAAGGCTCAGCTTGGACAATACGAGCAGAGCCACTAGCGGCCTGTGCATGAGGCTTGGACTTCTCAGGGCCTGGTGGGTTTGGAGAGGGAGCATCTTGAGAGAGGAAATGTCTGGAAAGCAAGAGACCAAGGTGGAAGCTGCGTGGTCTTTTATAACCTACCTGGGAAGGCACATCACATCACTGCTGCTGCATTCTATTAGTTGAGGCGGTCACAACCTACCTAGGTTTAAGGTGAGGGGACAGTTTAAAACTGTCACTCTACTCATAGCACTGGATAATTAAATTAAATGAGACATGTAGTGGGTCTAGGACAATGCCTGTAAGCACCAAATCAACGTTAAGTATTATTATAATTAGTGCTGCTGTGGGGAGGAGGTGGTAAGGAAAGGCTTCAGGGTGAAGGGTGATATCTGAGCAGGATTTTGAAGGATGAATAGGGGTTTGCTATGTACCACCTAGGGGACACAATTCAGGTAGAGGAAACAGCTTAGGCAAAGTCAAAGAAGGCTTGAAACCATGACGTGTTCAGGGGAACCATGCGTAATTTGGTGCTTTTGTAGCATTGAGGGCAAGGAAGAGCATGACTGAAGTTACGTTGGAAGAGTGGCAGGGTGACAGGATCCAAAGCAGCATCTTGTGGGCCCAACTGAGAAGTCCAGATTTTGTCCTGAGGGTATCAGGGAGCCATGGAGGGTTTCAAGCAGGGGAGTGACATGGCCAGTTTTGTCAGAAAGATCATCCTGGCAGCATTGTGGAGGATGGGTTGGAGGGATAAAAGTGGAGGCTGGGACCAATGAGAAAGCCACTACAGAAAAAGATGAAGGGGGCCTGACTTAAGGGGTGTCTCAGTGAGGATGAAGTGGGGGAGTTGGATGCAGAGCCATTTAAGCTGTAACATCAACTCAGTTAGGGATAACTAGATGTGGAAGGAGAGGGAGTGGTCCAGGAGAGGCTCAGACCTGAGGCAGGAATGTCAGGCTGAATGTGGGTGATAGTTGTAAACATCGATCTTGATCCTGAGAATGGCCAGGGATGCATGGCCAGCACTCAGTACTAGGGCCAGGCCTGGTCCTGCTGCCTCACTGGAGGATGACTTCAACTCACCTCTGAATCCTTCCAAACTGACTTGGGCCGTACTGCTTGGTCTCTGATTGGCTGTGGGGATGAGGGAGAGAGAGGATTTGAGGGTACCCCCACTTGAGAGCAAGGGCCATATCTTTTCCCTCATGTGCCCAAAGTTTGTCTGTCTCCCCAGAGCCTTTCCCTGGGCTGAGGACCAAGTGTTGGTGATCTTGGCTGGGAGTGGCTTAGGGCCACAGAATGGCAGAATTCTAGAATACTGCAATGGGAGAGCCCTGAGAAGCCCTAAGTCTGGCCCTAGACATGACTGGGTTTGAGCCCTGGCTCTGCTTCTTCCTGGATGTGTGGATGGGGCCCTGTGCAAGGTAGAGGCTATACCCTCACCTTTCCCACAGGATTGCTGACCCCTCACAGTACCGGGACCACAGATGGGAACAAGTGAGGAATGAATAGTGCTGAGAAATCTATCTATCTATCTATCTATCTATTTATCTATCTATCTATCTATCTGTCTATCTCCTGTTATAAGGAATTGGCTCCCACAGTTACAGAGGCTGAGAAATCCAAGATCTGCCGGTGGCAAACTGGAGACCCAGAAGAGTTGACGGTGTGAGTTCCAGACCAGTGTTCCAGCTCAACAGTCAGGCAGAGAGATAGAGCGAGAGCAAATTCTCACTTACCTTTTTGTTCTATTCAGGCCTCCAACAGATTGCATGAGGCCCTACAACATTGGGGAGGGCAGTCTATCAATTTAATTCTTAATCTCTTCCAGAAACACCCTCAGAGACACACCCAGAATGATGTTTAACTAAATATCTGGGCACCACGTGGCTTAGTCAAGCTGACACAGAAAATTAACCATCACAAAAGAGATTGCTAAGGGCCACCCAGCAAATTAGTGGCAGACCCAGAGCAGGGTCTGTCCTGGGCAGAGGTTTCTGCCAGTATCTCTAAACCATGGCACGAGGATAGAAGTGGCCTCCTCCCCAGAGAGGGTGCTGCCTCTGCAGCCAGTGGCCCTGGGTTCTAGTTCTGGCTCTGCCACTTTCTAGCTGAGTGACCCTGGGCATTCACTTCCTGGGGCCCTTGTTTCCTTCCTTGTGCAGAGAAAGTGTTTTGTGAATCTGTGATTTGTTGAGTGACCGTACTGCATGTAACAGCAGGATGAGGGGACCTGGGGCAGGAGACTGATACTTAGTAGAGTACAGCATATGGGTCAAGAGGTGGGTGCTGGAGCCAGCATCTCAGAGCCACCAACTCTGTGACCTTGCAGGAGTTACTTGCCCTCCCTGCACCTCTGTTTCCTCATTAGCAAATGGGGATCCAACGAGCTAATGCATTCTCATGGCATGGAGCTCATGCAAACCCTCCAAGAATATTAGTCATTAGTATTTGTTGAGAGCCTACCATATGCCATGCATTTTATTTACATAAAATTCTCAGCTCATCAAATCATCCCAACAGCCCCAAGAGGTGGTGTGTCAGAGGCAAGACTACAGGCTCCCAAGACCCTGTTTCCTTTCCCTCCTGGACACACAGCCTGCCCTGCAGTGGGGCCAGGTAACCTCAATCTGCCCAGTGGAGTGTGAGCGATGTAATGCATGATGCCTCTTCCAGGCTGGCCCCTCAAACTCCCTTTGTGAGGCTCCATGTATTCTCTTTTTCCTCTTCTGCTGGTTAGCTGGTGTGAGGGTGCGGGGGTGGGGGCGGCGTGTAAAGCAGTGGCTCTCAGGCGGAGTAATTTTGTTCCCCCTCTCCCTGGGGACATTTGGCAATATTCAGAGACATTTTTGGTTGTCACAACCCCTGCAACAAAGAATTAGCCATCCCAAAGGTCAATGGTGCTAAGATTGAGAAACCCTGGTCTCGAGAGTCCTGAGGCCCTGGGATACTCTGAAAAGAAGAGCCTGGGTTCCTGAATGGCTGTATGGAGCACAGCTCTCCTTGCCCCCAAGGAATTAGACTGGAAGTAAATATATCTTTAAACCACCTGAGATTTGGGGGATTATTTTTTAGAACAGTTGGCTTGCCTTGCTATTGTTATGCCCAGTTCATTGATGAGGCAACTGAAACACAAGGTCACAGAACCTGTAAGCGACAAAGTGTGGGTTTGAGCCCAGGTTTGCCTGGCTGTGATACCTGTGTTTGCTTCAGAATCAGTGCGGCCTCTTTTCAGCTCCTGACTCTAAGGAGAAACCTCGTCGTCATTTCTGTCCCCTCTGTCTGCATCCCCTAGGGGATTTTAGGTGGAGGCAGCTGCAGAATAAATCACCAAGTTGCTGCCAGGGCTCTCCTGCTCTGAGGCCTCCTGCTGTTGGGTGAAGCATGCTCCCCAGAACAAGCTGGCTGTGTCCCTCCTGGTCTCATCCCCAGGGAGCCCATGTTGGTGATCTGTGACAGCAGCCCCCCTTTAAAAAGGGCTGGTGCACACCCACTGCATGTACCCACTGTCCTCTGCAAAGAGCCCCTCCCATTACACTCTGCTCTCCTAAGCCAGCCCCCGCCTGCTCCAGGTTTGAATTTCCGGGCAGGTATCTGGAGGCGTCTGGGCTCCCTGTTAATTTCCTGGCTTGGCTTCCTGAAAGGGAGAGGGCTCAGACGTGGCTGCCTGGAGCGATGAGGAGATAGCAGTGTCGGCTCTGGCGTCCTGCCTGTCTGCAGGGGCACCAGTGCCCATCAGCCCGCTGGAGGAACCCTGTCCTTGTGGTGCCACCATGCAGAGGAAGTTGAGGGTGAGGGCTGCAGGTGGGCTGCAGAGCCTCATCTGGGAAAAGCCCGTGTTCAAGCCTCCAAGAACTGTGTGTGTGTGTCTGAATGTGCCTGGTGGTGTCTTTACCTATGCCTCTGACCCCAAGAGTTGTAGGAGCCGCTAACAGGTTATCTGGCACAGAGGATTTTTCTGTGTCCTTGCACGTTAGCATCCTTCCGACACATTTCAGGGAGGGAGCCCCTCCTTTATTGATGTAACTTACAACAATGAACTCAAGCCTGTACCAGTGCTCTGATGGGTAGGAGGTCCTTCCTTCAGTCTGTTCCACGTCTCTCTTGTTGCAGGTTGGGTCCATGGTCTCGATTTTGTGGAAATAGATCACATCTTTTTGCCTTCCTGATGTAAGCCCTTCAAGTACCTGAAAATAGAAATTGAGTGCTTCTCTGAAAATACTTCCCAGATTCTCTTTTGCAGACCAAGCAAACCCACCTCCCCTAACCTTTTTTTCCACCAATAAGGATGACCGCTGGGGAAATGTACGGTAGGAAAAAACGTGTCTTCAAGGTTCCTCTCCTTATCTGAGTTTCTTCTCTCCTCCTCTAAAAGTCCTCATTGGTATAGGAAAAGCACAGGCTTTAGGATGTGCTTTCCTACTCATGTGTGGTCATTTATGAGCTGGGCAACCCCAGCCAGGTGACTTAACTGCTCTGAGCAAGGCTCAGATCCTGCATTTTGCACCAAGCAGGTTATAGAGCAGATGCGCAGTAAGTGTTTATTTCTTCCGCCTGCCTTTTTACTTTCCTTCTCTCCCACCAACTCTGGGAATCAGGTGCTCCTGCTCTCACCCACCTCTCTCCTACTTTCTCTCTGGCTCTTGGCTGCTGCAGCCAAACCTGATCTGCTGGGTGCCAGGTGGGCAATGGCCAAGAGTGTGGGGGAAATTAACTATATCCCGGGGAGGGATGCCAGGCACCAGCTGCAGGGCAGGTGGACATGGGAGAAGGCTTTCCCTGTTGCCTCTGCTCCAGAGCCCACTCTCCACCCCCAGGTCATTGAGTCACTCTCTTGGCACCTCTGCTATGGGTTTCTGTCAGTCGCAACACCTCCTCTGTTAAAGCCCTGACCACAGCCCTGCTGTCATCAGAATGTGGTATGGTGTGGGGTCACTTGATTCCCCTACAGCAGAATGCTCCAGGAATCTTAGACTATTGTGGCCATTTTCCAGATGGGAAAACAGACTCAGAGAGGGGCCATGATCTGTCCAAGGCCTCCACCAAAGTCAGGTGAGACCCAGGTGTCCTGATTTTGGTCCAGTGCTGTCTCCACTGTGTTACTTAAAAGCGGAGGCTGGGGCTTCCCTGGTGGCGCAGTGGTTGAGAGTCCGCCTGCTGATGCAGGGGACACGGGTTCGTGCCCCAGTCCAGGAAGATCCCACATGCCGCAGAGCGGCTAGGCCCGTGAGCCATGGCCGCTGAGCCTGCACGTCCGGAGCCTGTGCTCCGCAACAGGAGAGGCCACAACAGTGAGAGGCCCGCGTACTGCAAAAAAAAAAAAAAGTGCAGGCTGATTGTGACACTTACTCCTTTGGAGGCAGGAGATGCAAAGGTCCCTGAATACAGTGAGGGCACAGGGGCGCTGTCTAAAGAGTTGCCTCTCTCTTTTCAGGATAAGGGAGATGGCCCAGGCTGCCCTGAGCAAAGGAGCCCTCAGGAGGATGGCAGCTCATTTTCCTGAGGCTGGGCCCCCATTAAGTTCTTACACCTGCAAGCAGCCTTTCAGATTGGCCACTGCCACTGCTGTCCGTGTGTCACATAAATCCTCACAGAGACAAGAAGCAATTAGGGAGGAGAGAGAGAGAGAGGGAACGAGCAGAGATTCAGAGGGAGACGGAAAGAGAAAGTGAGAGAAAGAGAGGGAGAGATGGTAGGATACAGGGAGAAACACATTCAGATACAGAGACAGACAACAAGACAGATGGAGAAACAACAGAGTCTGAAGAGAAGGAAACATGGAAAGCGAGTGTGAGACAGAGGGACACGGAGAGATGAACAGGGTGAGGCAGAGAAGGAGGGAAACAGAGATACTCAAAGTGACAGATGGAGAAGAGGGAGAGCATGGATGGACAGAGACACACACACCACACACGCACGCACACACCACATACACTCACACATAGGGAGGCTGGGTTAGAAAAAGAAATTGAATTGAGTTTAAAAAAAGAAAAAGAGACACAAAGATAGACATGAGGCAAACCAGGGGGGCCAGACAGATGAGTTTTCTTTCTGCAAAATGTAGAAGTTTTGTTTTTGGCCGCACTTCCCCTTCCCCAACCAGGGATTGAACCCAGGCTCTCAGCAGTGAAAACACTGAGTCCTAACCACTGGACCACCAGGGAATTCCCAAAATGTAGAGTTTTAAACTGGTTTGGGAGTGAAAGGGAAGATGTGGTGTTTATTCTGTGAATCATGAAATAATCGGCTTGGGTGGAGGAGAGTTTAAGGACCAGAAAAAATTGTGTGGAAGTTTACATTTTCCACACACTCTTGAGCTGTGCAAAACCCCTGTGAGGCAGGACACGCAGGGACCATTGTCACTCACATTTTCAAGGTAGAAAAGCAGAGGGTCAGTGATTCCCCAGGCCTCCAGTCACCGAGATGGGCCTCACTGAAGAGCTTGCTCGCTGCCCTGGTGATCTCAGCAGTGTCTGGGGAAGGCTCACCCTAGGAGCCAGGAGGGCGTTCAGAAGCTCTTCTGGATCCCGGCCCGGGGTGGAGGTGGAGGGCACTGGAATCATGGTGAATTCACAGCTCATGCCAACCCTTCACAGCAGGGGTGTCCATGGCTGGAAACTTGCCTCTTCCCTTTTGTGAGTCTGAACTCTCACTGTGGGTAGTTTTGAGCGTGGAGTGCTCAGAATGAACTGTGTGCTTCACATCTACCTACAATCCCAGCTACGATTCGACACCCGCTTTTGTCTGAGATGAGATGTCCAGTGCCTCAGGGACTTTGAGGAGTGGAAACTTCCCTCCCCCACTCCCTCCCCACCTCTTTCTTATTCATTTTTCAAATATTCAGTATGCACCAGGCAACTCTTGTAGGTATTAAGGAATATGGCAATGAACAAAACCAATAATAGTAATAATAGTAAAACAACCCCTGTCCTCAAGGAATTTATATTTTAGAGGGGTTGACAAAAACAAAATAAATTTAAAAGATAGCATTATTAATGATGGTACATGCTATGGAGGAAGACATAAAGCATGAGGGGAGATTGGGGGTGCTGGTGGTATAATTCATGGATGTTGGCTGGAGGGCCTTACCCGGCAGGTGACATCTGAGTAAAGATCTGAAAGAGTGGGGGGAGTGTGAATATCTGTGCATGTGCAAAGGCCCTGAGGCAGAAGCAGGCCTGGCAGGGGTGAGGAAGAGCAAGCAGGCCAGTGTGGCTGGAGCAGAAAGGATGCAGGGGAGAGTGGTAGGCGATGAGGGCAGAGAGACAGGGAGGAGCAGAGCACGCAGGGCCTTGCAGACCATTGTTGCGACTTTGGCTTTTGTCCCAAGTGAGATGGAGCCATTGGAGGGTTTAGAGCGGAGCAGTGCCCGGACCTGACTTCACTTTTCACAGGATGCTCTGATGGCTGGGTCGAGCCTTGTATGCAGAGGGCAGGAGCCAACGCAGGGAGACAGTTTTCGGCATTAGTGAGGTTTCCTCGAGGTGCCAGATGAAAAGGCACAGTTCCTGCTCTCAGAGCATGTTGTACTTAGCAGAAGGTGTGGGGGTCACGGGGACAGGTGACCTCCACCTCTACGCTGCGTGAGGGCCTCCCCCTCCTCCCCACATCTGAGGAGCCCCAGGGCCCTTGATTCCTCTGAAGTATCTTGGCTCCTTCCATTCCTCTCTCTTTTTTTTTTTTGCGGTACGCGGGCCTCTCACTGCTGTGGCCTCTCCCGTTGCGGAGCACAGGCTCCGGACGTGCAGGCTCAGCGGCCATGGCTCACGGGCCTAGCTGCTCTGCGGCATGTGGGATCTTCCCGGACCGGGGCACGAACCCACGTCCCCTGCATCGGCAGACGGGCTCGCAACCACTGCGCCACCAGGGAAGCCCTCATTCCTCTCTTTAGAGGAGGCTCTCTTTAGTCCCTGAATGAGTGAGTCGAGCTTTTTTCTACTTTGGAGCCTTGTACAGGCTGTCCCTCTACCCAGAACACTCCTCTCTAATCCTCTTTTGTAGGCAAACCCAACTCAGCTTTCAGGTCTCAGATACCAAGTTACTTTCTCGGGGGGCCTCCCCTGATCCCTGATCACATGGCTTATTTATATAGCATTCATGATTTTTCCTTCAGTGCTCATCCTGGGGCAGAGACAGGAAAGGGAGAAGGAGGGAGAGATGCCCACGGAGGGAGAAGTGAGATGGGAGGCATCTGGTGTTGGAAGGGTCAGGGATGGGCTGCTTCTGCAGGATGGGGAAGACTGGGGCCAAGGACAGATGGACCTGCCAAGGGCACGTGTGCATTGAGCTGTGGGCAGGGCCTGGACTCTGTCCTCCTGACTTGAGACAGTAAGATGTCCTTGATGATACCTTTTGTTCCCTTCTTATCTTTCTCCTCTGCATTCACAAGCAGGACAGGGGAGAAAGCCAGGGAGATGGGGTCCTGAGAAAGTGAGATGTTCCCAAGCACACAGTGGGGCCTGGACTTGGGCAGAAACACCAGCACCCATCTCCCAGCTGGACCCTCTCCCGTCGAGCCCTTTCTCACACGCAGGGGCCTGGCACCAAGGACCCCTCTTTTCCCTCCTTGCTCACACCCTTCCCAGCAGCTGGAGAAAAGGAGGGACTTGCCCAGCCTGGGGTCTGTCCCCTGTTGCCTCTCTGCTGCCGTGGCAAGGGGATTGGGCTGTTCCCTTCCCTCGTTTCCCTCTGCTCTCACTCTTCCATCGGGGGCGCACAGCTCCCAGCTCTCCTGGGGGCCTGGCAGACCTGTCACATCCAGAGAGATGAGGCTGAGTGTTGCTGGGGCCTGGTCGTGCCATCGCTGGTGGAGACAGCAGGTGATGGTGGCCATGAGTGATGTCGAAGCACTCGGGGATGAACCCCGCCTCCTGGGGAACTGGGGAATCTCACCTTCAAAACCGTCTTGGAAATGGAATGTGACCGTGGTGCCATCGCTTAAGACAAATAAGACCTCAGGCCAAATGAAATCAGGGAGCAGGCTTGAAAGAAGTCAAACTCCCTTTTCTTCTTTTTTAGTCTCCTGCTTTCAAGTGTCCAGGGCACTCTGAGTTTTGAAGGCATCTGCTTGCTCTCACTTAATCCTAGAAAGTGAGGGTGTCTTGGAGACCAGGGCAGGGAGACCAATGGTTGTAGGTAATGAGGAAGGTCAATGGTGGTGAAAGACAATTTTTCCTGGCTTGGTCTCAGGCACTTTGGTTTTGCTTTCACTTTGCTGGGAGAAGATCTGGTGTAACGTTCTCCTTATTATTTATGTTTCTTCATTATCTAGCCACTTGAGATAGTTCCAGTCGGTGCTGGCTTCTTGCAGCAAGCATGAGAGTGGAACAGCAGAAAGGACACAGGCTAGGAGCTGGGAGATTGGACTTTGCCGTGAAAAGCTATGTGATCTTATGTCCTCACTTGTCCTCTCTGGTCCTTATGTTTGTAGGGCTAGGTTTGACCAGAGGACCTCAGGCCCCTGGGTGGACGTGGCAGGTCAGTGTGGCAGAAGGATGTAGCCAGACTCTGGAAGGTAACTCTGGATTCTGTGGGAGGTGAGGCCTCTGGCTGCTACCAGGCCCTGTGTGTCTGCTGTCTTCTCACTCTGGTGAATTCCAGGCTGGCCTCCCTTCGCCTGGCTCATCTCCCCCCGCCCCTGGGCATCCTCAGTGAGGCCTTGGTCCTCATCTGTTTCTCACTCCCTGATGGGAATTCCCTCCAATGCAGCGGTGGCCTCCACGAATCTCAGCTCCTCCAGAGCTGGGAAATACTTCATTTAGCAGACATGAGGCTGCTGATACATGCCTCTGTCTTACTGACTCCCCAGCCAGGGATAAGTGTGGGAACAGATGGAAGTGTCAGATTTGAAGAAGGATGCTTCTCTCCTAGACCTGGATACCCCTTAGTGGTGGTGGTGGTGGGCGGGGGTGGGGGTGGGGGTGGTGGGGATGGGCTCCCTTGGGGGAAACAGGCTGAGAGGGATGCAGTCTGTGTTTATTCATCCTGGGCTGGTGGTAGGAATGAGCACCAGGGGTTGGAAAATAGGGCGCCAGTATTGGCTTAGTTTCCTCCTCACTCTGAGCATCTCTCTCTCTCTGGGCCTCAGTCTATCTGTAAAATGAGGGGGTTGGATGACGTCGATATTCTCAAATAACTGTTCATGGGCAGCTGCATCAGAGTCACCTGGCTGCTTGTTAAAAGTGAGGAGGACCAGTGCTCTCTGTAGGCTTTTAGCATCAAAACTTCTGAGTAAGGGCCTGGGAATCGGTATTTTAATGAATTCCACCAGGTGATTCTGTTGCATGTGAAGTCTGACCATGGCTGGAGCAGATGAGCCCAGGGCCCTCTGGCTGGAGTGTATTCCAGCTCGTCTCCCTCATGCCCTGGCATGTGACTGAGTGTTCGGTGCCATGTGCAAATGTTATGTCGTGTGAAGTCCTGTAGGAGGATCTAGGGAGGTTTCTCTCTGTCTTTCTCTCTTTTTTTTTGTCTGCGCCATGAGGCATGCGGGATCTTAGTTCCTTGACCAGGGATGGAACAAACCTGTGCCCCCTGCAGTGGAAGTGCGGAGTCCTAACTACTGGACTGCCAGGGAAGTCCCTCTCTCTCTCTTTTTAAAAAAATAATGGCACGGCTCTTTTTTAATCAGAAAAATAAGCCCCACATTTTGGGGAGGGAGACCTTAGGGGAGAACCAGATGCCTCACCTAGAGATTCCTTAGAAGGCAACAGTCACACCTTCGGGTGATGCTGAGGGAGAGGGATAGGCCTTGTTCTGTGTGATGCTGGAGGCAGACCCAGGACTACAGGTGAGTGTTGGAGGAAGGAATTATTTTCCTACAGGAAGAGCTCTGCAGGCGCCTTCGGTGGTGGTGTGCACCCCATCAGTCAGGGAGTGTGGGCTGATGATGTGTACTCTCCTGGGGAAAATGTGCTAGAAGAGCCTCAAGCAGTTGGTGGATTTGAAGACATTTATGAAGGCCCCTTTCAGGTCAGAGCTGCTAGGATTCCATAAAAGTCAGGCAGCTTTGCCTGCCTAAGATTTAAAGCAATGTGTGCACATGTGCATTCACACACATACAAAGAGCCATTCGTGTGTGCAAACCTCCAGATACCTGTGTACGCGTACACACGAGTACACGTTTGCCTGTGTGACACACAGGCCTCTTCCCATGGGCAGTGAGTGCACACTGGCACAGAACACGAACACGTGCATAAACACTACGGACAGGCTGAGGTTCACACACCGCATACGTCTGGCCCAGCCTCTTCCCTCTGGCTGCTTGTTCCCCTCCCCACCAGAGCCTGGGGCCTCCCTGTGCAGCTTCCACGCGGGCCTCCAGAGTCAGAGCCTTGTTTAATTTCCATTAGCTCTCTTATTTCTGGCACCAAATTAAAAGTGTGACCAAAAGTTAATTATTCTAATTCAATTTGGCCCTAATGCGGAGCACGTGGTGATGGGAGGCCCTGGCAGAGGTGGGCCAGGTGTGGGCAGGAGGAGGCGACCTCAGGCTTTAATACATCTTAATGACTCTTTCAGGAAAATACCCCGAAGCCTTTTCTCTCTGCCTGTTTCCTGGCCACTCCGGGCCCAGCCTCCGGATTTCCCAGAAATCTCAGGGTGCTTTTGGGAGCTTGGCTTTGGGAAATATTTGAGGAGATAGCAGGCCAGAGCAGAGGTGGAAAGGGGTGTGTGTGTGTGGATGCTGAAGGAGAACACAGTCCAGACTCTCATGTCAAGAAGCCTCTGGAGGGCTTCCCTGGTGGCGCAGTGGTTGAGAGTCTGCCTGCCAATACAGGGAACATGGGGTCGAGCCCTGGTCTGGGAAGATCCCACATGCTGCGGAGCAACTAGGCCCGTCAGCCACAACTACTGAGCCTGCGCGTCTGAAGCCTGTGCTCTGCAACAAGAGAGGCCGCGATAGTGAGACGCCCGCGCACCGCGATGAAGAGTGGCCCCCGCTTGCCGCAGCTAGAGAAAGCCCTCGCACAGAAATGAAGACGCAACGCAGCCAAAAATAAATTAAAAAAAAAAAAAAAAAAAAAGAAGCCTTTGGAGGGCCAAGCCAGAGCTTCTGTCTCGAGGTTACGCTACTGAGGTTCCCTCTGAGCCTTCCTCCTTGGACGAAGCAGACAGAGATGAAGATTACTGCCTTTGCTGGATGCTTGGGAACAGCCAACCCTCCTTTCCTCCAGCGCAAATTGCTTTCCAGATAAGTCTCCTGCTTCTGCCTGCACTCCCCGCTCAGTCTTGTCTGTTCATTCTCCACCCTCTCCCGCTCAGGAATGTAGCTTTCCCTAGTAACCAGATCTCCCCCAAACACGGAATCCCGTCCCCACATTTGGTCATGGGGCCCTTGTTGGTTGCTGGGGCTTGGATGAGCAGTGGGGGAGTCTGAAGGAGAATTAGAACTTTTGCCCTGAGGGCTTTCTGTCTTGCTCAGGAATCAAGCCTGGGCCTTTGGGAGATCCTGGACTGATGGAGGAAGTAGCATCTTAGTGGGGAATGATAGATCAACAGTCACAGACTCCAAGGTCTTAAGACTGCTTCAGAGTATGAAGCTGATGTCAAGCCGCTAGCTGAAGTTCAAGTAGCTTCCGTAGGATTCTTGCCTGTTTGCACACCCCCCAGGGATTGGAGCTTACTACCTCCTAAGGTCTCTCTCTGACCACATCTTCCTGCATGTTGAGCCAGGATCTGGATCCCTGTAACTTTCCTCCCATTGGTCCTACAGCTGCTCTCTGGGGTCATACAGGACAACCCTGCCCTCTGACAGTCATAAAGTATTTGAGGATAATGTATAATGTCCTCCGCTGGACCTCTTCTTCTCCAGGGCAGCAGTTCCTCAGCTGTCCCTCCCATGGTGGGGTTGCGAGTCCACCTGTGGTAGTCAGAATGGGCTAACTGCTGTGATCCACCATGTCCAAATGTCAGTGGCTTCCCTCACATGACAGGAGTTGACTTCTGTCTCATGTAACTAACTGTTCAGTGCAGGCATTCGGCAGGTGGCCTTCAGTGCAGTAATTCTGCATCCCTGTTTCCTTGCTTCTTGGGCTCTGCCCTCCTGTAGGACCTTCAAGTTCTCTCCATTTAGCCAGTGAGTGGGTCATGTCTGGAGGTGATGCAGATCACTCTTGTCCACACTCTATTGGCCAGAACTCAGTCACATGACTGCCCCTAACCACAAGAGAGGCTGGGAAATATAGTCTGGTTGTGCGTCCAAGAGGAGATGGGAAATGGTTTGGTGAACTAGCTGGTCCATACCATACCATCCTTAGCTCACCCTCTACAAACATACTTCAGCTTGCCCATGCCCCTCTTAAGTGTGACACTCAGACATTAAAAAAGAAAAGGGGGGCTTCCCTGGTGGCGCAGTGGTTGAGAGTCTGCCTGCCGATGCAGGGGACAAGGGTTCATGCCCTGGTCCAGGAAGATCCCACATGCCGTGGAGTGGCTAGGCCCGTGAGCCATGGCCTCTGGGCCTGCATGTCTGGAGCCTATGCTCCGGAGCAGGAGAGGCCACGGTAGTGAGAGGCCCGCGTACTGTAAAAAAAAAAAGAAAAGGAAAGAAAAAAAAAATGGTGTAGGTGTAGCCTGACCAGGTAGCAAATGAGCGGTCACCATTTCATGAGCATCTAGTATGTTCTAAATGGTGATGCGCTAGAACCAGCTCAAACTGGCTCCTGAAAGCCAGTTCAGCACATCTCTTCCCAACTCTGTTCTCAGTGATGCCACATTGGTAGTTGGAAATGGTCCATGATGGGATTGTTGAAATCAAGGAAATGGGCACATGTTATTCAGTTGGCCAAAAAGTTCGTTCGGGTTTTTCTGTAAGATATTAGTGAAGGCTCCCCCTTCCCCCAGCCAGCACCCAACATTCTGGCTTTACCTGTCATACTGCAGGAGCCTCGCCAAATCCCTATAGGTAGACTTTGTTATTTCTATTTTACAGTTTACGAAACTGAGGTCATGGGACTGGCCCCAAGTGCCATAGCTCGTACACAACAAAGCTGGGATTCTGACTCAGCTCTGCTTCAAAGCCTATGCAGAGAGGGGCAGACACTGACCACCCTGTTCTGGGTACATCCATTTCTTCCTACTTTCTTCAGGTGGTTGTTTTGATCAGAAGAGATGGCCCCAATCTTAGCTGCTGGCCTTAGCCATGCCTCCTCCTTTGTATTGGCCACTCCTCACACAGGGACCAGGTCTCAGTCTTTGTTCAGGAAAGCACCTGGCACACAGTGGAGGTTACATAAACTGGATCTAGTAAGCCCTGTCCTGGGGGAGCCTCCAGTCTGTGAGAGAGAATAGACCTTTCCTTGACACAGTCCCCAGTCTGATGAGGGAGGGAAAGCCCTGTCTCGGGGAGGTGCCCCAATCTGGAAAGGGATGAAAGGTCTCCACTCACAGAAGCCCCGATCTGAAGACAAGAGGAGTCTTGGCCTCTGTCCTTTGGGAGCTCACGGTCATGTGGTTAACTTCTTCCCCATATGGAGTTCCTAATCTGATGGGGAAGGACTTAGATCCAATGCCCTCATCACTGTGTACTGGCGCTATGGGAAGTTTGGCTGGGAGTCTGGGGAGAGAAAGTTGTTAATTTGTAGGGGATGCTGACGGTATGCTCCTCCCCAGCAGCCAAGAGCTACTTGAGTCTGTATGTCCCAGCACAATATCTTCTCCTCCAAGAGCCCAAGCACCTGGGGGCAAGTCAGAGGAAGTAAATGTTCCACAAAAGAGATGCCCGATGTTTTCCCTCTGTCCCCTGGAGACTGAGCCTTCATTCTTCCGGCTCATGAGTGCATGTCCTGGATGCAGGGCCAGGGAGGGTTGTGGGCATAGAGGGTAGGGATGCCAGGCAAGAGGGGTTCTAGGCTTCCAGATGCTGCCCACTGGCATCCCTGTGCTCCTGCATAGCAGGTGCTGGAGTGTAATTGCTAGGAGCACTGATCTGTAACATGCATTCAGAGGAAAAGCAAGGAAATTGAGTTTTGTTCTTGATCCAATTAGGGAAAATACCAGAGATGGCAGGTTAGTGTGTCTGGTACTCACTGGCTCCTCCAGCCATTTAACTACGCATTCTGGTTCAGCTGTATCACTCGAGTGAAGCAATAGGCACGAGGGGGTGACCCAGGAGCCTGTGGGGCTAATGGATGAATCAGGATGGAGGGTGAGTGGTGCCTGTAAGGGAATCTCTGGGATGAATGAGAGGTGGCCTGACTTTGTCCTTCACTAGGTGACTCTACCCTGGCCTGCTCACTGGGCAGCAGGTTTCTAGGTCCCAACCAACAGGATGGAATTTGGCAGAGTTTTTCTAAGCCCTAGACGGTTGGGCTGGATTTATATTTTCTGGTAATCCTTTCTCCTCTTATGCTTCCTCTTCTCTCTCTTCCTTCCTTTTTTTTCTCTTCTCCATTCTCTAGGAGTTATAAAGATGGTGAGGAGTGGAGAGGGAGCAAATACCAGCAAAGAATTTAGCATAAGTTACGTCAAAGAGAGGGAGAAAGCAAGGGAATGGACCATCCTTGCTGGAGGAGGGTGGAGGGTGAGACTGGACCAATTGTGAAGGACCTGGGATGTCAGGGGCTGTGTCTTGTCCACTGTTGCATCTCCACTACCTAGCACAGTGCCCAGCACAGAGTAGGTGTTCAATAAATACATGCTGAGTAAATGAATGACATTGGCCTGCAGTCAATGTGGAGCCTGAACTTCAGCCAACTGAAGGTGGTTGAGGGGTAGAGAGTAGCATGATCCTGACATTTATCAAGTACCCTTGGGGGAAGAATTGAGGTTTGGGGTCCTTACCCTGGAGGAGCTCACTGTCCAGCTGGAGAGCTAATCCACTCATGCATGAAGGATTATAAGGCAACTTATTTGAGAAATAGCACAGACTTGCTAAGGGGCTCCATAGTAAGGAGCACAGAGTTGTGGGATTAATTAGAAGAAGATTCTTGGAGAAAGTTGGGTTCTGATTTGAATTGATGGAGGGGATCTTGGAGGGCATTCTTGGTAAGAAGAATAGCCAGAGCAAAGGCAGGGGGAATAGGGGTTTGTTGGGAGGGGGAAGAAAAGAGACTGACCCATTGTATTTAATAAGATCCTAGAACTTGAAAGAGCCTTCAGTTTTTTTCAGGTCAGCAAACTGAGGCTCAGAAAGGGTAAATAGGAAACCCAAGTTCACACAGCAGATGCTAAGAGGACCAGAACCTTCTGTCTCCCAGTCCAGTGCTCTTTCCTCTACACCCTACCACCAGCTCCCCTTTTGGGACAGAGCATAGAGTACAAATTTAACGAACCTAGTCACAGTGTGTCAAGGAAGGAGAAAGATCCCCCAAACTTTGGTGCCCTTTCTGGCATTTGCATCATTCGAAATGTCTTGCATTTTAGTTTCCTTTTGGAGACACTAGAAAGATCCTAGGCATGCTGGGGGATGATGAGGATGGGGTTTGTGTGTGTGTACGTGTGTGTGTACGTGTGTGTGTGTGTGTGTGTGGTGGACCGATGACTTGGTTGGGATCAGAATTCTGACTCAGTTTGCCATAACCCTGGGCACCTGTCTGCTTGGCTTTGACCTTGACCATGGAGGAAGGTAGTGAGCCCAGAGCAGGCTCACTTGCTCCCACTCTGGGATTTGGGGACTTGGCTGGAGCGCTTTCTTTTTTTTTTTTTTTAATTACATTTCATGTTTTCTTTTTTAATAGATCTTTATTG
Source organism: Lagenorhynchus albirostris (assembly GCF_949774975.1). NCBI lineage: Eukaryota > Metazoa > Chordata > Mammalia > Artiodactyla > Delphinidae > Lagenorhynchus > Lagenorhynchus albirostris. The sequence goes on along the minus strand of NC_083114.1, from coordinate 20,398,596 downwards.
GAGTATAATTGCTTCACAATACTGTGTTAGTTTCTGTTGTACAACAAAGTGAATCAGCCATATGCATACGTATATCCCCATATCCCCTCCCTCTTGAGCCCTCCCACCCTCCCTATCCCCGCCTCTAGGTCGTTGCAAAGCACTGAGCTGATCTCCCTGTGCTATGCTGCTGCTTCCCACTAGCTAGCTATTTTACATTTGGTAGTGTATATATGTCCATGCAACTCTCACTTCGCCCCAGCTTCCCCCTCCCCCTCCCCTGTGTCCTCAAGTCCATTCTCTATGTCTATGTCTTTATTCCTGTCCTGCCACTAGGTTCATCAGTACCTTTTTTTTTTTTTAGATTCCATGTATATGCGTTAGCATACGGTATTTGTTTTTCTTTTTCTGACGTACTTCACTCTGTATGACAGACTCTAGGTCCATCCACTTCACTACAAATAACTCAATTTAGTTTCCTTTTATGGCTGAGTAATATTCCATTGTATATATGTGCCACATCTTCTTTATCTATTCATCTGTCGATGGACACTTAAGTTGCTTCCATGTCCTGGCTATTGTAAATAGTGCTGCAGTGAACATTGGGGTGCATGTGTCTTTTTGAATTATTGTTTTCTCAGGGTATATGCCCAGTAGTGGGCTTGCTGGGTATATTTGGAGCTCTTTTTTTGACCTGTTAATCTTTTCTTCTTTCATGGTAAAAGTCCTCCCTATAATGATGGCTTTGGGGAAAGTTTTGCTTTTCCTTCAACTGACTCCCTGCTGGCCCAGACTTTGCAGTGTGCACATAGAGTTTCTCAGGGCTGATTCTGGCTTTGTTTCTGGGACCTCTGCTGTTTAAAAAGAAAAAGAACAAAGCTGTTCTTTTACTTCCAGGGAGTGAGTACAGTTTGCTAGTACCTCCAGAAAGATAGTGTTATGCAGAGTGGTAAGGAATAGACTACGGGGGCACTGCTAATTTCCCCTGATAGTGTAAGAAAAGTATCAGCGTCAGATCCTGCCACCAACTGTCTGTGTGACCCCCTTCTCTGAGCCTCAGTTTCGTCTCTGGGAATGTGAGAGAATTAGACTGGATTTTCTCTGAAGTGCATTGAGTTTTAGCCATCTAGAATTCCATGTGTATGTCTCAATTTCTCCCTTGGTCAGAGATATTTATTGAAAACTCCTTTTGTACAAACACCCGCCTCTCCCTCCTCCCCACCACTATACATGGAATGACTTAAAGCACAGTTGCAATGAAATGTACCTCATTATACATCTCATTACATGAGCAGTGAGAGGGGATGTTAGCATTAGCATCTTGGTTAAGGCCATGGGCTCTGGAGGCAGACCTCTCTGATTGGAATCTTGGCTCTCCCACTTATTAACTGTGTAACTTTGGGTTAGTTGCATAATCTGCAGACCTCAGTTTCCTCATCTGTATAAATGGGGATGCTAATGATACTCATTGTACTGGGTGGCGAGTACATGAGGTTATCTAGGTAAGATGCTTAGCGCCAGTCTTGACACATAGGAGGCACTCATTACATGTTAGCAATTTTTGTAATTATGATGACTGCTTTGCTGTATATCTCAGCGCTCTCCTGCCTAAATTTCTTTATTTCCACCCCCTCTGTTGCCCATAACTACAGTCCAGACCACATAACATGGCTCACAGAGTTCCCTCTGACATGGGTCCTGACTGCATTTTGAGTTCCCAATCCCTCCTTCTTCCAAAAACCATGAAAACTTTACACTCCAGGAATACTCAACTGCTAACAATTCTCTGAAATTATGACACCGATTCATTCTCAGATGTCTTTGTATAGCAGATATCTTTGCCAGGAATGTCTGTCCTCATCTTGTTGTCACAGTCTGGTCCAGATGCCCCCTCATCTGTGACAATTTCTCTAACCCTTCACGCAGGGACAACCACTTTCTTTGGGGGAAATCGTGCACCCAGAACATACTGACATTGGATGGATTCTCTGGAATTGAGAGCATGTGCTTTATTAATCTACCGTCTTTACTGTGAGCCACTTGAGAATGGAGACTTCAGTTTTATTTCTATCCCCAGTGCCTAACAAAGTGCCCGAGTTAACTCTGGTTCCAACCAAGCCATCTCTCCACCGTACATAGAGCATAGACTCAATGATATTCTCTGAGCTGCATGTGAAATACTGAGAATGGATGTTGGGTATGTCAAGAACAAGGAACAAGTTGAATGGTGTTGTGAGTGGGGATGCAGGAATAATCTGAGAAGATTTACCAAAAGGGTGAATCTTGAGCTGGTTTTGGAAGCTGATTCAAGGTCTCCTTCGTGAGAGCAGGTGCCCTTGAGGGCCTGGTACCAGGTATCTCAGTCCCCACTTAGGAACAAAGGAACAGACTATCTGCTCACCTCGTCGTCATTCCCAGTCTAGGTCTCACCACCACCCCTTTGCTCAAGCCTATAACCTGGGCATCACCTAGATTGCTCCTTCCCTCTTACCCCACATATGCCCCCATAAACACCAAACCATAGATTTAACCTCCAAAATATCTCCAATTCATCCACTTCTTTCCATTTCTACTGCCACTACCCCAGTCCAAGCTATCATTACCCTTTGCATGGATTATTGCAATAACTTTCTAACTGATGTGTTTGTGTTCACTCCATAGCCTTGTATCAGTTAGAATTAAGTTGGAGTGTGAGTAACAGAGACTCAAAATTACATGGAAAAGTCTGTAGGTGAGCAGTTCAGGTGGTTTGCATGGTGGCTCTGCTCCATGGCATTGTCAGGCACTGAAGCTCCTTTTTATTTCAGTGCTCTGCCATTTTTACCTTGTCACGTGGTGGACCAAGATGGCTGCTCCAGCTCCAGCTATTACATCTGCAGTCCAGCCATCAGGGGGGAGGACACTCCATTTAAGGACACTTCCTAGACAGTGCACCCACCATTTCCACTCACATCGTATTGGCCAAAACTGAGTCACATGGCCATACCTAGATGCAAGAAAGACTTGGGCTGGAGTCATGTGCCTGTTGACAAATCAGAGGCACTGAGGAAGAAGGTGAGTGGTGGTATTGGGGAACAATTTGTGGCTTTTACTACAAAGCTCTACAACAAGTTCATCATCATTTCACTCCCCTGCTTAAAATCCTACAATGGTGTTCAGATTCTCTCAGGGTAAAATTCAAAATCTTAACACAACCTATGAGAGTTCCTGAACCAGAGATTACCTCTTTTGTCTCAAGTCCTTTTCCCTCAAATCCTTGGTACTCTAACCATCTTCTCTCTCACCTTTGGGCTTTTGCACATGCTATTCCTGCTGTCAGAAACACTTTGTTGCAGATGCTTAAAATTTTTTTTAGTCTCATGTCATACCCCTTCAGCCCAGCTGATTTCAGTGTAGCTGTCATGGACTCTTCCATGCATTCCTTAAAAAAAAAAAAGTATTTATTTATTTATATTTTTTATTTTTGGCTGCGTTGGGTCTTTGTTGCTGCACGCGGGCTTTCTGTAGTTGCAGTGAGCAGGGGCTACTCTTCGTTGCAGTGCACGGGCTTCTCACTGCAGTGGCTTCTCGTGTTGCGGAGCACAGGCTCTGGGCGTGTGGGCTTCAGTAGTTGTGACGCGTGGGCTCAGTAGTTGTGGCACGCGGGCTCTAGAGCACAGGCTCAATGGTGCACAGGCTTAGTTGCTCCACCGCATGTGAGATTTTCCCGGACCAGGGATTGAACCCGTGTCCCCTGCATTGGCAGGTGAATTCTTTTTTTTTTTTTTTTTTTTTTTTTTGCAGTACGCGGGCCTCTCACTGAAGTGGCCTCTCCCATTGCGGATCACAGGCTCCGGACGCGCAGGCTCAGCGGCCATGGCTCACGGGCGTAGCCGCTCCGCGGCATGTGGGATCTTCCCGGACCGGTGCACGAACCCGTGTCCCCTGCATCGGCAGGTGGACTCTCAACCACTGCACCACCAGGGAAGCCAGGCAGGTGAATTCTTAACCACTACGTTACCAGGGAAGCCCCCCATGCATTCCTTTATTGCCCCACCTCAAACACGGGCTGCATTGCCTTCCTGTTTTCTGACACTGGCCTCTCTCTAAAGCCATGGAAATCACTGAGCTTGTGCACAAACACAGTCTGGAAGGGTGGGGTAGGGTAGTTTTTATCCTTGGGGGCACCAGTGTGGGCTAGGAGTCAGTGAACTGATGTCCCCATCCTTCATGCCTAGAGAAACAACTCTAAAGTATATTGCACATGGTTCTTTGGGGGTCCCAGCAGGACTGAGCTCCAGTTGCCTACATTGAAACTAGCTCAACCAAGTACCTTTGTTGTTTTTTCACTTTTCTTCTTGTCTCATTGTCCCTACCTCCTTACTCTGGTTTCTTGGGATCATCTCTCAAATAAACTACCTGTATAAGACCTTGTCTCAGGTTCTGCCTTTAGGGGAACCCTAAACATTACAGTTGATACTACAATTGGCCCTAGAGCATACATCCTTTGCGTGGGATTCTGGAACATCCCTTACCGTTGCAGGTGGCTAGTGGGGGGTGTAATAACCTCTGATGTACTGAAGTATCTCAATTACTGAGACTCTCACTCAGTGGATTGGGTGAGGTTCAGTTAGAGGGCAGATGATGCCAGAACCCCAGCCCAGGAGTTAATGGTAAGGGAGCAGAAGTGCAAAGGAGACTGAATGTGCAATCTCCACAGGTCTCCTAGGCTCAAGTCAGGTCTGATAGAGAAGGAATGGGAGCCTGAGAATGAGATGGGGCTATTCGGTGATGCACCTGAGGACAGTGAACTCCCAGCTGAACTCCCCTGAACTCTCTTGGCTGACAGCAGCAGTTCCCTCCCCCTTGTTAGAGTAGATCAGTGTCTCCTTGCCTGAAGATGATGCAGAAACCTCTCCTGAGATGATAGCTTTGTAAGATGATGCTTGTCCCACCTCAAGATCTACCCCCCTTTCCACCCAAATCATTAACTGGAGTCAGATCTTAGCCTAGCTCAAGGGAAGACACATATTTCCCATTACAGGAGGAAATACTTACTCACTGAAAGAGTTGCAGGAGGACCTGGCTGATATATGATAGTAGAAACTGGGAAATCTGTATGGAAGTGGAATCTGGGGGCTAAGACTTGGTGTGGGGTGGAATATAGGCTGGAAACTGATTTATTGACATGGGGCTGCCCTCCCATGACTCAGGATTTAATGTTCTGGCAGGGACTTCTGGAGCCAGTTCTAATATGCTGCTGGAATGGCCCCCCTTGGCAGAGCACTGAGGGGGTCAGAAGGCTCATAGAAGTGGGTGTATTTCAATGGATTTACTACATGAAACCAGGAAACCCACCACCTAAATCTATGTGCCCTGGGAGGGCCAATAGGATACTCAGCATTAAGTCGATCAGGAATGCACGAGTGAGGGGGCCTCTCTAGCACCACTGAGCAGGTGGCTGTCCTCTGTAGGCCAGAGCTGACAGTAGGGGGTACAGCCATGGAACTGAGTTCCCTTGCATTGATGGGGGATGAGAAGGTTCTGGACTAGCTGAGGTCTGCTGGTGGACATAATTATCATAGTGAGAAGCAAGACCAGAGTGGCCACTAGGGTGCCTTGGCACCCAGGGAACTGTGGTGATGGACAACACACTGCGTTGTTCCTAGGGACTAGATAGATGGGTGGCCAACTAGAGGATTCCATGAATTGTATGATCAAGAGAAATAAAAATACTGATGACTGATATCAGTCACTGCAGTAGAAAACCATGATTCCTCACCCACTTTCCAGATCTGAGCTATTTCTTAGACCCAGAGCCCATAACTGATGGAAAGACTGGGTCCTCTTGAGGAAGAACCTGTAAAGCTACCCCGAGTACATACAGTACAGTAAGTATTTCCTTAATGCTTTCCCAAAGGGACCCATAACCATTCACCAAAGAAAGAGATCCCTTTTGAGGGCTACTGAATACAGGGTCTGAACTATCATTGATGCTAGGAGACCTGTGATGCCTTCACAATTCCCCAGTTAGACTGGGGGTATGTGAAGGCCAGGTGATAAATGGAGTCCTGCCTCTGTTCACTTTACAGTATCTCGAATAGGTTCATAGACTCTTCTTGCAGTCATTTCTCTAACCCTTGTGTGCATTACTGGGATGGATATACTTAGACATTAGCAGAACACTCACATTGGTGCCCTCACTATGGATAAGAGTTTTTATGGTAAGAGAGCCAGAGGGAACCTCCTTAACTTTCCCCCTTTGTAACCAAGATAGAAAGTCAAAAACTATCCAGATGGAATTGCAGAGATTAGTGCAACCCTCAAAGAGCTAAAAGATGCAGGATGGTGGTCTCTGTCATATACCTGTTCAGTTCACCCATTTGGCCTCCTCATTGGATTTGATTTGTTGTTCCTGTTTGCAGTACCTCTGTTAGTATTGCTATTTGTGGGATTAAAGTGTGCCTGATTTATAAGCTTGGGATCCCACAAAAACATCATCTCTGACCAAGAGACTCATTTCATGGTGAAGGGTCAACATGGTCATGAGACATGTAATTAAATTCACTGGCCTACTCTGTAACATGCTGTCTGGAAGCAGCTAGTCTGATTGAATACTGAAATAGCCTAATGAAGGTTTAGGGAAGGTGCCAGTTTGTGAAAGACACTTTGTGGGGTTGTGGTAGTGCCCTCCAGGATATGGTATATGTACTGAGTCAATGGCTAATGTATGGTGCTGTGTTCCCCAAAGCTAGGATACACGTCTCTGGGAAACAAGGGGTGGAAATAGGATTGGGTCCACTCATCACCATTTCTAGTAGTGTTCGTGGAGAATGTGTGCTTTCTGTTGTTACAACTCTAGGCTTTGGTGCAGTAAAAGTTCTGGTTCCTGTGGGGAACATATCTTACCAGGAGACACTGCAGGGTTCCACCGTGAGTGACACTGTGAGTGTGCCTGGTCATTCTGGGATCTTCATGTCAGTGGAATAGCAAGCAAAGAAAGTGGGGGTGTATCTGACCATGATTTTCATAAGGAGCTGGGGTTACTGCTCTCTAATGAGGGCAAGGAGGACTCAGTCTGGAGCTCAGGGATTCACTGGGACAGACATGATATTTCCATGCCTGATAAGTGAGTGGGCAATTGCAGCAACCATAGCCTGAGGAAGGCAAGGCGACCAAGGGCTTACCCGCCTCAAGCAGAAAGCAACCCAGGCCAGCTGAAGTAGTGACTGAAGGTGAAGGAAATGTAGTATAAGTGGTAAAGGATATAACTTATGACTATCAATTGTAGCCTTAGGTCCTGTTGTAGCAGCTCATATTGTACCTTGACCCACTAACTTTCTTGCCTGAAGGATTTTATTTATTTTTATTTTTTATTTTAGAGATTAAGGCCAGCTACATCTTGAAAATTCAGTGACAAAGTGCACATATTTTGGGTCAGCAGCAGATCTGAGCAGTATAAGGGGTGGATTGTAACAGATACTTTCTGTGCCCTATGCCCCATTCCCTCAGGTGACCTGATTTCAGTGCAACTCTGGTAGAAAAATCTGAGCCTGTTGCCACCATCTTATCTCAAGCATTAGATGTAGAATCTCTCTGCTTTTCTGACTCAGGGCTTTCTCTGAATCCAGAGAAGGCTGCTCAGCCCACACACGTGCAGCATGGGAAGTGCAGGAAAACGAATACCTCCGGGGGCCACCCTCAAACAACAGGGACAGGAGTCAGGTGAATGCCCCACCCTCCTTCCTTCAAGAGGATAATTCTGAGGTTCATTCTGCATGGTTATTCAGAGAGCCCTGAGTTTTCTGTAGAAGTAACTAGGTCAATAATCTGCTCTTTATTGGTTTTCTCTCCTTCCCTGTCTCACTCCCCCTACTTCCTTGCTCTGGTTTCCTGAGATTATCTCCCAAGTGAAATACCTGCCCTCAGGACCTTGTTTCAGGCTCTGTTTTGAGAGGAACCCAAATTAAGACATTGATTTTCTCTTTTGAGCTTGTATAATTCTTATTCAGATTTTCACCTGTATCACTTCCTCCCAAATTCTTCCCCAACCACAAGGTCTGGGTAAGGGACCCCTCTTACAACGGCTACACTTCCAACACCGAATAGAGTGCCTGGTCTATAAAAAGGCTCTTAGTAAATATTTGTTGAACAAATGGCTCCCCCAGTGGACTCTTCCCAGCGGGAGAGGAGTCACAGAAGACAATCGTGAGTCTTGCCACCCTCCGACGCGATGCTGCAATCTCCAAATATGCCAGTGCCGTCTCCCTCTGTGAGACAGAAGTCCATTATCTGCTCGTATCAGACTCTAATACACCTCAGCGAGGGGCCTCAGTAACTAGGCTGGATAAGTGCTGCACAGAACACCGTGTCCCCCCGTCCCCCTCATCCTCCTCCTTTGCTCCCCTCCCCACAGCCAGCCACATTAAGTGAGTAAGTAATGAGAAGGGCTAGAAATTGAATTTTATGCAAAAGTAATCTGCAGCTTAGTGAATAAGCGGGGAGGAAAGGGGAGGGATTTGATGAGATGGGGGGGGATTTTAAGGCCTGTCAGGGGCAATGAAGGAACATGGGAGCTGACAAGGAGAGTCAGGTAGGAGAGTCATTCAATTAGGTAGGCTGAGATGGTGGCGTTCTTTTGTCCCCCTTCTTTCTGTTCTTTCTCTTTTCTCCACCCTTTTCGTTTCATCTGTGGGTGTTTTGTCTTTATGTTTATGGGGTGAAGGGGAAGAGGACTAAGACAGAGACAGCAGCAGAGGGGTGAGCAGAAGACACTCAGACCACAGAATAAATTACTTTGCCTGCGATTCAGAGAATATTGGCATCTGGAAGGAACAAGGATGGGAGACGTGAGGCTGGAGGAGGTACAGGGGTGGATGAGGACATGAAGTGCTAGCATGGCCACGACCTACCTCATCCCATTCTGACCTCCTTGATGGCCCCCCTGGTAGTCATGGGCCAGTTGTGACGGGTGAGCCACACTGTTGCATGAGTCAAAGTAGGGAGCAAGCAATGCTGGATACTTGTTACAGGGAGGAAAGCATGCTGGTCATGGGTCTGATGATGTGTGAACCCCTCACTAGGTGTGTCTGTGAGTGATCACGTTGCATCCCAACAGCAACTTTACAAGGTTCCCATTTTCAAGATGAGTAAAGCGAGGCCCATAGAGATTAGAGATTAGGTGAATTCCCTGGGACTCACAGCTGGTTGGATAATCAATCTACTCACAGAAGACTGAGGGCTGCCTGGATGGATATAAGACAGGAATTGTGCCAAAGCCTGTGCTGACCAGTGTCTATGCTTGTGATTAGAGGATGTAAATTTAGGGATGTGATTGCAGGCAGGGCAGGCATTGCTCAGTCAGCCAATCTTCCTCACATGCCTATACACACCTCAGCTGCCTCCCCACAGCCCCCATACTTTTGTGCCTCCTCACAAGCCCCCTAGGCCCCCTCCCTGGGCTTCAAGCCTCTCACTCACACACCCACATGCCCCTACTCACCACCATTTGCAAACAGCTAAGTGGAGCTCAGCTTGAGCTTGATGCTTGGTGATGATGAGTTTCCCAGCAGGGGAAGGGTTTGCTTTGCAGAGACAAATACCAAAGCAGCAACATTAAATCTTCCTGCTCATCCACACTCAGAGTTGCAAGGAGGCCCAGACAGCAGTCTTTGGGAAAGCAGCAATGGGGTAAAGTCAGAGCAAACAGAAACTCTAGGGGGTTAAATGGAGCAACAGAGATGCCCAAGCAGGGCTGATGAGATAATGGAGGTGGGTATGTGCATGGCCATTAACAGGCAGATGAAATGACAGAACACAGAGGGAAGAGAAGGCTGGACTGGGAAGCAGAGGGGCTGGGTTCTAGTCCCGGGTCTGCCCCAATCACGGGGTGATTTTACGCCTTAGAATCTTCATTCAACTTTTTTTTTATTGGGGGTGCGGAGGACTGGATTACTTTTAACTCCAGCTAAACTGGAGTTTAACTAGCCAACAAAGTCATGAGCTACTGTAGGAAAGGGACTATATTCTAGCACAGTTCCTGCAGACAAAAGGGGCTCAGTGATTTATTCATTCAACAACTGCATAACCAGCCCTTATACTAGGGGTGGATATGCAGCGGTGAGCAAAACTCATATGAACCCTGTCTCCTAGGGCCCCTATTCTAGTGGGGAAGGAGACATTAGTTAGTAATCACACAAATGTCTAAGTCATTACAACCACAGTTGGTGCTATGAAGGAAAGGGGTGAGGTGTTACGAGATGGCATTCTATGGAGATTTCATTTGCACTATAAGTTCGGGTTAGTCCTTCCTGAGAAAGTGATGTTGAAGCTGAGATCTGAAGAGTGAGGATGACTTAACCCTACAAAAAGTAGGAGGATAGGGCTTCCCTGGTGGCGCAGTGGTTGAGAGTCCGCCTGCTGATGCAGGGGACACGGGTTCGTACCCCGGTCCAGGAAGATCCCACATGCCGCGGCGCGGCTGGGCCCGTGAGCCATGGCCGCTGAACCTGCGCGTCCGGAGCCTGTGCTCTGCAGTGGAAGAGGCCACAGCAGAGAGGCCTGCGTACCGCAAAAAAAAAAGTATGAGGATAAAACTTCCAGGGGATGGCACAAGAAACACCCTGAGATGGGAAAAAGCTTGTCTAGTTTGAGGAATAGACACAAGGCCCATGTGCCTGGGAACACAAGGAATGAGGGATCATTACTGAGGAGGAGGAGGCTGGGGAGGTAGGTGGCGCTGGGAATGGCTGGGCCTGGTTGGCAAGCAGTGAGGATCAAGGGCGATGGGTGGAACTGTCCTTGGTGCTGATTGGGGAAGGGTGCAAGGGAACTAGCGAGACCTGGGGTATGGTGAGAGGGAAGCTTTTGGATGGTGGTGGCTTCAGAGTAGGTGGGCAGTGGGCCTCTCTCCCTAAAACCTCCAAAATTACTCTTCCCCTAACCTTTCTGCAATGTGACCCTTCAGTGTCCCAACACATCATTATTCTGATTATATAAACTTAACCTCCTTCACCATCATCTGAGGGAACTAGGGGCAAGAAGGATATCCCCTGCTGTATGAAGGCAGAAAAATGAAGAACTTGGTGATTTTTCTCATAAAGAAAGAGAGGGGCTTGGAACCCATTAACCAATCATCTCCTTCCATCTATTTATTTATTCATGTGCAGAATCCAGGATCACAGGACATAGGGGGGCTCTGATTAGATTATGAGAGAGAACTCTAAAGGCCCACAGGAAGGTAGCAGAAATGAGTGAAGTGAGTCAGGTAGAAGAAAACTGAGGGATAGACTAGGGAGAGGTGAGGTCTGGGGCAAACTGGAGAGTGCACATCCTGTCCAAAGGAACAGTGGTAATGCAGCACCACATGGTTGTTGCCATGGAGGGAAGTGGGGCCAGTGTTGTCTCATCTCCTAATTTATAAAGAGACACTGGAAATGTAGATTTTTAGATGAAATTCTCTGTTGTATAAGTATTGCCAAATAATTGAATTTACCCCCCCTCCAGTCTTGTGAGCCATAAAAAACACATCTGTGGGGTCAGTGGGCCTCCAGTTTGCAACCTCTCCCCTCATCTGATAGATGCGTAACTAGGTCTAGAGAAAGGATGCAGGTTGCCCAAGATGTCAGGAGAAGCATATTACCAGGGACTAGAATGTACATCCTCTAACTTGGAGCGTCCACAATGTGCTAGGCCCAGTGATACAAAGATGTGTTCAGGAGGCATGGTCCCAGCCCTGGGCAAGCTCATGGTCTCAGGAGAAACAGGCCCATCCCCTCCAGGACACAGTGTGATAGCTGTTAGTGGTTGGCACGAAAAAAAGCACAGAAGAGGCACCCCAGAGCTTTCTGGCACAAAAATACCTATGGGGTGGAGCTATTCAAAGAGCTTTACAGTTTCCTGTGGCCCTAACAGGCAAAAGGCTTTCTGGTGTTCAGGGCCCCAGCCTCTGAGGGGAGTCTCTGAGCGGGCAGGGGGTCCTGAGACTGAGGATGACCACCACTCATTACTGGAGCCTGGGATGCAGGAGTACAGGCAGGGGCTTCTCAGTTGTGCCTGGCAGAGGCATGGCTGCACCCACAATTTACAGCCCACTCTCTGCTGCCTAATTGCACCATCAACGTTTGGTTTTGCAGGGCTAGGGTAGGGATGGATGGGATGCAGTTATGGGCCTAATGGCTGCAGTAAAGTGTGGTATTTACAGTGTTAAATAGCCAGGCCCCCACCCAGGCTTGGGGGCCACCCTCCAGGCTAGGAGTTCAGTGCATCTAGGCTGGGTTTTGAGGGTGGATTTAGAAGGGACTCCCCATGAACCCTCTCTCGCCTGCATCTCCTCTCCAATCTGGGAAGCAGACCCTTGTGTTGGAAGCATGGGTCAGGAGCTGGTCCTTTCTTCCTCCTCTCCCTGTGTCTCTGAGCCAACTGGAATCTCCCAAAGGACAGGGGCTGTACCCTTACAAACAGACTAGGTCTCCCAAGGCAAGGGCTTGTCTCCCCACAAGACTGGGAGACTCCCACTGGGTAAGGCTTTATACCTGTCACTCTAGCGGGGGGCACCCCCAGGATAAAGCTCTATATCCCTCATCAGACTTGGGCCTTCTCCTCCATCAGACTGTGATTTCTCTGCGTATATGTTCTGTCTTCCCACCAGAGCCCCTGGGCGTGAGGACTCCATTCTTTGGTTCTTTACCTCTTTAAGCCTCAGCTTCCTCATCTATAAAATGGACTCTCAACACTCTTCTGTAGGTCTTTTTTTGGGGGGCAGGGGATTCAACCTTGCTCTTCAAAGCATGGTCTGCACACCAGCAGCATTGGCATCACCTGGGAGCTTGTTAGAAATGCAGAATCTCAGGCCCCAACTCAGACCTAAAAAACCAGGATGTGATTTTAACAAAATCCCAGGTGACTGGTTATGCACACTAAAGTTTGAGAGGTGCTGATTTACAAAGCACCTAAGATAATCAGAGGGCCTCAATGCATTTTGTTTCTTCCGCACCCTCATTTTGGTTTTTAGTGTCAGTGTAGAAGTGCTGTAGCCTGCGTGAGGGAGTGGAGATGGGGGCAAATCCCAGGGGCTAGTACTCAGTAGGCACTCAATAAATGCTTGTCAACAAGCATCCAAGAAGGGGTCATTGCATCTGAGCTCTTTTGCATTCATCCTGTTCACTGGACTTTGGCCTCTGCCATGTCTCTGTTTCTCTCCAGACTTTTCCCCTCATGCTAGCCACAGAGAGGAAGGGTTAAAATCTAGAAGCCAGCAAAACTTCCATGTCACACTGGATGGTGCCTGCTCAGGCCACATCACTTGGGGATCTGGCAGAGGAAGGGTAGTGGACAGGCATCCTGCTTCCTCCAGAAAAGGGACTCCAAGCCCCTGAACACAGCCTCAATCCACTTTCGGGAGACTCTTAGGCCATGTACCCATCTCCATCCTGTGCGGAATTGCTAGGCAGCCCGGGGTAAGTGATTCTCCTTCTCTGGGGAAAGGGGGACTGGCCCCTCTAAAATACGTGGGCTCAGAGGGTGTGCCTTCCAACCTCACACTCCGTTTAAGAGCCCCGTCTGCCAGGCCACCAACGAGGGAAGGCCAGTCTCTGCCTGAGCATTGTCAGTGCTGAGTTCTGTCCCTCACAGGCCGAATTACAGCCTCCCTGTATTTCAATTCAATTTGACTCAGCAGCCACTATCAGGGACAGGGCTAGGCTCTGAGAAGACAAGATATTGCCCCTACTTTCAGGCAGTATTCGGGGGAGATGGGGCAAGTTAGACCCCTCTAACACAGGGCAGAATGTGATTACCAATTTGATAGAGAACGCAATGGTCTGGGGACACAACAAGGAGACCATTATTGTGGGTGTGAAATAAATCAGGGAAGCTGCATGGAAAGGGGGTATTTGAACTGGGCTTTGAAGTCTGGGTAAGATTTCAGTGGATATACTGACTGTCCTATATTGACTCAAGATGTTTCTTGAGTCTGCCAGTCCTCACAATGCTCACTGCCCCACCTTGGTTCCAGCCTCAGCCCGTCTCACATGGACTAGTCCGGTGGCCCCTTAACACTTGCCATCACTCCGTCTCTTGTCTCACCCCCAGTAGCCATCCTTTGCTCAGCTGCCAGGGCAAGTGTTTGGTCACAGTCAGCAGTGGCCCTGCTGCATACCCCTCGGCATGGTGAGACACTGAGGTTCCGTGTCTCACCACCACTCCGCCCCTCACAATCCAGCAATCACACACTGCTCCGAGTTCCCCGCATGTACGTGTTCATTATGGCTGAGCCACTGTACAGACTACTTCCTTTGCTTAAAACAACCTTCCCCCAGCCTACTTATGCACCTGCTAAACTTCTCTTTATCTTCCGGGACCCAACCCTATGCTGCAGGTGCCCTTTGTAGGTCTCTCTCTACCATCACACCCACCACACTACATTTTAATTACTTTTTGGTGAGACAGTCTTCCTCTGTTACACCAGGCAGGGGCTTGTTAATCTCATCCTAGTCAGTGTTTTATTAGTGCCAACAGTAGACACTTAGTGCATGTTGAATGACCAGATGATGAAGTTACTAAGTGGCATTCCAGGCAGTGAACACAGCCTGGGCATAGGCGTGGAGGAGGGACAACAAGTGATCCCTGTGCTGGAATGGGAAGTGACCTAGGAGCTGGGGTGCAGTGGAGGCTGCAGCCCTCTGGGTCCTTATCCTACATTCTGGGAAGGGAACTCCAAGCTCTGGGTCCTGGAATGGGAGGGGTGGGAGAGACTAGGAGTCTGCCCAGCATCTGCCAGCCGGCTCAGATTTTGCCTTCCTCATTGAGATTCCTCCTCAGAGACAAGGGGGGTGGAGGAATGACTTAGGGGCGGCAGCCCTCAGATGAATCCTTATCCAGCATAGGGCACTCGCTGGCCGCCCGTATATCAGGGGCTGTGTCGTCTTGTTGCTCACTGGAAAAGGAAGTGGGGGAGATAATTGTGTCTCCTCAGGAAGAAATATGGGCACAGGCAGCAGCATCTTTCTTTCAGCTTTGGGAGAAGAGATGTCTACTCAGCATCCTTCTCCAGAGTGGGGTGGGGTAAGGAAGAGTGTTTAACCCTTTTCCCTTAAATGCTTTCTGCAAAATCAATTCCCAGAGGTGAATAATGCCTAAGGAATTTGAAATCCTTCAAAGAGGTTGGTTGGGACTAAGAGGACAGGAGGGGGAAACATAGAGGTTCAAGGGGGCAGTTGGCAACTTGGGAACAAGTATCAATTTAGAGAGTGAGTGACCATGGTGTCCATGTTAGTCTTTCATGTCTATCCCAGTAACTTTCTAGACTCTCCTATTTCACAGCCCAGGGTACCTCCAGGCACCTCCTTCCTGTTTTGCCCGTGGGGAAGCTGCGCCCTGGTCCAGGGTCCACCTGCTGAGGCTGGCTCAGCAGGTACAGGAGGGCCTCTTGCTCTGGACCAGGCAGCCATCCCTCTCTATCACTCGATTAACTTGATTTCCAAATGAGCTTAATCATGCTATCCTCCTTCATGGCCCCAATCTTCAATTTCCACTAATTAATGATTGCAAATTGCTAAGTAACGAACCACTTGATGGTGCTGCTATTATTAATGGCTGGGAGTGGACCTAGATTGGAGTTTGAGGGAGAAGGGGCATTAGCCTTGTGTTGAGGGAATGTATGCTGGGGACAGGACTGGCCACCTATGGGGAGGGCAGAGTGAGGGCATGATGACCCCTGGGTTCTAGCTGCCCATCACCAGCTTGGGTAGTAGGAAGGCTCGAGGCTAAATGACACACCCCCAGTGGTGGCCCTGGGATCCTGCGTGCCAGGGTTGGGGACTGAGGGAGGTTGTGGTCAAAGCTATCTCTAGAAATGGCATATTGGAAGATTGCATAGGGCCTGGCCAGCTGGAGCGGTGGAGTGATCCAGCGAGACAACTGGTGAGGGCTGGGAGAAGAAGTCTGGGCCACCAGCACATGCTGTGAACAGACTCCAGGTGCTCAGAGCTGGCCCAGCCATCCACTAAACACCCACGAAGCAGCTGGGCTCCAAGGCAGCCTGCGTTAACCGGAACATGACTCTAGGGCCGCTGGAGGATGAGGGAATGGAATAGTTTATTCTGCCTGGGAGAAGCTTGCAAGCCTCATGGAGAAAACACTATCTGAGTAGGAACTCTGAGGCTGGGAAAGACCTAACTGGTCGTGAGTGAGGGAAGCACATTTCAGGAGGAGCTTCAGCAGAGAAAACACGAGCATGTTGTGACAGCAGTGAGTGGTCCACCATAGCTGGGGTGGGTGTATGTGTTTGCATGCACTCAGGAGCATGAGCTTGTTGCAAGCTTGGAGCCTGGAGTGGTGGTTAAGAGTGTAGGCTCATGTCAGGCTCATATAGGTTTGAGTCCTGGCTCTGCCACTTATGGACTGTGCTCTGGTCATATTGCTTAACTTCTCTGAGCCTCATCTTCCTCATCTGTAAAATCAGTACTCACCTTACAATAAAAATTGCTCTGAGTAGCAAAGGAATTAATACATATAAAGTACTTAGAATAGGGGTTTCCCTGGTGGCGCAGTGGTTGAGAATCTGCCTGCTAATGCAGGGGACACGGGTTTGAGCCCTGGTCTGGGAGGATCCCACATGCTGTGGAGCAACTAGGCCCGTGAGCCACAACTACTGAGCCTGCGTGTCTGGAGCTTGTATTCCGCAACAAAAGAGGCCGCGATAGTGAGGGACCCGTGCACCGCGATGAAGAGTGGCCCCTGCTAGCCACAACTAGAGAAAACCCTCGCACAGAAACGAAGACCTAACACAGCAAAAATAAACTCCTACCCCCAACGTCTTTAAAAAAAAAAAAAGTACTTAGAATAGTGCCTGTCATAGAGAAGGTAGTCTATGGATGTTAGCCATTAGTATTACAAGTGTTCTGTGGCACCATTGAAAGATTTTCTGAGGGGGGAAGACATGGTCAGAGGAACTGGGGACAGTTCCAGAAGGGCAACCAGAAATGGGGTATTTTGGATTTTCCTAATGATTGGGAGCTACTCCTGGTGTTTACTAGGAAGGGGCTGGGGTGATATATATCTTTTAATATGCAGGACATCCCAATTCATGAAGAACCACTTTCCCCCACTATGCCAGTGGTGCCTCTATGGGAAATGCAGCTTGGATGGCTAGCTCTGGCTCTGGGTGCAGTTGGCTTGGAGAGGATAGAGGTCAACTTCAGCCCTCTGTGCATGTGCGATATGCTGGGCTGGCTGTCTAGCAACACAAACTTGCCCATGTCGCTTCTCCTTCCTACCAACCTCCCCTCCCCTCCCCTCCCCCCCCTTCTTTTTTTCTTTTCCCAATACTGTCAAATTCTGGGCATAAAATGGTGCACAAGTCACCATCTCATGGAGCTTAGAGTCTAGAGGGAGAGCTAGACAAAAGGGCTGTGATGGGGAAGTGCTGGGTGGGAAAATGTAAAAGAGCATCTATTGATGAGCTCTAGTAGTTTTCTGGTAGCATCTTTAGGATTTTCTATGTATAGTATCATGTCATCTGCAAATGGTGGTAGTTTAACTTCTTTTCCAATTTGGATTCCTTTTATTTCTTTTTCTTCTTTGATTGCCATAGCTAGGACTTCCAAAACTATGTTGAATAAAAGTGGCGAGAGTGGACATCCTTGTCTTGATCCTGATCTTAGAGGAAATGCTTTTTAGCTTTTCACCATTGAGTATGATGTTAGCTGTAGGTTTGTCGTATATGGCCTTTATTATGTTGAGGTGTGTTCCCTCTATGCCCACTTTCTGGAGAGTTTTTATCATAAATGGGTGTTGAATTTTGTAACAAATGGAACCTAATTAAACTCAAAAGCTTTTGCACAGCAAAGGAAACCATAAACAAAATGAAAAGACAACCCACAGAATGGGAGAAAATATTTGCAAATGATGTGACCGATAAGGGATTAATCTCTAAAATTTACAAACAGCTCATGTGGCTTAATACCATCAAAACAACCCAATCAAAAAATGGGCAAAAGACCTAAATAGACATTCCTCCAAAGAAGACATACAGATGGCCAAGAGGCACATGAAAAGATGCTCAACATCACTAATTATTAGAGAAATGCAAATCAAAACTACAATGAGGTATCACCTCACACTGGTTAGAATGGGCATCATCAGAAAATCTACAAACAGTAAATGCTGGAGAGGGTGTGGAGAAAAGGGAACCCTCCTGAACTGTTGGTGGGAACATAAATTGGTACAGCCACTATGGAGAACAGTATGGAGGTTCCTTAAGAAACTAAAAATAGAGCTACCATATGACCCAGCAATCCCACTACTGGGCATATACCCTGAGAAAACCATAATTCAAAAAGACACATGCACCCCAATGTTCATTGCAGCACTATTTACAATAGCCAGGTCATGGAAGCAACCTAAATGCCCATCGACAGACGAAGGGATAAAGAAGATGTGATACATATATACAATGGAATATTACGCAGCCATAAAAAGGAACGAAATTGGGTCATTTGTAGAGACGTGGGTGGACCTAGAGACTGTCATACAGAGTGAAGTAACTCGGAGAAAAACAGATATTGTATATTAACATGTATTTGTGGAATCTAGAAAAATGGTACAGACGAACCAGTTTGTAAGGCAGAAGCAGAGACATAGATGTAGAGAACAAACGTATGGACACCAAGGGGGGAAGTGGGGGTGGGATTAATTGGGAGATTGGGATTAACATATATACACTAATATGTATAAAGTAGATAACTAATGAGAACCTGCTGAATAGCACAGGGAACTCCACTTCGCTGTACAGTAGAAACTAACACAACAGTGTAAAACAACTATACCCCAATTTTAAAAAAAGGGCATCTAACCCAGGTCTGTGCTCTGTGTTCAGACATTTGGATTGCAAGGAACAGAGACATTCACTTGAATTTCTTCAACAAATGGAACTTATTGTAAAGCTACAATAGCAGTATTGACAGGAATCCTGTGTGATATACAGGATTCAGGCGTCACAGTAATTGGATCTGGGAAAGAATTCAGGGACCAAGAATCTGGTTTTCTTGTTTCCCTAGCAGCATCAAGTGTTGCTTAGCTCCCCTACTAAGCATATGAACGTGGCTCAGCTGTGCCCCATGTGGAGGCTTCTCTCTGGGTCTGTCTGCTTCTGCTCTCAAAAGCTTCCTTCTCCTTTTCTCAACATCTGAATGCCTCACAGTTTCTACTTACTTGTAACTTTAAGTTACCCCTGCTCTCTGGCAGCCTCATGGCCTG
The DNA here is from genome assembly GCF_949774975.1 of Lagenorhynchus albirostris. NCBI lineage: Eukaryota > Metazoa > Chordata > Mammalia > Artiodactyla > Delphinidae > Lagenorhynchus > Lagenorhynchus albirostris. The sequence continues at coordinate 20,379,381 of NC_083114.1, read as the reverse complement.
ACAAACTTTGTGTATTTTCCAACTCACATTCTGCAGAGAGTACCTGACTAGCCCAGTTCAGCCCTTTTAGGGGAGGGTGTTCCCAGTCTGAGGAGCCCACATTTGGTTTTCCAATGTGCTGTGACCTGGTCACATGGCATATGCCTGACTTTGCACGGTGGGCTTCATTGCCTTGTCCAAGATATGGGACCTGTTTTAGACCAATACCCTTCTTCCTAAACAGTCAGCCCCGAAGTAGCCTAGCAGGATCCTACAACCACACACTTGGTGCTAAGTGCCTTCCTCACTTTCCAAGAATGATGCCGAGCTGGGTTGTGACCATGAAGAGGCAAGTCCAGACAGCCGTGTAAAGAGCCCCCCTCCGAAAGCTTTTATTCCCCTACAACGTGTCCAATTCCTGCTGTTCCTGATGCTGAAACTGTGGATTGTTCTTCTGGCCATATTTAGCTATGATTCAACTGGGATGAAGGCCTGAAGAAGTGGGATATGTCTAGTTTTCCAAGGACCCTGCTTATCCCTGGTGGGGCTCTTTCCTTCCCTGGAATGTGGTATGGTGGAAAATACAGCCTTTGGGATCAAGAAGCATCTCCATCCTTTACCAGTGTGACCTTGCGCAAGTCAGATAGCCTTCTCAAGTCTCAGTTTCTCCATCTGTAAAAGGGAGTATTGACCTCATAGGTTACTCCTTAGGGACTGGCTCACAGAGTTGTCCTCTAACTACTGTTCCCTCCTCTGCTTAAGGCCAAGGGGCCTCATCAGTTTGACACGGAGGCAATGGTGGTACAGGTGGTAGTGTAACCAAAAGCTCTTGGATGCTAGGATCCTCCCAGGCTCACAGCCATGAATTTTGAAATGATTAAGGAGGGAGAAGGAGTTGAGGGGCTAGGAAGAGTGTGCATTTATCTCCCCCTCACTGCCCTCCTTATATTTTCCTCCTGTTCTTTTGTGTTCCTCACTCAACACAACCAAGTGACCGTCACCCACTCCCCCAATTCCGCTGCAAATGTGGTGCCTCTGCTTGGCTTTGCAGGCTGCATATCTCTGATTACACCAGCTCCCTCTATACGGAAGGATTTTCATAATTCCTCCTGGGCCTGGAACCAGCTACACTTCTTATTTCCCCCAAATGCACTCCTATGGGGCTTAATATTCACTGTCTCCTACCCAGTTTCTCTGTCTCACTGTCTTCATTTCTCAGGTGTTTTTCTCTGCTTCTCTCAGCTTTGGATCTGTTTCTATTAGGACTCATGGCCAAGATGCCTCCATGGAGCCAATTCTCACTTCTGCTAAAGTCTCCAGGAGATGGGTAGACAGTGAAGAACTTCCTGACATCTCATGTCTCCAAAGCAGTTTGTTAACCATCCTTCTAAAAGGGAGGCAGGTGCTGATCAGGTCTCTAGGGTTGCTGGGTGTGGCATGGAAGCAGAGCTAAGTGGGATTTAGGACTCTGCTTGGTGGGTTTGAATGCAGTATTGTTCTACCATAGTTAATTCTCCTCCATTGCAGTTGGGTAACTTAAAAATCTTCACAAAAAATTATGACACCAAACAACACTCAGGGAAAAACCCCACCCCAATTGAACAATAAGCCACTTTCATCTCTCCTCATCTCCTCCAGCCTCTGTTAATGCACACACTTGTTTTGCCTGGTTGTAACCAACATGCGAAGACGTTTTCTGCTTTTTCCACTTAATGGTATTTAATATGAATGTTTCTTTTGTGTACACTTAGTCTACAGAGCTGTCATTTTTAATAACCATAGCACATTAATATGACCACTGTTTGCTTACTGCTATTGTTGGGCATTTGGGTGATGGCCAAATTTCCAATCTTGCGAACAATGTTGCCATGAACATCTTTGTTAAACTCCCTGTTTTTCTTCCCCTTTAGATTATTTCCCAAAGGTTGATTCCCACAAGGAGAAGTACCAGGTCAGAGGACACGAACATACTGCAGATTGCTTTTCCCAAGAACAGACTCGAGTTATAGCACTGCCACCAGCATGTGCAGGGATGGGACCATGCAATGGGGACAAGGACTTCTGTTTCTTGGGACTAGGGTCAGCCCCCAACTTGCTGTGTGACCTTGGGCAAGTCAGTTCCTCTCTCTGGACCTAGGTGTTCTTGTCTGTAAAATGAAGGAGTTGGGCAGGACGATCTGTGTTGGTGGACACACCAGGCCCCTTGACTGTGGGCTGGTTTGATTGTCGGACATCGGGGTCTCAGACTCATTGGGATTGGGATCCTTTCCTCAGCAGTGAAGACAATGAGGGGATGACTTCCTGTTTGTATTTTAGATGGATTGTGTTGTGAGTATGTGTGGGGGTAGGATTCCATGCAGTGGTTGCCTGGTGCAACCAGCTGTTTAGCTGTACTAGCTGTTTACACTTGGCATCCAGGGTTGACATCCATGCCATGCTGCTCATTACCTGTTTTGAATTTCATCCCTGGGCACAGAGGAAATGTTTGAGAGTCATCCAAACTTGATACTTGTTGGCTTTGTGGAATTTGAGCAGATGACATGATATCTTGGAATCTCAGTTTCTTCATCTGTAAAATGGGAATAAAAATACCCACTGTATAACATTGTTCCAGAGAGTTAAATGAGGTGATACATGTAACATAGTATGACAGTGACTGGCCTGCTGGAGCACTCAATATGAGTAATATTTTCCAAGGACCCTGTGCCCTCCCTAGTCTGGTGTGATGCTTCTCATGCTGGATGTCCACAAGGCAAGTTATTGCTGCTTCCTCTTCTCTAGTCAGGATAAATTGGGCAGGGTCCTAAAAAGTGCCTTATCTTCCTCGGTGGGTAGCCCAGCCCTGGCCTTCTCTGGATCTGTTTACCATGGGCCCCGGGCAGGGCTGACCATGCTCACCCTCCTGCCAACCTCCCTCCTCTCTGTACTCACTGACCCCTCGCAGATCCTCTGGGCTCCAGGGGCACTTGGTAGAGCCAGAGACTGACAGGGCAGCCAGTATGAAGGCAGCCTGTGCTGGATTCTCTCCCGTCTCCAACTTCAATTCCAGGCTTTGATCTGTGTTCCATCCATACCTCCTCAGAGGTCCTAGAGCCTTTCCTGAAACGTCTAGCTTTCACAATTGGGATCCGCTGGAACTCTCTCCAGCCTCCCGGAGAGCCCAGAGCCCAGCCTCAGAGCCAAGCCCCTGCCACTGTGACTTGCCCCTCCCTCCTGCCTTGGCCACGAGCCCACAGCCAGGCTCTGCTTGGTCTAGCTGCTTGGGCTTTCCCCTCCATTCATCAAGGTCTGTGGATTTTCCCAGAATGCTTGCCTGCCAGCACCTCTCTCCCTTTCTGCCCCTGCCATGGGATTGTCTGCCTGGGGAGAGAAACTGATGGAAGAGCCTCCTGGGGGTAGCCCACCCACTAGGAGAAGAAGCCAGGTCCCCAGGCCAAGAAGCTTTCAGGCCAGCAGGTTTGACAAGGGAGGTGGCCTCACTCTGGACAGTAAACCATGGAAGGAGTTGGGGGAGGTGAGTGGCGGGGAGCAGGGGGACTTCTGGGTCTAGGGCCTGCAGAGGACTTTACCCGTCTCTTGGTGAGTTGTCAGCAGCATGGGCAGTCCCCTCCTATGCTGTTCTGTTGCCCAGACAGGAGGAGGTTTCCTACCACACACCAGGAACTATGCTAAGTCCACGGATGGATACCAAGGGGGCCACCAGAGGCATTGTACCTGCCCCTCCTTCAGGGATGGGCTGTGAGGCGTGGTCTTAAGGCTAACGTCCCCAGGAGGGCTCAATGCAGAACCCACTCCCCACCTGCCAGTCTCCCTAGTGAGATGGGCCGACCCCCTGGTGGTTAGCAGCCCCAGGAGAGAACAGCAGAGGTTTTCCTCACTTTCCCCTGGAGTCTAAGCCTTCCCGGCCTCTTTGCACACACTTCCTCCTTCATGAGCAGAGAGAATTTAGGGGAAAAATTTACCCCAGTCTCGCCCTGTCCTTTCCACCCTCCTTGTTAGATTATGGCAGGCAGGAGCACTGTGGAAGGCGCCCAAGCTACCAAGCTGTTAAATCCTTGTGTCCTTTGTGGTTTCATTTCTTCCATCTGTAACACGGGGACAGGAAGGCACCTGGGTTCTTGGCTCTCCCAGGGAAAATGCGCCCTTGCTCCTGCAATCTGGATGCCTGTTACTGCAGTTCTTTTGTGGGGAGGAGAGGGACTAGGGCCTCTTCGCCTAGAGACCTGAGTTTTTCCAACAGTGAGCCCAAGGCAATAGACTCCCATTCCTAAAAAGTGTCTTCCCAAGTGATGGAAACAATGCAATTAGCAGCCTCTTTGTTCAGGGTGTTAACACGTTTCTTCTGAACACACCTTCTTCCAGGTACAGCCCATCATCTCTGGGGTGCTAGCAGGGGGAAGGCAATTAGATCCTCATTACTGTGCAATTAATTATGGCTTGAAAACTGCTTGAGGAGGCTGGGAGGAATTCCTTGACAGCACCAGCCCCAGGAAGATGCCTGGTTTAGGAGTAGGGCTGAGCTAAGCCTAGTCTGGGGGACTGGAGAAATGGCCGTGGAGCCCAGTTTAGGGTATTGCAGAAAGGCAGATCTGGGCAACTCCCCGCCTCCGCTCAAGAACTTTCACTGGCTCCCTAGTCTCTATCAAGTCAAGACTAAACTACCTACTTGAACATTCAAGGCCATCTATTATCTGGCCTAACCCATCTTTCCAGAGTTATCTTCTATCACAGCTACACACAGTCCATCTTCTGAGCAAACCCAGGACTCATGTGACTTGGACGCACTTTCCATGTCTTTGCTCACGCTCTTTCCCCACCTGGGATGGCTTCCTCCTTCCATCTCTGCCTGCTGGAAATCTCTCCTTCTTTTAGCTTGAATGGCATGATCATCACTGCAAATACCTGATCCTCCCTGGAGCCTTTCCTGAGGGCGAGAGGGGTCTTAGAAAGAGTAAGGGCTTTGGACTCAGAAAAACTTGGACTCAACCAGTTAACCTCATAGAGCTTCAGTCACTCCGCTCCCCACCCCCAGTGCAAGGAGAACACCAAAGCCTGCCTCACAGACAATATGTGCCAGGCATCCAGCTGGGATGGGTCTCCTTGGCACCCCCTCAAGCCGTGGCCAGCAGCCAGCCTTTGCCTCTGGGGTAATGACGGCACCTCACATAGGCCCTGCTGTTTTCAAACTAGTTTCCATCTTTGGTCCCCTGTGTCCTTCACCTCAGCCCTCAGAGGTGGGCAGATGCACCCTGGACACAACTTCAGAGGCAGTTGTGGTGGTTCATGTGTGGTTCTCTGTGAGGGCAGTACTGCCCCCTAGGGGGCATTTTGGCCCACTGACCTGCTGTGAGGGTGCCCTGGCATCTAGTGAACAGGACTGAAGATGCTTTGTGTCCTGCCAGATGTAGGTGAAACATCCGAGTATATTTGCTGAGGCTAGAACTTAACTGTGTGTTACTTATGTTTCCACTATTTGGGATCATGTTTTTATAGATTTATAAATGTTATGTGTGTGTGTGTGTGTGTGTGTGTGTGTGTGTGTGTATGTGAAAATAGACATTTTCTAGGAATGTAACCACCAAGTAAATGGAAGGAAGATTGGACTTTGTTTTGATGAGCATTTTACTAAGAACTGTTTGCCAGTTGGAAAACCATTCTGTGAATGGCTACATGGCTCATGGTGTCACAGTCCTGAAAAGAGCCCACTGACCTGCCAGCATTTGTGGTTTTGTGTATGAAAATCATGAATGTGCTCAGGTGCAAGAGTTAGACTCCTTTATGTGTCTTCATGGGTGGTCACGCTCAAGCATTCACACACTGCGATACATATTATTTCATTGTAACGTCCCCCCCCCATTTATATTACAATTAGGGCATTTAAAGTTACCTACAGAAGTAGGTTATATTCTCTGAATTTCATTTCATTTCAAGAGGGCATTCCAAAATGTTTGTTACAAAAAGGGATGATGATAAACCTGAGACTAGCCCAGCTGGAAGAATTCCTGGTTGGGCCCATCCCTGCGTGGTCAGGGCCGGGGCCAGGTGGCAGTTCTGGGGCTGCTGGAGGGCCAAGTTGTTGCTTCAGGTCTCCACCTCCCCACCCCTGCACCTCTACTGCTACGTGTGTGTGTGTGTGTGTGTGTGTGTGTGTGTGTGTGTGTGTGTGTACACCTGACTGTCACATGTGGACCTTCTGGAGTGTGTGCTCCAAGGGGAGCCGGGTTGCCTGTGCTCCTGATGGCAGGAACGTGTCTGTGCTTGGCCCCTTGAAGACACACGCCCGCCCCTGTGGCACGCCTGCTTCCAGGGTTGTCAGCCGCTTCCACTCACAGCTGCAATCTTTCAAGCAAGAGGGAAGCATTTGCTCAGCTTCAGGGGGAGCCTGCCTCACAGCCTTCCTGGTCGCGGCCTGAGAAGTGACAGCCGTTCCAGCTAAGGGGAGGCCTCCCGCCCCGCCTGCCCCTGCCAGCCGCCCTTCCCCAGGCCACCTGGCCCAGTTCCCCATTCCTATCACACCCCTCCACTCCCCACCTCCGCTCAGGATCAGCCCTTTAGCCAGAAAAAGGATCATCAGGGCTCCTGGCTTCAGCTGAGTGTAACCAGGAGGAACCCCACCTCTACCACATCGGGCCCTCGGGTACCTCCTTTCCCCTCGAGGGGCCTTCGTTTCCCCATCTGCACAATCCAGGTGCTCCTAGGCTACAGTACTTTGTTCAGTCTCAAGTCTTCCTCCCATGTCCTTCTCCCCTCTCTTGGGCTCTCAGGCCGGGCTCCCTGGAGTGTATGGAGTGAATTAGCTACAGAGTTGATAAAGGGCTTCCAGAGGCATATTGCTTCTTCCCCCACCCCAGGCCGGCTCCTACCCTGCCAATCCATCTTCAGGGCTGGGTTGGTGTTTGCAGCGGAAGGTGCCTCCTAACTTAGGAAGTTAATGTCCCAGAATGGCAGTGCCCGCCTTCTGGGAGTGCAGGGCCCTCGTTATCCCACAGCTTATTAACTGGTGGCTCTCAGGTGATGGCTTTGAGGGATGAGGGTGGGGCTGGCAGCCTCACTGCTTATCAGTTTTCAATCTCTGAATAGTGAGGAGTCTGTTTTGGGAGTTAGGAGAGCAGGGCACCGGGGTGGGGCTGGGAAGTGCTGGGAATATTAGTACGTGTTGGGGTGGTGTGGGGGGGTGTATGTGTGTATGTTTAGGGACGGGCTATGGGATGAGGGATTTACACAATTACTTGTGGATGATGAACTTGAGCTCCTTCTCAGGCCTGGGCCTGGACCGGGTCAGGGCCCTGTCTTGTGGCCCATCATTTGGGGTTGGACCAGCGCAGGCAAGAGTCACTGAGGGACTCCTCCTATGCCCGGGGCTCCTGGGCCTGGGTCTGTCTGGAAGCAGGACCTTCCAGACTATAACCTGGAGACCTTGTCCTAATCAGCGGATCTCTCCACCCAGCCCCTTCCTCTCCAAAGCATGGGGAGTCCTGCTCTGTTTCTGTGGGCTGTGGGGCCTGGGGCTGGTGGTCTGGGGTGATGCAGTGGTTTGAGGTGATTGAGACAACGGCCGGATCACCTGAGTCAGGTGCTATAGGCTGCGTGGAGCTGCTGCCCTGATTCTCTTCACAGATGATCTCCGTGTATTTCAATCTGAAATAGCCTCTCACCCCTCAGAGGCAGCAGGAGAGAATTCCAGAGGAAGGCCCTTGATGCTTTCTGAAGCCTAAAGGCTGGGGGATCCATTCATCTAACTCTTGGGCCCATATTGAAGGGCACATGCTTCTACTAAAAAATTATTTGTGGGGCTTCCTTGGTGGTGCAGTGGTTGAGAGTCCGCCTGCCTATGCAGGGGACACGGGTTTGTGCCCCGGTCCGGGAAGATCCCACATGCCGCGGAGTGGCTGGGCCCGTGAGCCATGGCCGCTGAGCCCGTGTGGCCGGAGCCTGTGCTCCGCAACGGGAGAGGCCACAGCAGTGAGAGCCCTGCGTACCGCAAAAAAAAAAAAAAAAAAAAATTATTTGTGGTTGCAGTTTCAATTTAACTGGGCATCCTGTGTTTTTATTTCCTAAACCTGGCAAACCTGGAAGGCCACCTGGTCCATTGAAAATGGGCAAACTAGGGTGATGTGCTTTGCCCTTGGGTGTGACAGGGTGTGCTCCTGAGTGCTCTCATCTGTAACTGGGTACCCTGGTGACAAGGTGGGAGGGTGAGGAAGACCATGAATTTTAAGGCTTGGGTCTGACAGCCTCCTAGCCTCCTCTTCTGCTCCTTGTGTATCCCATGAGCTCTGAGAAGGTCTGGGCTGAAGAGGTCTTTATGGGTCACATAGGTTTTCAAGCCCCATCTGATCCCCATTCCTGGAAGGATTGATTCCCCAAGCTGGGCTCAGGCATCTGAGTGGTTGACAAGTGGTGAGGTGACTCCAAGCCTCAGCTGGGACAGGGAAAGGCAGATCTAGCCCGCTGTCTCCATTGAGCCGAGGAGGGCAGGGAGGCAAGGCCACACTGTGAACTATGACTTCCAAGCTGGACCTACAGGACCTTGGTCCTGCTGCCTCACCCCCAGGGTGAGCCACGGGGAGAGGTGCTGTGAGGAACTGAATACGAGAGGGCCTGGTTGTTTTAACAGGACTTCTTTATGCCATCCTAGGTCCTACTGCTGGCATTAGGGCCAGATGGAGTCATTCGTGGTGTGCAAAGATGAGGTGTCTGTGTCTGTGAGGCCAGGGCTGTGCAAAAGCTCAAGCCCTTCATCTCACCATGCCTCACCTCTCCCCAGACTGGATTCGCTGCTCTTGCGAGCCCCTTCCTCACCACCTTGCATGACTAGTTCCCACCACAGGTCTTGTCTATACCATTGCCCCCCTTTGTTCTGCCAGGCCCTTTTTCATTTTTAAATCCTGGACATAGCATGTCAGAGTTCAACCGTGCATCCCAGTGCCCAGTGCATTGCATGCAGTAGGTGCTCAATAAGCAGCTGCTGAATGGATGGCTGGATGGATGAAAGGACACTGGAGTTAGAGTCAGGAGACCTGGATTCTGGCTTCAGCTTGACCACTAACTGGCTGTGTGGCTTAGGACAAATCACTTAACCTCTCTGGGCCTCCGTTTTCTACTCCCTAAAGCTATTCACACAGATGAAAAGAGATAACGAAGATGATTTATTCCCTTATTAATGTGGTCTCTTTGGCCCTAAATCCTCAGGATGTTTTCTTCCTTTCACCTAACTGCATGTAACCACAGGAGAACTTGTGGCCACATCTTGTGTGTGCCTTGTCTTCCACAAAGGGCAGGGTCCAGAGATTCTGCCACCCATCCACAATAACCACCTGTCCACTGAAGTTCCCAATCTGTACCTCCAGACCTGCCTTCTCTCCTAAGCTATTCTAAGGCCTGTCCATCCATTACCAGAAATTCAATGACAGAATCCAAACTCTGCATCCTCTTCTCCAAACCCACTCTGTGTTCCTTCTTCTCAATGAATGACCCCATCATCCACCCAGTTGCCCCGTCAGAAACCCAGGGGTCAAATTGTCCACTCAGTTTCCACCACCCACAGTTACCAAGTCCTGTTGACTTCACTTCCTCATCTTTTTTCCACCTGTGCCGTGGCCTCTGCTCCATCACCCAGACCTTGGCCACAGCCTCCTGTCTGTGGTATTAACTCCTCCAGCCTCATTCTGAAAGGTACATCTGATTCCATCCCTTCCTCTTTAGAATCCTTCAGTGTCTCCCTATGTTTCTCAGGGTCAAGTCCAAACCCTCGCACTGTGGCTTATGTACAGCCCTGTGTGTTCTGGCCCCTGCCTACCTCTCCAGCCTCAGCTTTCAACGTCTTCACCCACTTCAAACTCCTGACTCCACTGTTCTGAATGAACTGCCTGCAGTCTCAGGAATTTGCAGTCCACTTTCCCACCTATGGACCTTTGCACGTGCTGCTCCCTGCCTCTTTACTTGGCTAACCTCAATTCAAACTTCAGGTCTCTGATTTCTGGAAGATCTCCCTGACTTCCTGAAGCTCCCACCCTCAAGACTTGAATAGGTGCTCCTTCTGTACGAGTCTACAACACCATACTCTTACCATGATCTTATCATGTCTCCTGTTACTGACACTCACCACAGTGTGTTGTCACATCCTGTGTGTCTTTCCCAGCAAATTGTGGGTTCCTTGAAGAGACTGTGCCTGATTCATCTACGTGCCCTCAGTATCTGTGCCAGACACAGGATAGGCAGAGGCAGTAGAGCACAGGGGATTTAAGAATCCAGACTTTGGCTGAGCCCCATCCAATACACGTCTGCACGTGGCCACTGAATGCTTACAATGTTGAGTGTCTACACTGAGAAGTGCTGTGAGTCTAAAATTCACACTGGGGGCTTCCCTGGCACTCCAGTGGTTACGACTCTGCACTTCTAATGCCCTAGTTGGGGAACTAAGATCCCACCTGCTGCTTGGCCAAAAAAACAAAAACAAAAACAAAACAAAACAAAACAAAAAAAACCCACATAAAATTCACACTGGATTTCAAAAGCTTCGCATGAAAACAAGAGTGTTAAGTATCTCATTAATACTTTTTTATATTGATTATATGTTGAAATAATAGTATTTTGGATATATTGGGTTGAGTAAAATATCTTATTAAAATTAATTTCACCTATTTATTTTTACTCTTTAGAATGGGGTTCTTAGAAAATGTAAAACTACACACACGGCTCACGTTATACTTCCTCTGGACAGCACTGCCCTGAGCTAGACCCCTAGGTCCAAATCCAGGCTCCATTACTCACTAGCCATATATAGCCTTGGGCAAGATGTTTAGATATTCTGTGCCTCAGTTTTCACAGCTGTAAAATGAGGATAGTATTAGAATCCTCTGCATAGGGTTGTTATAAATATTAAATGAGTTAACTGGTGCTTTGCAGATAGGAAGTCCAATATAAATATTAACCATCGTTCTGATTACTCAATTAATTACTCAATTAATATTTGTTGAATAAAGCATTGAATTTCTGAATCCTAACCTCCTTACCTCCACCCTATCCCTGCAGCTCCGGCTTATCTGTCATTCAACATTTATTCAGCAAATATTTATTGAGAAACTGCAATGAGTCAGGCACTGTGATCGACACTGCAGGCAAGGAGGAACATTTAATCGATCAATTAATTGATTCAGTGAATCTTTGTGAAGCATATCTTTTGTGTCAGCTGCTGGCTGGGCTCTGGGATACACAGAGGCTAAATGCTGCCCTCCAGGGCTCTTGGGCACATGATCTTAGCAAGGTCATGGCTGCACTGTGGGCTGTGTGCTGGGACAGTGGATGCACAGGGTGATGGAGATGACGGGGATGAGCATCAGGAAATACTTCCTGGAGGGGATGACTGATGCCTGGGCGGCGTCCGTCCAGGCAGAGGGAGGCCATGCCTGGGAGAGGAGAGACATTTCCTCCATCATCCATCAGATGCTGAGCAGAGAGAAGCAGGGTCACAAAACTTAGCCTGAGACGTGCAGCCACATCAGTATCAGTTGAGGCGACTGTTTGTTCCTAAGTGGACAAGCCAGCTGGTTGATTGAATTTTTCACTCATCATTAGGATGCGGAACAGAATCTAGAAAACACAGCTCTCCAGCCAGAAGCCTCGGCACCCCTGGGTTTGAGTTTGGGCCCCCAGATGGCAACACCCATCCAGCCCCCCTAAACACTAGAGCCAGACTCCTCTGCCGTTTAGTGCACAGCTGGTAAGTTAAAAGCAGTTTAGCGATAATTCCATCTCCACACTGAAGACTTCCAGAGACTGTTAATGAATTTAAATGCTGGGGATTTTCTCTGATGCCTCATTGCATATGCTTGTTACATTAAGATGCTAATAAGGGATCTGTTGGACAGAGGTGCTAGAGCTGGACCAGGGACCAGGCCCAGTGGCCTGGGTGGGGTTGCAGGCTGGTCATTTCTTATTAGTGCTTAATCAGTGAACTCTCCAAACAGGTTAACTGGCCTTGGCTTCCGTGGGGACTGAGACTCAGCCGTGGGGACTGAGACTCAGCCAGCGCTGGGTCAGCTGGCTCACAGAGGCCTCTTCAAACAAGAAGGCTAATGGGCGCAGGGCTTATTATGCAAACAGGGAAGTCTCTGTAGGGCTTGAAGGCCTGAGGCCCCACAGAGAGGCTGTGCCTTCCTCAGGGACTGAGGGGAATGCTCAGAACACAAGTTGAATGGAAGCATTGATTGTCATCTGTTCCATCACTTGGGTTGGAGGATGGAGGGGGGAGATGGAAGATGGAAGGAGTGGGTGGAGGGAGACAGAGGAGGGGTGAGAGAGATGTTTACCCTGGCACTGAGTGGCAGAGGTGCTTCGAGGCTGGGGGATGGCCAGGCTGACCCTTGGCGCTGCCCTTGGGGACGGTCTCTCCCCCATTTCACAGAAGCCAAAAGGGAAAGAAATAGAGAGGCAAAAGACCCAGGAGGACTTAGACTTGCAGCGAGGTTAAGGATGCCGACTTCTGGTGCCAGACAGCCTGTCTCGATCCCAGCCTGTCTCTACCACTCACGAGCTGTGTGACCTCGGGCCATAAGTGACTGAAGGACTCTGTGCCTCAGTTTTCCCATTTGTAAAATGTGACTAGTAATAACACCTGCTTTATTTCAGTTTTATTTGTCAATTATACCTCACTAAAGCAGAAGAAAGTGTAAGAAAGAAAGGGTGAAATGAGTTAATGTATGTTCAGTGTCCAGAGTGCTGAAAGCACTTACTCAGTATCTTAGAATTATTCCTCTTAGCAGCCAACATGGCTGAAGTCCTCCCTGGCCCATTTTCAGGTTCTGCTTCTAGAGAAGAGATTGAGACCAGGGATGCAGAGAAGCAGGGGCCCTGCCTGGAGGTGCTGCAAGGATCCTCCCTCCCTGCCCGCTCCCCCGGAAGCCACTTCCTTCGGCTTCCTGCAAATCCACTGGCAATTTTGTAAATTTGCTTAAGGATTAAATTAATAAGCTGCTCTTTCTTGGCTTCCACAGCTGTACAGACTGGGGCTCCTGTGCCCTGGGAAACGCCTTCTGAGGCAGCGTCTGGAGGAAGTAAAGCCACTTCCGAGCTTACCTCCTCCTCAGGGGCACCCCCAGGATTGACCTCTGTCCCTCCTTCTGCATATACACTGCTCTCCCAGCACTGACGTGTGCAATTGTGACAGAGGGCAGGGGACCCTCTCACCGTGTGAGCCTTTTAAAAAAAATTTTATGGGAGTATAGTTGATTTACAATGTTGTGTTAGTTTCAGGTTTACAGCAAAGTGAGTCAGATATACATCTGTCCACTCTTTTTTAGATTCTTTTCCCATATAGGCCATTACAGAGTATTGAGTAGAGTTCCCTGTGCTATACAGTAGGTCCTTATTAGTTATCTATTTATATAGAGTAGTGTGCATATGTCAATCCCTATCTTCCAATTTATCCCTCCCTCCCCCGCTTATCCCCTGGTAACCTTAAGTTTGTTTTCTATCAATACATTGTGTGAGCCTTTGTGAGTCCATATCTGCGTGTTTGTCTTCCTCCCTCAGACTGGGTTCTTGACCTCAGAACTCTGCCTCTCCCATCAGCCTGGGAGATCCTCCAGGGTAGGGTCTGTGTCTCCTCCATCAGATGGCACTTCTTGGATGGGAGCCTCCCACGCCCCCCAACAGGTAGCTTTGGGGCCCAGAACCCCTGCCCACCTGTCAAGTTCTTCTGAATCGGGAGGAAGATGAGGGGGCAGAGGAAGGAGGGCTGGCAGGGCTCCTAAACCACCTTGTTCTAGAAATTCTAGATGGGAAGGATCTTGGTGGTTGGATGTGAGTGTGTTCTATCCACGCCACCCTTTCTCCACTTTTAGGGCTGACCGCTCCCAGGTGGAACATAGGGTGACTTTGCTGGGTGGAATGGGGTGGAGGAGGGCTCCCCAGGATGGACAGATGCCTCCCACAACCTCAAGCTGGCCCCTGTGTACCACCTCCAGCCCCCAGTATGGGGGGGTGTGCTTCAGGGGTAGAGGCTTTCATGGTCTCGATGGCTCATCTCCCTGGTACCACCAGGGCCTGGGCTGCCTCATGGTCCTCAGTCTCCCCTCTCCCTTGCCCAGCACCAGGCCTCTCCCAACCCGGCTGGGGGACCTCCCTGGTAGCTGAGCTCTGTGAGCTCGGGCTGGAGTGGAAGGCGCCAGTGGTCGGGGATGGAGAAGGAGACCTTCCTCCTCTGTGCCCCCAGCCCCGGGCTGAGGCCATGGCTGTGGGCTCCCCTAGGACCGTTCCATCTCTGCTGTCTCTGCCTTCCGCTCCTTCTGCCTCTTGCTACCACATGAGCCTCCTGTAGAGTAACTGGAGCTGGAGAAACGCCTGCATCCATCCAGCTGCCGCTGTGCTCCAAGACTTTGATTAAGGGTCAGCGGGTTAGCTGGTTGCCATTCAGCATGCAGGCGGGGCTGGGCATCACCTGATCCCTCTCCTCCCCTAGGCAGTGGCTCTGCCGGGAGAACAGCAATGAAATGAGGGTGTCTGGAGGCTCAGGGAAGAGAGAAAGTGGGGCCCAGGGCCTGTCCATTAGATACCAAGTCTCCCCTGCCCTGACTCTGTTCCTGTACACCAGGGGCACCCCAGCTAGTGCACCCCAGCCACTCCCAGAGATCCTCAAGCTTCAGGAGACTCACAGGAACCAGCTCCGACCTTTCTGCAGAAGTTCTGATGGTGAGCATCCAGGCTGTGCTTACATGCTTCCAGGGATGGGGAGCTCACTTCCTATCCACACAGCCCATTCGTTCCAGAGTGGGACATTTCTGTCTATTAAAAGTTCTTTCAGGCTTCCCTGGTGGCGCAGTGGTTGGGGTTCCGCCTGCCGATGCAGGGGAAGTGGGTTCGTGCCCCGGTCCAGGAGGATCCCGCGTGCCACGGAGAGGCTGGGCCCGTGGGCCGTGGCCGCTGGGCCTGCGTGTCCGGAGCCTGTGCTCCGCGACGGGAGAGGCTGCGGCAGTGAGAGGCCCGCGTACTACACACACACAAAAAAAAGTTCTTTCTTGTATCAAACTGGAATCTATCTTTCGATAACATCTCCTCCCTGGCCTGTTTCTGGCCTTTGGAGACATGCAGACTAAGGCAATCTCTTTTCTGTGAGTGGCCTTCAAGAATTTTAAGGCAGAAGTGTTTCCTTCCTTCTGGACAGCATCCTCTCTTTGCTGTCTAGACACCTCACCTTGCCTGTTGCTCTCCTCTAGATGCTCCTGTTGGCTTTGGAGTCAAAAGCCCTTGGTCCCTGCTCTGCCACGTAGCAACGTGGTGCTCTTGGGCGTAGCATTTCATGTCTCTGAGACTCAGCTTTCGGATCTATAAAATGGGGACAAATTGAGTGAGAATGGGTGTGAAGTGTCTAGCACAGTGCCTGCCACAGAGCAGGTCTGCAAGGCTCCATGGTCCCTTCCTCTCCCTTATCCAGGAAGTCTCCTTCTCCCCATCCCCAGCCTCCCTTGGAAGGCCCATCGTACCCCTATCCTGCCTCTGTCCAGCCAGGCTTCCCCCGACTCTCCTCTCCCATCTACAGGCAAAGGAGGCAACCCTGTGCTGGGGTCGAAAAATGGCCCTGGTGGTAAGAGTTTTCCCTGACATTGAACTCCCTCCTGCCACTGCAGCAGGGTGTCGTTTCCTCTGGCCGAGGCCTCCTGGAGAGAGTTCTCCGAGGATTTCTGGCTGCCTCCACCTCCCCACCTTCAGCTCCTTTTCCCCCTAAGGAGTCCCCAGCCACCCCCCTGGCTCAGCAGGCACAGGGCACACGGCTGGGGCACTATTTCAAGACTTTGTGTTTCTGGGGGAGGTTCTAATTACCCCTGGAGACATGTCTGAATTACAGACCCCCACGGGTGCATGACACACACTATTTATGTTCTGCCTTCAGTAATTGTATCTTTGGTGAACTATGCAGTCTTGTGGAAAAATACAAGTCTGGCAGTGGAACGAGAGATGCTGAGAAGGTCTCGGCTGCCTCCCAGCCTGTGTCCACGAGCTACACGCCCAAGTCCTCACCAGAGGCCTGGGGAGTGCTTTGGCTTGGTTTCCAAGGCGCTTCTCACGTGGCTTCCATCTTCCACTGTCAATGTGGGACCGCCCCCCCCCACAAAAGCAGACCCCAAGTGGAAGATTGCTTAATGGTCACAAACCCCTGCCGTCCTTGCATGCACACTGTTCACTGCAACTCCCATTCATAGAGGAGTCTGTTTCTCCAAACCTGGGTGGCCTGTGATTGCCTTGACCTACAGGATGCAGTGCAAAGGGTGTTTGTGATCTGAGGCCTAGGCCTTAAGAGGAGCAGCTTTCTCCTTTGCCATCATGGGGTATTGTCCTGAGGTGTCATGCATGGAAGCCAGTCTAGCTACTACAGGATGGGAAGCCCTGAGTGGGAGAACAGAGTCTCCTGGCCACGGGCCAGCACCACCAGCCTGTCTGATATGTGGGTGAGGCCAGCTTTGACCTTCCAGCTGGATGTAGCTGAGAGACTTGGCCATACCGCAGAGGATCCACTCAGCCACCCACAGAATCGGGAGAAATGAGAAATCGTTGCTGTTTCCAGCCATTTTGGGGTAGTTTGTAATGTAGCAATAGTACCTGAAACAGAGTCTGGTGCAAGTGCTCTATTTGGGAGGCGATCGCAGGAAGCTCTGAGGAGTGGGGAGGTGAGACGGGGGAGGGGAAGCCAGGCAGGTGTGTTCATGCAGGGTGGCTGGGGCTCAGCCTCACAAAGGGACCCTCTGAGACACTGTGCCCAGTGTCCCTCAGATCGGTCCCACAGAGCAGGGAGGAAGGTGGGGGGTTTATCCCCATCTGTGGTGGGTGGCCTCCAGGCTATTAACTCCCTGGCATTTTGAGCCTGCCCTGCACAAGGGCTGGCACCCCCTGGGGTCAGAGACCTCCCACAGGCTGTGGCTTAGGAAGCAGCTGGCATGTCCATCTGGAGGTGACCTCTGGGGTTGGCTGAGGGGATGTGGGCATGACCCCAGCTACTTGAGCAATCAGTATTTACTGAGCACCCATCATGTACCCAGCTCCTTCTAGGCTCTGGGAACACACTGACGGACAGGACAAGTTCATCTGCCCTCTGGTGGCTCATAGTCTGGAGAAAGAGACAAACAAATGAGAACAAATTCTCCATGGGGACAGTGCTGTCCCTTAGGGAGAGCTTTGGGAATAAGTGAAGGTGTTTTGATGGTCACAGTTACTATAGAGGATGCTGCTGGCATTGAGTGGGAAGTGCCGGTGATTCCTAAAGTCTTACAAACCACACGGGAGAGTCTTGCATAACAAAGAATTACCCCGCATCCTGCCTGACTTTCAAATATCCTGGTTGACATTTAAATAGGTGAAAACCTGTTTATAATTATTTGAGCCTGGAACCTAACTCTGTTTTGTATATAAACATAAAGCATTTGTGTCCTGAATTTCCAGGAATACAACTACCGCGTAAATTGAAGGAAGACTGTATTTTGTTCTGTTGCAAACATTACCCGGAGTTATTCATCATTTTTGGAAAATCACATTTCCGATGACAATGCTCTTTGTGGTATTTGAGTCCCACCCATAACCCCTGAATGTCAGGCTGCATTTGAGGCTGCGGCCCTTGCGTTGATCCAGCTTGTGGGTGCAAGGTTCTGACTTTTTCGTTACGTCTTCTCGTGTACTTGAACCTGAGCATTTACATATTGAAATACATTTTTTATTAGAAATGATCTTTACTTTACTTTTGTATTATAGTTAAGACATTATGTTGATTTATTTTCAAACGATGTGTCTAGGAAGGTTATACGGTCTATGAATTTCATTTCAGGATTGTAAAGGAGCCATTGCAAGCTATTTGTTTTAAAAGCAGGGGATATAGGGCCTAGAACTAAAGGAGCATTTCAAGCCGATAGCACTGCAAATATGGGGCTTTGGGAAACAGAAGGAGGAGAGTCTTTCAATGGGGAGTGGGCCCCTGGGGAGGTCAAGGATCAGGGAAGACTTCACAGGGGAGGTGACACGTCAGCAGGTCTCAAAGGATGAATTCACAGAGCTCCCCTAAACAGTTCTGAAGGGTGGACGGGCAGAAACTCAGTGAGCTCTCAGTACATGTCGGTTGCATGGATGAATATTTAAGTTGTTTCACAAATGAACAAATTGCAAATTGAAGCTTGGAGAGGTTAAATGACTCCCCAAGATCCTAAGCTCTGAAGTCAACTGAGCTTATCACATATTCACCTAGCAAACATTTTGGACCACCTACTACATATCGAGGGCATATAAGCCCTGCCAGTTGATAGCTATTTACTGAACATCTACAGGGTGTCAATATTGGGGCTATAAGAGAGAATAAGACAAACCTTCTCACTGTGCAGAAAATCAGCATGGAAACCGGGATTTCTCAGCCTTGGCTCTACTGACATTGTGGGCTAGATAATTCTTTGTTGAGGGGAAGCTGCCCTGTGCATTTTAGGATGTTTAGCAGGGAATGGGGAAGAGAGTCTCCTCTGTTATCATCATTGTCATTGTCATTGCCATTGTCATCATCATCAGCATCACTTCTGATTACATGACACTTCCACATGCCAAGCACTGCTCTTTACACGTATTGACACATTTACTCCTCTCAACCTATAAGGTAGGTGTGATTATTTCCTCCATTTTACAGATGGGGAAACTGAGACACAGAGGAAGCCGCACGAGCAAAGTTCTCGAGCTCGTCATGTTTTAGGGGCCAAATGATGGTCAGCGTGACTGGAGCAGAGTAAACACAGGGGAGCGTGGTGGGGAATGCGTTGGGGGCCAGGGGGCAGAGCATGCAGGGTCTCGGAGGCCGTGGGTGCCCTGGAGACTGCACCCCTTCTCCTTTGTGGCTGGGAGGGTGGGCAGCTGAGCTCTCTCAGCTGAGTCCTTTGCTAGGAATTGTGGTCAGCTGAAGAGAGCTGTCTGGTCCCCTCAGGGTAATGCCCTGTGCCCGGGGGAAGACAGCCCACAGCCATGACAGGTCAATGCTGGGTGTAAGGCTTGACCTCCCTTCCTGGGACGCCTCGGAAGGACTATCCTACCCCAGCGCTCCCATGGGATCGGCTGAGGCCTCTGTTACAACTGTATGGCAGCTCACCTTTTCCCTTCCTTCCCCAACAGGTCCCGATCCTGAAAGCACACCCCAACCAACTTCCTGCATGCTGCTCTCCACCTCAGAGGCTGTCCAGGGAACCTGATCTGCAACATCATGGTCAGGTACTGGTTTATTTATTCTAGTTGCAACAGAAAGCCATTGGGGCATTTAAATGCGGGCAGAGTGTGACCTGAATTACACTCTAGAAAGTTTGCTCTGGCCGCTGTGTGAAAGAGCAGGGGTGGCAGTGAGAAGGCCAGCGGGGGACAGATGTAATAGTGCAGGTGAGAGGTGAGTGTGGGGCTGGAGCAGTGGAGATGGTGATAAATGGTCAGTTCCTGGATATGTTTATTTAGGAGGCGGAGCCAATAGGACTCTCTGTCGGGTGTGATGGAAAGAAGAATCAGGGATAACTCTGGGTATCTGAGCCTGGTGGATGGTGGTGCTACTTGCTGAGATATGGAAGCCTTTATAGGGAAAAGGAGTGGATTTGTGGGGGGATCAAAGGTGCTTCTTGGACCGGCTGAGTTTGAGATGCCTCAGATATTCAAGGGGAGATGTTGAATAGGCAGTTGGGGAAGTGAGTCTGCAGATCAAAGGAAGGGTCACAGCTGGAGATACAAGGGGAAGGCCGTCAGCACATAGATGGCGTGTGCAGTGTGAGGAGACCAGACCCCCTGAAGAGAGAAGGTTCATACACAGCATAAGGGGGCTGGGGCACCCCACGATTTAGGGTCCAGGCGGAGGAGAAACCTGGAAAGGTGATTCAGGAGAAGTGGCCCTGAAGGAGGAAGAAAGGTAAGTGAGGTGTTGTCAAGGAAGCAAGAGGAGCAATCATTTCAAAAGGAGGGAGTGGTCACCTCGATGAAGACTTCTGAGAGATGAAACAAGGCGAGGACAGAGACGTGACCATCGATTTCTTTTAGGTGTAGGTGATTGGTGACCTTAACTGTAGCTGGGTCAGTGGACAGGTGGTGACGAAATCTGCTTGGCAGTAATGAAGGAACGGGGACGAGGAGGTGGAGAGTGGACATGTACAACTCTTTGGAGGAGTTTTTCTATGAAGACAAGTGAGGGAAACAGGGCAACAGCAGGAGGGGATGCGGGGACCATGGAGGCATTTTTAAGATGCACTGTATTAAGGCATGTTTGTGTGGTGATGGAATGTTCCAACAGAGCGAGAAATGACGATGGTGCAGGAGAGAAAGGGGACCACAATAAGGGCAAAGTCCTAGAGTTGGCAAGAGTGGGTAAAGATAACTCACAGCGGGAGGTTGGAGGTAGATGGAGACTCTCCTTGTGTAATTATGGGAGGGAGGACAGACTACGTGGGTTGAGATGCAGGTAAGAAAGGAGGAATTGGTAGGAGGAATTCAAGGCAGATCTTTATTCCTGATTCTATTTTTTTCCTATGAAATATGAAACAAGATCATCAGGCGAGAGTAAAAGAATGAGAGACGCATTAGAGATTCAAGGAGAGAAGGTGGGAAATGGTGTTCTCAGAGATTAGGGAAGTGAATTTTCCAGGGAACTATAGTAGGATTCCCGGGCAGTTTTGAGAGCCCATCAGTATGAAGTAGGTCCAGTCATGATGAGTGCCTGATTGTCCGCGGTGGCTTTCAGCTGTTCGGTGCTAGCACAAAGTGGATGGATCGCTGGGTTTAACCAGAGTCAGGGTCTTGCCAGGTAATGTGACAAAAGCAAAGAAGGACGAGGGTGTTGGGGGCACTTGTGGCGGGATGGCTGGAGTGCTGACCCGTGGCATCCAGGCTGGTTAAGGGAGGCTTCATCCAGGGTGATGGATTTGAGAAAATGGAAGCGGTCTCTATGAGGTTAGTGCTGCTAGGATGGGGGCATCAGAGTGGGTGAGATGGAAGGAGAGGGGTGACGGGCAGAGTATTTTCAGAGATGTTTATAATCAAGATTTCAAGGGAGGTGCAGATATGATAATATAAGGTTTAGAGAATGAGCATATGATGGGAAGGTGGAAGGAGATCAAAAGAACTGAGAGGCCAGTGCATTGCCTCGACCCTCTTCATGGATGCTGGCTAATGACAGGTGTTTGATGGAGAAGGTGGTGAGGCGAGTGCTCAGCTCCTCAGTGAGTGAGGGCTGTGAATGATTGCAGCTAGCGGGGAGGCAGGCGGTAGGTATCTGATGCCGTGCCCTTCAAAGATGGTAAAGCAAGAAGCCAGGGAAATTTCTGGGAAGTGAAACTTAGGAGCAATGGGTGTGAAAGAAAATAGATGCCACTTGAAAGGACTGTAGGAGAACCTGTGTTCTCAGAGGGGAGCCAGTCCTCGAGCAAGAAGGAGAAGGGAAACTTCAGAGAAAGCCGGGGATTGGGTGTATTTGCTAATGACCAGTGGATCCAGAGGGCTGGGAGTCTGGGAAGGGGTGGGAGATAGGGTCCGACTAGGGGGTGTGCAGGACAATGTTGGGATAAGCCCTAGGACCAAGGTGGGGGATGCCAGAGACCTGGATCCAACTGGGGACAGACTGCCTCAGCAGGGGGATGATGTGTGAGGTGGGGAAGGGAGGGGGATGAAACCCATCATGGCATTGGTCCTGGAGGCCCAGGTAGCTCTTCTGTCCTGTAATAGGGGATTTGGGCTTCTGGGGGATGGGCAGAGGCCTCCCTGGGGGCAGCCTGTTAGGCCGATTTAGGGCAGCTTGCAGGAGGGGTCCTTGGAGAGCAGTGGCAGCTAGAAGCCACATTTCTTTTTCTCTTCTCCCTCTACCTGAAACTGGGTTTTCTTCAAGAATACTGATAACCCTGCAGCCCTTTGGAGGGGAGGTGACCTTTTCTTTCTCTCACAGGTTACCTATGGACCTGGGATGGGATCCTGGGGTGGGGTCTGTCTCCTCCTTGCTTGAGGGCTTCAGGTTCCCCACCAGAAAGGGCTGACCTCCAAAGCGCTCAGCAGTGAAAGCTGGTCTTCCCAGGTAGTGGCCGGCGTGTCCAGCGCTGAGTCATGGGAGAGGAAGCAGATCCCTGCCCGCGAGGAAGGGCTCCAGGGCTTGGAAGGGAGGTTGTTCAGGTGCAGGGCCGCAAGTGACCTGAGCGAGCAGAGGAGGCTCGTTGGAGAGCTGAGGGCCTGGAGTCTAGCGAGGAGAGGGCAACGGCTGGCAGAGCATTGGGCTCTCAGGGGTCAGGATGGGTAGGAGGAAGGGCCAGAAACTCTGACCCCATATTGGCCACATGGTTCACTCATTGATCTGTAGGTGGCGAGAGTCACGAGAGCTGAAATGAGCAGCACCTGGTCAGACTGTGTTCTAGAAAGTTCACCTCAGCAGCATGGGTGGGTGAGGGAAGGGGAGCGGCACCCACCTGGAGAGAGGGCACCAGTTCAAAGACTGAATCCAGAGCTGCGAGTGAAGCTTTTGGCTCCTGCCCAGTGGGCTTCCATGCTCCATGCAGGTGGGGGCCGGGGAAGGAGCCCTTTTCCTTGCTGAGCGGCTTCCACATGCCTCTTGGCTCCCTACCTGCCTTCTCCTAGGGTTCCTTCCCAGCCTGGAGTCTCACTCCCAGCTGCCCCTGCTACCCAGGAAGGGTTTGGGAGCCGGGGTTGGCTGTTGCTGTCCTCCTCAACACTCTTGGAATCCTGGGGCTCCATCTCTGGTTTTGAGGTGGAAAAGAAGTGGGGGGATTGCTTGGGAACAGGTCTCTGGGGCCCTGGAATCCAGAGTCAGTCTTGCCAGGGGGACCTTCTGTCTAGGATTCAACCCCTCCCAATGTCCCTTAATACCCAGGGCTGGAGCCAATTTGACTGACTATTTCTCTCCGGCATAGCCAGAGGCCTCTGGGTACAGACGGCTTTGCTTGGATCTGACAGGCATGGGGTGATTGCCCCCCAGGGTTACACCTCTCGGATGGTCAGTTCCTCCCTGACCTCAAGCTCTCCCCACTTTCATGGCTGGAGGGTGAAAGCCTGACTCATAGTGGGGCATGACTTGTGCCAGGTGACACAGTTTCTCCCTGCTGACCCCGGAATTAGGGAAGGCTCTATCCTCCAACCCACTTTCTGCTCAGCTTCGGAGGGCCAGGTGAGCATAGGGGATGCACGGTTCCCTGGCCTGGGTTTTAATCTCAGTTCTGCTGCTACCCCTGTCGACATCGCCCTCATCTCCCCCGGGCAGGAATCATGTCACCAGTGTCCATTCCTGGGTACCTCACTGCAGCACCAGAAGGCGTCCTTTATTTGTGCCCATTTCACAAATGAGGAGACTGAGGCTCAGACAGGTGAACTGACTTTTCCGAGGCCATATAAGTGAAAGAGGTGTGTTTGAAAACAGACTCTCCTGGCTCCAAATCCAGTGCTCTTTCTGCTGCCTGGGGCCTTGGTCCTCCCATCTGGTCAATGGAGGAGTCTGGACTGTTAATCTAGAAATTTCCTCCCTGGTCTAGGTTTTAGGGTATCTCGGGGGAGTGACATGTTCGGGAGCAGAGCTTGTTATGGGGGAAGGGAGTGGGGGGCATGAAAGGGGCAGGAGAAACTTTCCAGCTGGGTCCCCCATTCTCACATTCAACTCTTGACATTTTTTTTCAAATGAGTTTATTTCTCCTGTCTCAGAGCTACCCTGACAGGTTCAAAAGAAACTGTTCATCCCGTAACTTTAAACTTGGTCCTATTACCAGACCACACCATCTGCAGCATATTATGAATTAATTAAAAATAAACCTGTAATTATCTTGTTAATAGAGCAATTATATTACATTGTAATTTTTGTGTTAAAGCTTTAACTTGTTAAATGTTAAATTGTAATATATACCATACTTTTTGTAAGCCGAAATCAGCAAAGTCTCATTGTTTGAACACACTGGGAACCTCAAACAATGAAGTGGCCTCTGAGGGGCCCCACGGTCACAGGACCTTTCCTGGAGCCTGGTCAGAACATTGGGCAGAGAAGGAGGCAGGCTCTGTATTTATTTCCCAGCTTTCTCTTCAACTATTTTTTTCCTTGTAAAGAGCTGCCCTTCAGCCAAGCCTGGAAGTCCACAGGCTGTCAAAAAAAACCCTGCAAAATCAAAGCAGAAGGAAATTAGAAAATAGGACAGAAGCCCTGACTTCTGTAGTGGGCCTCGGGCAGGGGTCAGAGGTCAGGGTGGTGGGGACTTGTGGTCAGTCAGTGGGACACCTGCGCTTGTAGGGCAGGGGCGTCGGTGTGTGAGAGTGTGTGTGGGGGGCACCCAGATGGGAACGGGCTGGAGATGGGGAGGAGGTGGTCAGATGGGACGACTACCATGTATTCAGGCAGTCAGCACCCAGAAAAGTCCCAGGAGCTTCCCGGAGGAAGTGACATTCTTTCACCAAGCTGATCCGGAATTTAGCACAGAGATGTTAAAGCCCCTCCTTTATTCTCCTCTTCTCAGCTGCAGGGCACCCATCTCCCATCTCATCTCCCTCTGGAGGGTGTTCTACTCCAGGAAGAACTGAGTTAGCACTGCTCTCACCCTCTCCCAACTCCTATCCCACGAGAAACACATAACCTCGTGAAAAAATAAGCTTCATTTGAAGGCCAGAACCCTAGGCTGGCAGAGCTGGAAGGGACCTAAGCTACCACCTTGCCACAGTGCCCCGCCCCCACTTTATAGATGAGGAAACTGAAGCTCAGAGTAGATCAGTGACTCTGCTATGTCCCCAGTGCTCCATTTTCTCAGTATCTTTGGGGAGTTGGTAGGGTGAGTACAGGATGGGTGGGGTGGAGGGCAGGAAGCTGGGGGCATTCACATTTGCTTGGAGTTCTGGGTCTCCAGTAGCAAAGCTTGTGGAGAACTGGCTCTTGTACCGTACCGACACCCAAAAATCTGTTTCCTGTGTTCCACCGTGCTGCAGGCCAGCTCTCGGGAAAATTGAATCAGTGCAGTGAGACTGGAAGTGACCTCAGGGAGCATCTTCATCCCACTCATCACCACCCCTACCTTTATTTTCAGAGGAGGAAGCTGGGACCAGAGAGGGGCAGTGACTTGCCCAAGATCACACAGCAGGCCCCAGGAACCCTAGTCTGCACTCAATGTGACTTCTGTCTGTCTCCATCAGCACTGTCCCAGCCTCTTCTGCCCAGCTGCCCCCACCCCGTCTCTGCCTCCCTGTCCACACACCTGCTTGGCCTACCATCCACCTACACCAACTCCTCTCCTGTCTTTTGAACAAAAAGTGGCTCTCAAGGCCATGCAAGCCCCAGGGACAATGATAAGATCCACTACATGACATCTGACAGTTTGGGGGTGACCCTGTAGCCATATTCTCAACTAGCTTTTTATAACCATGGTGTATGGCAAGTACTGTCATTGTCTCCATTTAACAAACCGGAGAACCTAGGGGCAGCAGTAACCCTCAGAGCAGTTTTGGAACTAGAGGAAGTGTAGGGCCCTGGCTCTGGAGTTGAACGACCTGGGTTTGAGTCCAGGCTCTGCCGTGTCCTGGCCGTGCGTGACCCTGGGCCAGTCATTCACCTCCCTGGAGACTTACCTGTACAGGGGAGATAGTAACCATTGTTACCATGGGGTTAAATGAGTTGATTCATTTCTAGTGTGTAGGAGGACCTGGCAAAGAGAAAACCTCAATAATATTAACACTCATCAATATGATTATTGTGAGGACTTTTTTGCCTGCCCTCCTGCCTGGGTGGCATTTTCTATTCCTGGCAGGGGGATTAATTTGCATCGGTTCTCCCCTCTCAGCCCCGTTTAGCGCAAATGTGAGATGGGCAGTGGGAAGTGACCGGGCACCTTCTTGTGCTTCATGTTGGACCAGCTTCTACGCCTTACTGTGTGAACTGGGGAAAGTCACGTTCTCTGAGTCTCAATTTCTTCATCTGTGATCTGGGGAGAAACCTCACAGTGCTGCTGTAGAGTAGACATCAAATGAGAATGAGTATACAACATTAGTCACCATTAATAATATTTACGGCGTGATTATTGACTGGCAGGTGAGTGAAGTGTCTGAAAGGGAAGGAGTGGTCCCAACAGGAAGGCTGCCTGGAGGCCTCCTAGCTCCCAGGCTCCACACGGGCTCAGACACCATTGGCCCCTGGGCCAGGCCCACACTGAGGAAGCGCTGGGACCCCGTGGACCCTGGCTAGGCTGAGGTCGCAGTCCCAGCAGTGGCTGTCATCCCTGACCCAAACTGGCAGGGCTGGTGGGGAACCAAGTACAGAGGAGCCTTAAATCACAGCAGCGCTAACTGGGTTTTAAGTAACATTTGCTTCTAAGTACTCCTGTTTTTTCAGGAGGAGGGATGCCGGTGGTACATGGCAAGCAGTTCATCATGTTTCAACCCTCACCGCCCTCCCTTCCCTCCTCCTCCTCCATCTAAGGTTCTGCAGCTGTGGAAACCCTGGCTCAGCCCAGGGCTGTGTTCAGGCTTGGGACTGAGCTGATGGAGGTGGGAAAAGGGTCAGGAAGTTTCCTCTGGGAGCACTGGAAGCTGTTTTGCCTCCCTTTCTCCCTCCCCTGTTTCCTTTACTCATTTATTCATTTGTTCATTCATTCACTGGATCATTCACTCGCTTGTCCATCCATCCTCCCATCGTCACTTCCACATTCGTCAAACACCTACTAGACGTCAGGCTGAGATCTGGCTCCTGGGACAGCATCTATCCATCAAGTGCGCTTGCTGTCCATTCAAGGTCCTGGTGACCCGCACCTGCATTGCAGCTCTTAGAGGCAGGCAGTTCAGGCTCAAGCCGGGTCTGCTTCCTAAGTCTGAGCTCTTTCTTCCACACCTGCTCTTCTCTGACTGTTCTGCCTCCGCAACGTCATTGGGGTCATCTGCTGTCCCCCTCCCCCTGCCCTCCCCTGGCCTACTTCAGGCCTCACTGCCTTTCCAGATGACCTCCTCCTAACTGGTCTCTCCCTCCTCATCTGTCCTCCATATTAATGTTCCAGTCCAGTGGTGTCACTGTCCTTCTCAAAAGGCCCCAGTTGCTCCCTATTGGCTGAACGAAGCCCAGACTTTTCAACCTGGCGTGGAAGACTTGTTGCCTCTAACTCACTTCTTGTCTTTTCCCACTTACGCATACTACGGAAATTAGTCCATTTCCTCCTATCCAGCTGCACTACTGGACTTGCCATCGCGAAGTTTGTTTACTTACGCATCTCCCTCTGCTTTGTTTACTTACGCATCTCCCTCTGCTTGATGACCACGCCGTGTCCACAGGTACAGATCTTACCTGTATTAAAGAACATGTTTAAGTCCTGCTTGCCCCATAACTCTTTCCCAGTCCCGTGCCTCCCCCAGCTGGAATCACCTCCCCCTCCTCTGGGCCACAGAGCACTTCACCAGAGTTTCCATTAGGACCCTCACACTTTGCAGCTTGGAATTTATGGACACGTCTTGAAGTTCCTTGAGGTAAGCAGCATGGCTTGGCCATCTCTGCATCCCTACAGCCCTTGCACAAAGCTATGCATATGACAGGTCCTTCATTATCTCCCAGTGCTCTTAGTCTTCCCCTGCCCAGAGGTGATCCTCTTCCAGAAAGGCGGCATCAGAGGCTGGAAAGGTCCCTGGACTTGGAGGCGATGCTGCGCCGTGGCTAGTGGTACCGGCTCTGGGCAGACAGACCTAGGCTAACGCCACTGACTACCTTGGTGACCTTGGGTAATTTACTTCTTCAGTTTCCCCATCTATATGAGGGCAGATATTGTGATGTCACTGGGTTATTGATGGTATGGAATTAAACACACGAGTCGGGCTTCCCTGGTGGCGCAGTGGTTGAGAGTCCGCCTGCCGATACAGGGGACGCGGGTTCGTGCCCCAGTCCGGAAAGATCCCACATGCCGCGGAGCGGCTGGGCCCGTGAGCCATGGCCGCTGAGCCTGTGCGTCCGGAGCCTGTGCTCCACAACGGGAGAGGCCACAACAGTAAAAAAAAAAAACAAACAAAAAAAAAAACACACACGAGTCCCTAATCACACTGCCTGCCACTCTGGATAAAATTCCACTCTTTGTTATCAGATCTAGTTACATCATTACCAGCTGTGTGGTCTCAGGAAATAAATTCACTTTCTCAAGACTTGACTTCCTCATCTATAAAATGGGAATAACGAATCCCTCCTGGCTTGGCTTGGGATGTTATTGAGAAGATTAGATAACAGATGTTTTGTGAGTCAGTGTCTGTGAATGGCAGAATCCCAGCTTGACTGTTTAATGAAGAAATGGGAATTTCATTTATTCACATAACCATCATAGGAAAGCCAGGACCGGTGGATCTGGGCACCCTCTTTTCATCTCTCATCTCTCTTTTTGTGCACATGACTTCATCTTTGCCAGTGAGAAAGGCTGGTGCTCTGCCAGTAGGCAGTTCTACCTACTTTCTGCCTCAAGAGTGAACAGGAAAGAGGGTTCTCCCCCAGTCCCAGGGAGAAAAATCCTGGGGAAGGCTCTGATTGGACCAGCCTGGTCACATGACCAACTGTGTAGCAGGAAGGGGAAGGAGCACTCAGTGATTGCAGTGGGGGAACACAGTTCCCTGAGTAAAGGAGAAGCCGTTACTAGATGAAGGGGACAGGGTACTGGGCAGACAAGTGGAATGGATGTCCCCTCCAGCCATTAAAGCACTTCATTCATTCATCCAAGACATGTTAATTGAGCACTTCCTATGTGTCTAGCACTGGGGTGGGCACTGAGAAAATTAAGATGAATAAAACACTATCATTGCCCAGAGCACCCCCTAGTCTATTGAGCAACTTCTGTAAAGTCTGCTTTACAGTTACAAGATGGCACTCTTTCTATTCTTACTAATATATGACTTACAATGTTGGTGAGACTGTCTGAGAGTCAGGGGAGATGGGAAAGAAGGAAGTGGAGATCAGGATAGGGGATCACAGAGGCCAAGAAAGAGAGAGACCACTTAGTTTGTGACAGGTTATTTTTCCATATACTTTCCTATGTCATCTTTGCAATAATCTTTCAAAGTAGGAAATATAATATGCATTTTAGATGTAAGGGAGGGGAAGCTTGGAGAGGAAAAATGACTCCCAGAGGTCATGGGGCTAGAATGCTGGGATTTGAACCCAGGTCTGTCCAGCTGGATCGCATGCTTTTTGCTCAATCCCATGGAGTGGCAGGGGAGGGCTGGCCAGTCCTGGCCTTAGGAACGAGTCTTTCTTCCCTCCTTGGAACGAAGTAGAGAATGACTAGGAAGTGGCTGCAGCTGGCAGCTGAGAGACTCAAGTGTGGAATGAGTAAGTGGCCGATAGAGAAGATAATTCAGGAGGCAGGACTGAAAGGGAAAGACCCTTGCAGGGGGGTGCGTGGGGAGCCTATGCCTGAGTCCCCCTCTCCCTCTCCTACCTCAGCCTTTCTCCTCTTCAACCCAACTCCAAGTGGCAGATTTATTCGTTTTAATTAACAGCCCCAATGCTGGGAAAACATCCAAATTCCAGCTCTCAGTATCACTGGATTTCCACAGTAAGGAGAGTGAGGGGGTGATGCTGGGAATAGTAATGAGTAGGGGTGGGACAGCAGGAGAGGTACCCTCCCTGCCTGGGCCTGGCCTGGGACCACCTTCCCTCATTCCCTCTTCCTCTTGCTCTGACTTGACCCGGGGCTTGCTGGAACTAAAGCTGGGCTGGCCTTAGGGAAAGGGGGAGGTTCAGCCCAGTGTGGGGTTATGGGGATTGGAAGCATTTGGCTCTGATCTCAGCTCCCCTACCGTGTGACCTTGGCTAAGCCACTTGACTTCTCTGGGATTACTGTGAAATTCGTCTGTAAAATGAAGAGGATGATTCGAAGCCCTCTAAGAGTCCTGGCAGCTCTAGACTGTGATTCTAAGTTTCTTGCAGATCTTCTAACTGCTCTGCTTTCCCAGCTCCTTCTTCTTCAGGGAAACTCCTTAGTTTCCTCTACTGGACTCTGCTCTGCACCTAGGGAGGTCTTCCGGTTTGAAGTCTCCACTTCCAACCCAGATCCAGTGCCTTCTCTTGGAGTCCTGAGCACTCCCCCTTTTGAGGTCTGTCAATCTTGGGCTTGACCTTGGCTCCCTTAGTCTTAACTGGGCGGGGGGTCTCATGCAAGTCTGCACCTGTTTCCTCATTGCATGTTAGGGATGACAATGCCTGTTTCCAGGGCGTGCATGCGTGTGGCTAGATGTGGTGGAGATGCAGTGAGGTAACACTAGTGCAGTGCCTGGTACATTGATTCACATGGGACCCACCCATGACCACACAAGTCTGGGAGCCACCCATGGGCCCTTTCCTTTTGGGGGCTCCTCGGAGCAAAGAACAGAGGGAGGGGCTGCTGTAGTTAGTCACACCAAAGGGCCCACATCACAAAGGGGATGAGGAACCAAGCGGGAACCACCTCACATCAAAAGCCCACATCACAAAGGGGATGAGGAACCAGTTAGTGGTGACCAGCAGCCACTAGTGTAGGAAACCCTCGTCCCCAGCAGAGGCTGGTTTGTAGGGAGCTTTTTACATTCCAGTTTGACCCTTCCCCCCACTGTGTTAGCTCCTCATCCTCAGCTTGGGGCTCTCTCACACTGTGCAGAGATCATGCAAAATTATTCAACTAAAATCATTCAGCAGGAAAGGCAACTGAGTAATCAAGGCTTACAGCTGAGAAGCCCTGGCCCTAACCTAGGCTGGGAAGCAGGAGCCCAGCCGGGCTGAGAGGCTGGCTGGTTTCAGCGTTTTCCCAAGCCAGGGAATGCAGCGCCCCCCCCCGGGCACCTCTCGTCCAGCATGTGGTCAGCAGTGAGTCCCAGGAGTCGAGTGACCAGGCAATCTGGTCCCACGTCTGCACCAGGCCTTGTAGGTGGCTTTGAGCAGGGCCCCAGCTTTGCCGGCTGGAATTGCTGGTACACGCAAAGGAGTTTGGAGCTCACAGCCATTGTTCCTGGGCTCAGAGAAGCATTTTTCCTTCTGGGGTCTGGAGGGCAATGGGGAAGGGAGATAGAGGAGGAAGCGAGGGTCAAGGGTGGGAGAGCAGGAAGAGGGGGAGGGAGTAGGGGTGCAGGAGGAGAGCCAGGAATGCTGTGGATGCGAGCCTGTGTCACATGAGCTATGTGACTTGCTCGTAGTGTATTTACTCCAAATGTGTGTGCATCTCTCCATCCCCACCAGAAATGCAGTGGTGACCTAGAGGATCATCAGACATAAATGTGCTCAGCCCTCCCTTCTCCCAACCAACCATCCATCCATCCATCCATCCATCCATCTGCCAGCCCGCCATTTATAAGGTTCACCCTCCACAGCTGGCTCTTTGCAAAGAATAAGAAAGTAAAAAATAAGATGTTAAAGTCTTCAAAGTTAAGCTCCTCCCCCGTCAAAACTGCTCTTTCCTATCTTGGATTTTGGCTCTACCATCCACTGAGTTTCTCCAGCTGGAAACTGCAGCCTGTTCTCTGAAACCTTGCCTGCCTCCACGTCCTCACCCAACTCTCATTTTCCCTTTTAATTCATTTCATCTTCCATCACCTCTAACTTTCTTTGATAACTTATCCACCCCTTCATTCATCAGCACCATTCCCTCCCAGCCAGGGCAGAGGGGAGCCAGACCTTGGGAAGAGATTGACTTTGTCTTGATTCCATGCCAGGACTGGGCATAGAGTGAGAATAAGGACCGTGGAGTCAGGTTGGTTCTGAGCCTGCCTCTGCCGCTTCCTCACAGTGTGGCTTTGGGCAAGTTGCTGAAACTGCACGCCGCAGTGTCTTCCTTTGGGCAATGGAGGTGTTAATATTGCTTCTGAATGTGTGAGAGGCTGGTTCAACCTGAAAGTGAATGCTAAGTGCAGTGCTTGGCACACAGTAGGGGCTCAGGGGATGCTGGCTCCACCTTCCCACCTTCCCCCTTCTTTCTCCCTTTCCTCCATAGTCATGCATGTCTGGACCCTCAGGCTGCAGAGCCCTGGGACACCAGGTCTGTGCAGGCAGGGGACCTGAAGCCACATCAGAGCTCATGACAGCAGGAAGGAAGAAACTCCGCTTGGCTTCTGTGTTGTTACTTTTTTTTTTTTAAACAGGAAAAACTCAGAACTGAGCAAAAGGCTCACCAGGAGGGCAGGGGCGAGGCATAAGCCTGGAGAACCCCAGGGTTCCCCCATAGATCTCCAGGCAGGAAACCCCCAAACTCCATCTGCAGGGGAGGCAGAAAGAGGTCCGCCCTGAGTCGCAGCATCCCAGCACCACTGCTTACCTGGAACGGGGACGAAGGAAACTGCAGCCTGCCAGGGTGTGTCCAGGTGCCTTCCGCCCCCCACCCCTGCACACACGCGTTTCCCCAGAGGAACTTGTTCCTGCTAGGTTAGGATTCTCGATTGTTCTGGCTGGGTGACTTCAATCCTCTACTTTCCAATGAAGAAATTGAGGCCCCCAGAGGGGAGGGGATCTGGAACCATGCCTCTTGCCTTCCCGTTCAGTGTCTTCATTCTCTTGAATTCCCAGGTGAGTGGGCTCAGTACAGGGCAGAAAAAAGAACTCCCATAAAGGTCAGGTTGTGATTTCCCTGAGTGGGGAGGGAGGAGCTGGCATGGGGATGGGTGACTTCTGGCACTGTCCTAGTTCCTGGGCCCTGGGAGGTGGTTTCCTGGGTGTTCACTTTATATAACTCATTAAGCTCTACAGCTATGGATTATTCACTTTTTGGTATTTGTGTTATGTTTCACAATGAAAAAGGGTTTAAAAACCCTAATAAATCTTGCTGAAATCAATTACACATGCAAAAGAAAGATAAAGAGGCCTCAGGTCTGAGGAAACCCCCATCCAAGTTACCGGTCCTGGCAGGTGGTCTGTGCCCCAGCTACTCCCCCCTGGGAAATGGGTACAACCATCCTCACCCCTCACCCATCCAGGGAAGTGAGCCTGGGGTAGCAGGAGCAGAACATTTGCTAAGGGCCCCTATCCTGTTCTAGGAGGGTAATGGATTTTGTGGCTTCTAGATTAGGGTTGGGGTGAGGATGCCATGAAGGCGAGGTTGTAAATGCTGTCTCTGGCCTCACCTTCAAGGCCATGTCCAGTCTATGAACTCACTGTAGTTCTAAACTTCAGGGCAGTGGGAGTCAGGTAGCCAGGGTACCCTCTGGGTTCTACTTTCCCGTTGTGTAAAATGGGAGGATTGAGGGGAAGCAAAATGTATCTTTTGGGAGTGTTTCCTAAAACACCTAGATTCTGTTCACCAAGGGGAAGCGTGTCACCCAAAGGCTCAGAGAGGTCATCTGACCTTCCCAAGGTCACACAGCATTTAGTACAGCTCTGAATTGAGGATCCTGTTCCTAGACTTCTTGGGGAGGAGCACCTCCTCCTTCCTACCCCTTCCCTCTTTTGCCTTCAGCCTGAACCCTTGTAGGGCATAGGTCAGGGCTCTGCCTGAGAAGCTGCATTACTCTCAGTTGTCCCTGGTGATGCAGGGCTGGCCCTGAGCACTTGTGACTTTTACGTTTCCTGAGATTTAAGGCCAGGCTGGCTGGTGGGCTCCACCTCCCCAGGCTGTGGGCAGGAGGAGGGGGTATGATTCATCTCTTCTCTCCTGGTGCTTAATAAGAACATGGCTATAAATGTAACTGGGCTGTTTATGAGTGCTAAGTCAGCCTTGCAGTTGGCTCCCGGCCCCCTCAGAGCCAGCCTGGCCCAGCCTCTGCTGCCTCTCCCTGGAGAAGCAAAAGGGGGTTCTCCCCTCAGGCCCCCGACCCTGGGAACCTGGAAGCCTTGTGCAGTAAGGGTGGGGAGAGGGGGCAGTCTTACTCGGATATTATTAACTCAATTATTATTATTAATTCATTCAGTGTTTGCTAAGCATCTACCGAACATCTGTCAGGCACGGCACCAGGGGCTGGCACTAGGGGCTGGGTAATTTCCGGTGTCAGCCTGAAGGAGCTTGCTTCGTCTGGCAGAGACTCACGAGAGGGCAGGCAGTGACGATCTCTGCGAGAAACAGCTGTCAGCACGGGCCCTGAGAGCCGAATGTAGTGCCCTCACCTGCTGTGGGACATGGCAGCCGGGAGAGATTTCCTGCAGGAGATGACAGGCCAAGATGGAGGTGAGGGTCAGGGTGTCCCGTTCTGGTGGAGAGACAGGTACTCCAGGCAGAGTCTGCACATTTAGAGGATAAAGGTTTAGGGACAGTAGGAGAAGAGTGGGGGTCAGCGAGCCTGGAGGTTGGTTGGTACTTGGGAAGGGAGGTGCTTGACTGGGAGGCCACAGGAGCGGGGCCACACCTTGGAGCCTGGCCTGTATCCTGAGGACCGTGGAGTCCCCTGAAGAGCTGTAAAAGAGGATAGGGATTGTGAGAGGTTTTGAAAGATCACTCTGCCAGGTGCATAGCCACCTCCTGTTCCCTGTCAGATGAGGTCGCCCCCTTTTGCTCAGAATCTTCCAAGGCGCACCACCATGCTTACAACAAACCCTGTGTCCTCATGTGGGCCGCAGCGCTGAGGGAGACCTGGCCCTGCTCGCTTGCTCTTCTCCATCGGGCTGGGCTGTGGCTGCTTGGATCCGCCGAGCCTGTCCCCACCACAGGACCTTGCAGGTCCTCTGCTTCCCTTCATTCAGGAATCTGCTCAGAGGTCATCTTTTCAAGCGGGCCTCCCCAACCATCCTTTCAGAATCTCTCACTCTGCTTTCTTTTTCTCCAAAACACTTATCTCCTCCACATGAGATTTTATTATGGATGATGCATATGTTAAACAGGCAGGAATGCTCTCTCTGTGTCTCTGGTCCCAGCACCTAGAACATACCTGGCCTATGACCCACCCTCAAATATTTGTGGATTGAGTGATGGACTGTGGTCAGGGCAAGGCCAGGGCAAGG
This sequence comes from Lagenorhynchus albirostris, assembly GCF_949774975.1. Lineage (NCBI taxonomy): Eukaryota > Metazoa > Chordata > Mammalia > Artiodactyla > Delphinidae > Lagenorhynchus > Lagenorhynchus albirostris. The sequence continues at coordinate 20,344,550 of NC_083114.1, read as the reverse complement.
AGGTCTCCCAGGGGACCACGGAGGTTGTCAGCATCTCTGGGGGTGGCCAGGCCTCAGGAGGCTGCTCCTCCCTGATGGGCTCTGGCAGAGCTGAGTTCTGCAATGACGTCCTCCCCTTACACTCGCACACGCACACACACACACACACACACACACACACACACAGTCCTCCCCCGCCTCCACACACACTGTAAAAACAGCTTTACTGTTTTATGTCATTTGATCTTCACAACTTCCCTTGATTTTGATGAATGTAAAGTAAGGATGATGCTCTTCTTAGAGCTATCTTGAGGATTAAATGAGTTAATATTTGGAAAGTGCTTAGATCAGTGCTTGGAAGACAGTAAACCCTCCAATATCAACTTTTTGTTATTTTTAAGGCCTTCGAGGGGTGAAGTGACTCATCCAAGGTCACATGGCTAAGAGGTGTGCAAATGGGGTGGGGCTCACACCCAGGTCTCCTGACTCTTCAACCAGTGGCCTTTCCATTTCTCCTCGTTGCTGCTCCCCTGGAAGCTCCTTCCCTCTCCCTCTCCTTTCCTGGCATTTAAGAGGCTGCTCCCTCTCAAGCCCTGGCGGCGTCACAGAGGGCTTGGCCAATCCACAGAGGATCCTCCTACCATACATACCCTAGGACTTGAAGGCATGCTAAGTCCCAAGCTCCAGGTATCACAAAGTTCACAGGAACCTTCTCCCTTGAGTTCTTGAGGTCGGCACTAAGGCGAGTTCTGCAATGCCTGGCAACTACATGACCCCATGGAGGAGGGGGAGGGAGGGAAAGAGTCAGACCTCTAGGTCTTTGCTTTGAATACCAGGACTGACTGCTCCTGGGAACCTGCCCACCCAGCAAGCAGACCTGTGAGCCAGCTCACTCCACTGCCCCCACTGATTGCTGTCTACTCCTCCCAGCTCCCACACCCTGCCATGCTCCCTCCTGGGCTCTCACCATTTCACAGAGGGGAAGCCTGAAGTCTAGAGAGGACCACTTGCTGAGGGCCACATAGTGAGCTGGCCAAGAATAAAATGCACGTGTCTGGCAGGGGAAGCACTGGGCTCCCCTGCTGGCTCTGCTGATTTCTGGCTGTGCAATCTTGAACGGGTTTCTGAACCTCTCTGAACCCCATTTTCTTCATCTGAAGAATAGGAATAATAATGTCCACCACATTGGTTTGTTTTTGAAGCTAGAATGAGACAACTGGCATAAATCACCTGCACAGTGCCTGGCACTAATAGATGCTCTGTATATGTTAGTTCCCTCCCTTTCTACTTTTCTCACAAATCTAGAAGAGGCAGTTGAGTTGGGGGTGGAGTGGAAAGCTAAACAAAGCAGAAAGCTCACTGAAAGATCCAGTCTCCAGGAGCCTCTCAATCAGTGCAACTGCAGATCCAGGCCACAGTATCATTGCTTAACCAATTTTGTAGGGGGGAAAAAAAATCAGAGGATAGCTACAGATGAAAACCAAACAGAACAAAACCAATACTCATTTATCTAGAACAGTTTGCTGTCAGAGGAGGGACCAGTCCCTCCACCCAAGGACCTGTCAATTCCAACTGTGCAGAAAGATGACAGGCAAGAGATTCACTGTCTTCCTGAGCCTTGGAGGATGAGGGAGAAGAAGAGAAGGGGGGAGTTCAGCCAAAGAAGCAAGAGAGAGGCCCCCGCCAACCTGGATGATAGAGGTGTTGGGCAGCACCTGGTAGACACTGTGATTTTCCCTCATCTGTCTGGGGAGCCATGCTCAATTTGAAAAGACCTTTCTGGTTCTGCCAAAAGGTCCAGGAAGGTCCAGGGAAGCAGAGCTATTCACTGGCTGAGGTGTGAACCCCAGGGCAGGGCTTCCATGAACTGTTGGGCAGGTTGTACACAGCACAAAGACTCCTAGCCAAGAGGGCAAGTGAGAGTTGTTTTCTAACATGTTTTCCCAGAGGAAGAGGTATCTTACCCTTGGATGAGGCTGAGAAGCTTCTTACATTGGGAGTAAGTCTGCTTGGACTCAGGGTATGGGGAGGGAGGGAAAACTTCTTCAAATCAACCCAGGAGCCTAGGTGTTTTAAGAACTTGTCATATTGCATTCTCATCTGTCTCTCTTACTAGAACTATGAGCTCCTCCAGGGCAAAGCAGTATCCTCATTTTTTTTTTTTGGAATTGTCCATGTTTATCCCAGTACTAGGCACTTGATGATTGTTGAATGAATGAATGAATGAATCTGGGATGGACAAGAGGGGAGGAATAGGGAGAGATGAGGGAGAGTGAAGGAGGAATAAGCGTTGAGAAGGAGGGAAGAAGGGGAAAGTGTAATGAGGAACTAGGGAGAACATGCAAAAGATGAACAAAAAGGAGATCAAACTGAAGGGCAGGGGCAGGGCTGGAGAGATGGAGAGTGAGGCTGAGAAGGTTCAGAGGCAGGAAGCAGGGCAGGGCTGGAGGCTGAGGAGGTTGGAGGCCTGACCGGCCTGAGGTGGTGGGAAGTTTGGGATCCCTGCCTCTGATCCTGAGGTCACTGCCTGAGCTCCTGGTGAGCCACGCTCATCAGCAAGCCTAGGATGTTGTTCACAATCCTGACCTGGAGGTCAAGGCCATGAGCTCTTAGTGACTCCTGCTCCATGGGTTATTGATGAGGGAGCAAGTGACAGAAGGTGCCCTATATCCTGGAGCATCATTCTTAGGACTCCACCTTTGCTGTTTCTTCTTTTAAAGCAGCTAAAAACTTGGTAGCTGAAGCCCTGCAGGGTCCTGGTCTGACGGGGTGACTTGGGATACCCTTTTCATCTCTTGGAGTCAAGGCATTTTATAACCGGCGCTGGGATCTTTGCTGATTCCAGCTCACGGGGCTTTCTACTGGGCCAGATTGGAACCAGGGGGTGTGATTATGTTCCTGCTTTTGGTCTCAGGCTCCCTGGGTTGCGGGGGTGGGTGTGGATTCTGGCTCTGCCACTTACTTACTGAGTGACCTTGTAGAAGTTAGCTATAATATATATACTTTAATTCCTAGAGCAACACTAAAAACAGCTATAAAAAGAGATATTGTAAAATGTACAATAGATAAATTTAAGTTAAATACAAAAAATGTTTACCTAACCCAAAATATGTCAGAAAAGGAGGAAATAGAGAAACAAATACCAAAAGAATAGAGGGATTAAACAGGAAACTGATAAAATGGTAGGTCTAAAGCCAAACATATCAATAATTATATTAAATGTAAATGATCTGAACACATCCATTTAAATGTAGAGATCATCAGAATGGATTAAGAAAAAACCCTGGCCCAAGTATATCCTATCTTCAAGACACTCACATCAAATATATTGATGTAAACGGGTTAAAAGTAAAAGGAGGGAAAAATATATACCATGCAAATACTAATCAAAAGAAAGCTGGGTTGCTTTGTTAATATCAGATGAAGTAGACTTCAGAGCAAAGGAAATTAACAGGGATAAAATGGGTTTTTACATAATGATAAAAGCATTAATTCACAAAGAAGACCAAAAAAAAGTCTAAATGTGGATTCATTTAACATCAGAGCAAAAACTGACAGAACCGGAAGGAGAAATAGACAAACCCATAATTATAACTGGAAACATTAAAACTCCTTTCTCAGTTATTGGAAGAACTAACAGACAAAAAAATCAGTAGAAATGAACAACACAATCAATCAACTGGATCTAATAGTTATTTGCATAACATTCAACCTAACTAAAGTAGAATGTACATTCTTTTCAAGAGCACATGGAACATTCACCAAGATAGGGGAAATACTGGGTCGTAAAACAAATCTTATCAACATTAAGTAGAAATTATACAAAATATGTTCTCTGACCATAATGGAATTAAACTAGATATCTCCAGATATTAAACTAGGAAAATCTCCAGATACTTTGAATTAAACAACATACATTTAAATAATCCATGAGTCAAATCAGAATCCTCAAGGGAAATGAGAAAATATTTTGAACGGAATGAAAATGAAAACACAACATATCAAAATTTGTGGCATGCAGTTAAAGCAATAGTAAGAGGAATATTTATAGCATTCAACACATATTGGGAAAGAAGAAAGGTTTTAAATCTATAATGTTAGGTTCTATCTTAAGAAACTAGAAAGGGAAGAGCAAATAAATTGAAAGCAAGCTGAAGAAGGAAGATAAAGCACAAATCAATCAATCTGAACCCCACTCAATGATATTGAAAACAGAAAGACAATAGAGAAAAATCAATGAAATCAGAAGCTGGTTCTTAAAAATATCAATAAAATTGATAAACCTCTAGCAAGACTGATAAAGGAAAAAAGAGAGAGAGAGGGAGGGAAAGAGAAGACAAAATTACTACTATCAGGAATAAGAGAAGGGATATCACCACAGACATTAAAAGGATATTAAGGGAATAATATGAACAACTCCAGTCACATAAATTTGACAACTTAGATGAAATGGATCAATTCTTCAAAAATCACAAGCTATCAAAACGCACCCATGACAAAATAGATAACCTAAGCAGTCCTATAGTTATTAAAGAATTTGAATTTTTACACAGAAAATCTTTCAAAAAATATATCTCCCAGTCAAGATGATTTCTCTGTCAAATTCTTCCAAACATTTAAAGAAGAAATAACAAATTCTACCCAATCTCTTCTGGAAAATACTACCCAACTCATTTTGTGAGGCCAGGATTATCCTGATACTAAAACCAGACATACAAAGCATAAAAAAAGAAAACTATAGATTGATTTTCTTCATGAATACAGATACAAAATTTCCTAACAAAATATTAGCACATTGATTCTAACAATACATGAAAAGGGTAATACACTGTGACTAAGTGCAGTTAATTACAAGAATGTCAAGCTGGTTAGATATTTGAAAATTAATAAATGTCAGCCACCATATTAACAGTCTAAAGAAGAAAAATCACATGATCATATAAACCAATACAAAAACACATTTAACAAAATAGAATATTGATTTATGATACAAACTTTCAGGAAACTAGGAATATAAGGGAACTTCCTTAACCTGATAAAGGATCTCTATAAAAAAAACCCTACAACTAACATCATACTTGATGGTGAAAATAGAATGTTTTCCCCCTAAGATCAGCAACAAGTCAAGGATGTTCACTCACCACTGGAAGTTCTAGCCAATGAAATCAGGAAAGAAAAAGAAATAAAGGCATGCAGATTGAAAAGTAATAAAGATAACTGTCCCTACTGAAGGACCAAATGTATGTCTATGTAGAAAATTCTAAGGAATCTACAAAAACAAAGACTCCTACAACTAAGTGGCAGTTTAGCAAGGTTGCAGGATACAAAATCAACACAGAAAATCAAACATATTTCTAAAAACGAGAAACAAATAATTGGACACCAAAATTTAAAAACAGTGTCATTTATAATAATAGCTTAAAAAATATGAAATACTTACGTATAAATTTAACAAAATGTGCAGAGGTTTAGCATGCTGAAAATTATGAAATGCTGATGAAAGAGATCAAAGAAGACCTAAATAAATGGAGAGACATATAATGTGGATGTATTGGAAGATTCAAAATAATAAAGAAGTCAATTTTCTCCAAATATATCCGTCTATATTGATTTAAGGCAATTCCAATGAAAATCGAGCAGAATTTTTCTTGTGGCGATAAATGGAATATTTATAAATGGAACGGAATATTTATAAATGGAATATTTCCTGCCATATCAATAAACAAAGGATGTTACAGTCATCAATGATTGCAACCCTCTAACGTGAGCCGGTGAGCCCCAGAAAATCAGGGCTGAATAGAATACCTGCCATCTAGCAGCCATCAGACTGCATCCACTCCCTGCGGTAAACCCTGAGGAAACTCAGGATGTGAAAATACAGGATACTGGCCCCAGATAGCTGAGGTGCATGTCAAAGGAATGATTTCTGTGAGCCCAGACTCTTGAATCTTCCCATACATTGAGAAGCGCTAAATTCCTTAACTTGAGATATCTGGTTTTCTTTCATTAACAATAATCTTTTGACATTCTGACTACCTACCCTTTTGTTGCAAAACTCCTATATGTGCTGGCTCCTCCCCTGCCTCCTCTCAGAATTATCTGAAACACTGTCTCCTGGGCTGCAGTCCTTATTTTGCCCCCAATAAAACTTAACTCACAATGCTCACGTTGTGCATTTTTTTAAGTCAACAGTGGATATAGATGAGCTGACTCTACCATTCTTATGGAAACGCATAGGAAGTAGAAGAGCCAAAAGAATTTAGAAAAAGAAGAATAAAGTTGGAGGACTCACAGTACCCAATTTTAAGACAATATAAAGCTTATACAGTAATCAAGGCAGTGTGGCAATGGTAAAAATAAAGATACATATGCAAGAAAAAAAACATAGATTAATGGAGCAGCATAGAAAGTCCAGAAAGAGACCTATACAAATAAGATCATTTGATTTTTGACAAAAATGCAAAGGCAATTCAATGGAGAAAGGATAGTTGTTTTTTTATTTCCTCCATAAATGGTATTGTAATAGTTGGGCATCCATATGTACAAAAGTGATCCTTACCCTAAGCTTCATACCTTACACAAAAATTCAATAAAAATGGAGCATAGATCTAAATGTAAAACATAAAACTATAAAACCTCTAGAACGAGGGAGACGCAAGAGGGAAGACATATGGGAACATATGTTTATGTATGACTGATTCACTTTGTTATAAAGCAGAAACTAACACACCATTGTAAAGCGATTATACCCCAATAAAGATGTTAAAAAAAAAAAACCCTCTAGAAGAACTCAAAGGAGGAAACTTTAGTGATTTGGGGCTAGGCAAAGAATTCTTTGATATGACACCAAAAGCATTATCTATAAAATAAAAATTTGATAAATCAGACTTCATCAAAATGAAAAATTCTTGCTAAGTGAAAGACACTACTAAGACAAGATACTAGACTGGGAGAAAATATTTGCAAATCACATATCTGGTGAAGGATTTGTAATATATGTATATATATATGTCTCAAAACCCAATAATAAACAAACAACTTGATTAAAAAATGGGCAAAAGACATCTCATCAAAGAGAATATATAGATGGCAAGCAAGCACATGAAAAGATGTTTGACATCCTAGCCACTATGGAACTGCAAATTAAAACCACATTGAGATACTATTACCTACCTATTAGAATGGCTAAAATAAAAAATACTGACAAAAAATAAGCACTGGTGAAGATAGGGAGAAACTGAAACTCTCATACATTGCTGGTGTACACAAATGGTACAGTCACTCTAGAAAACAGTTTGGCAGTTTGTTATAAAACATACACATCATACAACCCAGCATTCCCACTTCTAGGTATTTACCCTAGAGAAATGGAAACTTACGTTCACACAAAAACCTGTATTTGAGAGTTTATAGCCGCTGTACTCATAATCACCCAAAACTGGAAACAGTCCAATTGTCCTTTGATGGGTGAATGAATGTAGTACATCCATAGAATGAGATACTCCTCAGCAGTAAGAACTATTGATACATAAAACACTTTACATGAGTCTTGAAGGCATTATGCTGAGTGAAAAAAACAGTCTTACAAGGTCACATATTATGTGATTCTATTTATATGACATTCTGGAAAGGGCAAATTATACTGAAAGAGAACAGATTAGTGGTTGCCAAGGGATAGGAGTGGGAAAAATACTTAAATACAAAGGGGCAGCATGAGGATTTTCTGGGGTGATGGAATTGCTCTGTAGCCGTGGGAACATGAATCTATACATGAGTTAAAATTCAAAGAACTGTAATCAAACAAAAGCTAATTTTATTCTATGTTAACAATTTTTTTAAAAAAGGAAAGAGAAAAGAAGTTAAAAGGGTAGCAGTACCCTGGCAGGCCAGCATGCTGGAGTCTCTAGGGATGGGAGAACAGAGTTGCAGAGGGATGTGAAATCACAGGTCCAGCCACCTCCCCATCAGGAGGTCCCATTCCAGAGCCAAGCCTTGGAGGTACTAGGTTTTATTGTCATAAGGAAAACAATTTCCTTTCTAATTACCACTTCCCATTATCACCATCCATCTGGTCTAGCTTGGGGGCCCTGGGAAACCCAACATTATCTGATTTCACACATTAAAAATATCCATTAAAAAAATCATGGATATTTGTCTCCTCTATCTCAACTTCCTCTCAGGGAATCTTCTCCTGCTGTTACAGCCACAATTTCCCATGTTAGAAAACAGGGTGGGGCTTCCCTGGTGGCGCAGTGGTTAAGAATCTGCCTGCCAATGCAGGGGACACAGTTTCAAGCCCTGGTCTGGGAAGGTCCCACATGCCGTGGAGCAACTAAGCCCGTGAGCCTCAACTACTGAGCCCACGTACCACAACTACTGAAGCCCGTTGGCCTAGAGCCCATGCTCCACAACAAAAGAAGCCACTGCAGTGAGAAGACTGTGTACCGCAACAAAGAGTAGCCCCTGCTCGCTGCAACTAGAGAAAGCCCAGACACAGCAACGAAGACCCAACACAGCCAAAAAAAAAAAAAGAAAACAGGGTGATATTTTGATGCTTCCTTCCTCACCCGACCTCTGTAAGTCAATTAGAAGTCCCTTAATCTGTTTTGAATCTACATTGCCATCTTCCCCAATTCAGGCCACAGTCCCTGCCTTCCCTGCTCTGGACCATGGTAACAGCCTCTCACTGCCCTTCCCACCACGGTCCTGCGGCTTCCATCCCTTCTCCACACTGTAGCGAGAATGCTCTTTCTGAAGCATCACTTCCTCATCTCCCTGCTTAGAGCCACACAGGTCCTGGGTGGGGAAGGACAACTTCTCTAGCCTGGCCCTGGGGGGGTCTGTCCCCTTCCAACCTCAGTTTCATTTCAGGCTCTCTAGCCAATGCCTTCTCCTGGGAGTTTGAGCCCCACCCATTCTCCTCTTGCACTGTTCCCTTTGCTTGGAATTACCTCCCACCCCCTTTACTTGGTTAGTTCCCACTCTTTTTTCAGTCCCACCTTGGATATTTTTTCCTCCCAGAAGTTTTCCTTGACTTCATCCTATAGCTCAGTAAGTGCCTGATATTAAGCTTATGATGGCCAAGGTATCCATTTCACAAGACGTCCATCTTGAATTAAAATAGTGCCAGCTTATGACACAGCTACTACCACAACAACCAGATAAGGAATATAAGGAATTAAGTTGCCCCACCCAGGAAGGGCTCTTTTTCAGAAATCCCTGGGTAACGTAGATAATACACTGCTTGAAAGGCCCTGCTTATCCCTTCCCACATACTAATGCCTGCTCTTATGCTTTAAATTACCCATAAGGAGCCAACCCAGAAAACCCTAGATACTCCACATTTGGACCCTAATAAACAGAGCCCCAAGTCTGTACTCTCTCTCTCCCCACGACATCACTGTATGGCCCTCCAGCGTGCTGTGTACCTTCCAAGACCTGTGAGTGATACATCTTCAAAGTTCCCTGGTGGTTTTTACTGAAGTGAGTGTCCTGGGATGACAATTAGAACCACAAGGGCGGGTCCAGCCACAACACTAGCCCTGGTGGGGGAAGTGTCTATGGGGCTCATTAGGAATAATATGGGCCAGGTGAAGGCCTCAGGCATTCCTAGCTGAGAGCATCCCCGTCTATAGGCTGGAATGGACAAAACAGTACCTCTATCTGGGGCCCCTGGGCCCTCTATACCTGCCTCCTTTACCTCATTTTTAGAGGGTATTGAAGTAGTCTGTTAACGTTTGAAGGTGCTTTGGGAGCACAGTCTGGTCTGGTCTCCCATTCTTTCCACAGCACATGCCTGTTGCGGGCACTCAGTACCCGTTTGTTGACTGAACGAGTAACATCAGGCCTCTTTCTATGTTAATCCTGGGAAGAGGGGGATTTCACGGCATCAGGTGAGTCTCAGGTGAGCATCCATTGCATACATGCACATACATACACACGCCGTCTAGAATTTGCTGGTGACTGATGACTCAAGAGTCTACCAGGGAAGTGGGGAGAAGATACCCACGCCCCTTCCTCACTGCAAACCATCTGTGGCCATGTAGGAGGATTCTGGGCTGGGTCAGAAGCCTGGGGTGCGAGAGCTGGCTCTCCCACCAGCTCCCACTGTGACCTGGAATAAAGCACTGCCTCTCTCCAGGACTCAGTTTTCCATCTGTCCAGTGGGGCCAGTGAAACCTGCCCAGCCTGAGTCTCAGATGGCCTGGGACGGCAGGTCTGAAAGCTGGGTGGGAACTTTCAGCCTGGATCAGTGGGATGACCCAGAGGGCAGGCTCTGCGTGGAAAATTCATCAGTGGTTAACAGAGGGTTGCCCATAGTCACTCTCAAAATTCTCAGCCAAAGCTGGACAAGACGAAGGAATGTTTGCGGGATGGCAAACTCTCCTGGCCCTCATTTTCTGTCACACCCTCTTAATTGCAGGGTGGGCCGCTGCCATCTTCCCTCCTCCCTCACCACCGTTTTGTTCAAACCCCTAATTTGTCAGTCAAGGAAGCAACAAAGCATTAGCAATGTGTGGAATGTGCCAGGCTAAAACATGGCTTTCCTTCAGCCTGGGGCCTTGGTGGGAAGGGGCGTGGAGTAATTCCCCTGCCTGTGGACCTGGAGAGGAGGGCAGTGCCTTTCCCTTCTCACCCTTTCATTTCTGCATGGAGCTCAGGCTTCAGAATGAAGGCAGGCAGCCCGCGCAGTGGGCTAATGCTGTCCTCTGATAGTTGCCATTAATAAAACATTGCATTAAATCGGAGTTCGGAGGGGATAATTGGAGCCATTTATCATGTCTGCAGCTAGAGAAAGGGTTGGTTCATGAGGGGTGAGTTGAGAATTTGTGAGACTGGGGGAGCCTGGGGTGATGGTCCCCTGGGAAGAGGCCGGGTGATCTAGGTTTGAAGCCTCTGTCCCTCCCTGGGTTTTAAGGACCCTCATTTTGGCCTAAACGGAGTCTCTGAGGCCAGGCTCTGCTGCCAGACAGGAGAGGTTGGAATACTGGCCCCACCACTTAGTACCTGGGTAGGTTCTCTAACCTTTCTGAGGCTCAGTTTCCTCATCGGTAAAACAGAGATAATGCTAACACTTACATCCATCCAGGGCCTTGCAAAGATTACCTGAGCTAACGCATTTGAAGTGCTTAGCAGTTACTTGGCACACAGGAAGGGCTCAGGAGAATTAGTTGTTATCTTTGTTAGTTTTGCTGGCTGAGGGGAGCGTGGGGCATAAGATCTGTGCCACCCACTTCCAGGGTGAAGGGTCACAATTACAAAGTGGGGAAAGCACGCGTTTCATTCTCAAGCCGACCACTGGGCACTTTCAACCCTCACCACTCAGCTACTTCCTCACCATGAGACCGTGGACAGGTCACACAACCCAGCTGACCCTATTTCCTACTTGCAAGATGGGCATGTCCCCAGCTGCTTCACAGAGCTACTATTTAAGGGTCAAGTGTGAGAACGGGTGTATAGCTTCTAGCACAGTGCTTGTCACATGGTGGGACTCAATATGTAATAAGGCTCCTCCTGTCTCCCTTAGAAGAAAATTGTCTTCGATGTTAAGTAAAACATGGACTCTGTCAAGGTATGAACAGGGCAGAAAGATCAGTTGGATTCAAGTGGTGAATGTGGCTCAGGTTCAGCTGGATCTAGGAGCCCAAATGGTACCACCCATAGTAGATTGCATTCCTGGCCCCAAATCTTAACCCCTCTTTGTGTCCACTCCCTTGGTAATGGGACTCTACAGTTCCTTCCACTTAAGGGACAGAGGGGATTTCAGTTCCTTTGGACTCTGGGCTGGGCTGTGTGACTTACTTTGGCCAATGGAATGGGGCAGAAGTGACAGTTCTGAGTCTAGTCTTGAAGAGATTGAATATTTCTCCTTACTCTCTTGCCCCTTTGCCATTCTTATGAGAAGAACGAGCTAGACTGCTGGCCCAAGGAGGATGAGAGCCACGTAAAGCTGAGCCACCCAGCCACACTGCCTGCAACGGACTGGCCCTGCTGAGCCCGCCCCAGATCAGCCAAACAGCAGCCTACTTGCACCCACTTAATTGCCTAAAGAATTCCACAGGGTAGGTACAATCATCCCATTTTGTAATTGAAGAGCTGAAGTTTAGAGATGAAATGTCTTGCCAACCCTAGGACCTGCATTTTGGACCACAGACCCAGAAAACTACCCGGAGATCATGTCCTCAACAGATGCGAGACAGCCTCCTCCAGACCTTTCTTACTCTGTTGACTGTCCTTACGGAAAGTGGCAGCCGGCACACAGCAGCTGCTTGATAAATGTCTCCTGAGTGGACAGATATCTTGTCCGGTAGCCTGTAACCCATGTAGGTGGGGAACGACCAAGCTTCACATCAGTGTCAGGCACATCGGAGGTCACAGTATAATGGGAGGAAGATCTCAGGGTGGGCAGTGGCTGTAGAATCAGTGGTCCCTCACTCTTTCTCCTCTGAATCTCATCTTTCCCTTGGTGACTTTGACCCATCCCTGCACTGTTGGTAACGCAATGACAAATATAGGCCCTGTCACTCTCCCCTCCACCCTCCAGGCCCCAGGCACTCTGGCCATCTCACGCTTCCTTCAGGAAGCCAAGCTTCTCTTCTCTTCCAGGCCTTTTGCCCGTGCTGTGCCCTCTGCCTGGGAGTCCTTCCCGCCCCCCAGATCTTCACAGGACCAACTCCTCCTTGTTTTTAGCGTCTCAGCTCCAATGCTGCCTTCTCTTAGCGCCCCTTCCTGATCATGATGCCCAAATCACTCACCCTCTCCCATCACCCCCATCACTTTATTGCCTCCATAACACGATTACTGCCAGATGTCATCTTGTTTATTTATCAATACTTGTTTACCCATCTTCCCACTGTTCTATTCCCCAGCATCTAGGACAGCGCTGGGCTCTCAGTTTTAGGTGCTCAATACATAACAGTTGAAAGAAGAAGTGGATGAAGGCTGCTTTAAGGTGAGGGCAGCAGGAAGTGGGATGGGGCAGGACAAGGTCTTCTTTTGGGGAGCTCCATTCCTTAACGGCGTCTTGGCGATTGATTGTCAAGGCTGTTCCCCTTTGGGGCACTCAGCAAAGAAGCAAATGAGCTGGAGTGGACACAGCCCATAGGAAACGTGGCTGGGACCGGGGAGCCTCGCCTAGTCCTCCCATACCAGGGAGACCCCTGCAGAAGCTGTTCATTTTGCAGGAAGCTTCTTTTCGAGGCTTTCCTAATCCCGGCCGGCCTCCCGGGGCTCCTCCTTGGCTCCTGGGCTGAGCAGGGCCAGGCTGGGCCGGGCAGGCTGATTTCTACTTTATTATGTTTTAATGACTCCCCCCTCCTCAGAATGATTAGGCCTTAATAAATAACATTTCTCTCTGAAATTGTGCCATCATTAATTTTGCTTAGGTCTCCTTGGAGAAAATTTTGTGGAAACATTCTCAGTGTTGCTATTTAAAGCTAAATTACTTCGGCTGATTATTTCTGTCCAGGTACATTTGTGCCCAGGTGGCTGGGGCCAGCACTGAGGGGAAGCTAGGTTGGTTCTTGGGCCCCTCCCCTGAGGCCTTGACCAGAGTCCCTGCTGGCCCCTTGCTCTGTAGAGCTCAAGCTTAAGTCCTCCCTGGCAGGGGTGGAAGGAGTGAAGGGGGCCTGGACCCTGAATTGGGGGAGGGGGTGTGAGTCCTCCCAGCCTCCCCTAAAGCAAGGGTGATATTGGGAGGACCCTTCCGCTGTTCTTCCCCCCACTGCCCTCACAAAGGCAGGTACAGTGCAGCATCCTTAGGGAAGCCACAGGGGTGATGCTGGGCTTTGTGGGGGAAAATGTACCAGGCCGGGGTCCTACGAAACAGATGAATTCAGTGTAACCCACTAGGTTTCTATGTACCAATTCTGGGATCTATTTTAAAAATCAGAATTTTGAACCTCCCGGGAGGGCTTTGTGCAGCCAAAGTGGGTTCTATGGCACAATGAGGTTGGTAAGCAGGGGTCAGGCCGACAGCAGGGTCCTGAGCCCCAGAGCAGGTGTCTGAGTCAACTATGCTGGTGTAATGATGCTGAGTTCTCTCTAATGGGGCAGGGCTGTGCAGAGCACAGCAGGTTTCTCTGTAACAAAGCAGGATTCTGTGAATTCAGATTTCTGCAAAATCGCCAAGGGTGTAGCACAACCAAGAATGGTTCTGAAGAAAAAGGCAGGATTCTGTGTAGCCGGGTGAGTTTCTGTATAACCAACCACGGTGATTTAGAATAAAGGTGGTCCCTGTATATCAATATTGAAATCTATTTTTTTTAAACATCTTTATTGGAGTATAATTGCTTTACAATGGTGTGTTAGTTTCTGCTTTATAACAAATTGAATCAGCTATATGTATACATATATCCCCATATCTCCTCCCTATTGCATCTCCCTCCCACCCTCCCTATCCCACCCCTCTAGGTGGTCACAAAGCACTGAGCTGATCTCCCTGTGCTATGTGGCTGCTTCCCACTAGCTATCTATTTTACATTTGGTAGTGTATATATGTCCATGCCACTCTCTCACTTCGTCCCAGCTTACCCTTTCCCCTCCCCGTGTCCTCAAGTCCATTCTCAATGTCTGCATCTTTATTCCTGTCCTACCCCTAAGTTCTTCCTAACCAATTTTTTTTTGGGGATTCCATATATATGTGTTAGCATACGGTATTTTTCTCTTTCTGACTTACTTCACTCTGTATGACACATTCTAGGTCCATCCACCTTACTACAGATAACTCAATTTCATTCCTTTTTATGGCTGAGTAATATTCCATTGTATATATGTGCCACATCTTCTTTATCCATTTATCTGTCAATGGACACTTAGGTTGCTTCCATGTCCTGGCTATTGTAAATAGTGCTGCAATGAACATTGTGGTACATGACTCTTTTTGAATTATGGTTTTCTCAGGGTATATGCCCAGCAGTGGGATTGCTGGGTTGTATAGTAGTTCTAGTTTTAGTTTTTTTTTTTTTTTTTTTTTTTGGCGGTACGCGGGCCTCTCACCATTGTGGCCTCTCCTGTTGCGGAGCACAGGCTCCGGACACACAGGCTCAGCAGCCATGGCTCACGGGCCCAGCCGCTCTGCGGCATGTGAGATCTTCCCAGACCGGGGCACGAACCCGTGTCCCCTGCATCGGCAGGCGGACTCTCAACCACTGCGCCACCAGGGAAGCCCTATTTTTAGTTTTTTAAGGAACCTGTTTTTTAAAAAGCTGAGAGCCGAGTTCTGTGAAGCTGCGTGGAGTTCTGTAGCATCAAGTGGAATTCTGTGTGTGAGGGCAGGCGTCTGGGTCCATGAAGAGGTCTCTGTGGCAAGTGTGCGGTTATGTGTTTGGGGGTCAGAAAGCAGATTTCCATTTGGCAAAGAGGGGCTCTGTGTAAAGGCTGAATAGGGTTCTTCTAACAGATCGCAATCCTAAATGACAAAGCTGCCCTTCCTGTGATCTCTGTGCAGCAGCAGGGTCCTGGGTGACAGAGTGAGGCACGGCATGCCTCGGGTGACCCAGCCCAGGTCACGTGCCTGCAGCCTAGCTGCAAGGAAGACTGGCAATGTGATTATTTGACATTTTTAGTGTCCAGGGTGGGAAGCTGCTCTTGCCAGAAAAGTAGAGGACTCCTCAAACATAGGGGGTTCTAATGTTGGACAGCCAAAAGGAATGACATATTTCCATTGCTCCTGCCTTCAATCACACCAAAGTCTCCCTAACACAGGGCCTTTGCTTATGCTGTTTTTCTACCCCATTCCCCACCTACCATTGACCAGTAAGCCCTCCACAGAGTCCAGGTCTCCATTTAAACACCATCATCTCCTGGAGGTTTGCCCTGCCCCTCCTCACACAGCCTCTCTATAGGCTCAGACAGCACCTGACTCTTTTCCTTCTTGTACTTTATCACATTGTGTTTCAGTGTTTGTCCGTCTCCTCTCCAAAGGTTTTGGTCACCCCTGTGCCTAGACCTGGGCTTCAGTTCCTTAGAGAGATGGCCCCTAAGTCTCCACCTCCAGCCCCCAAAACTCCCCTGCATCCTGGAGGTCGTGCACACCCCTCAACTCCATGGGTCCCAGACTGGGCTCATCACCTCCCCTCCCCTCCCAGGTGGCCTCATCTCCCCATCACGCCCTGTAACCAGCTCTGTCATCATTCTTCTCATCTTCCAAACAAGACTTCTTGGAGTCATCACACACTTCTCCATCTTCATCACCCTCCTCACTAACGCAGTCTCTTCATACTTAATGTCCCATTGGTCCATTCTTACCTCCACCCTCAGGTTTTACTGGAGCAGCTTGCATGTGCACATCACTTTACTCTATGCAAAAACCTTTCTCCTCGTGTTTTTTTCACTCCTCACAATCAAGCTGCAGTGGTAGCTGTGGAGACTCAGGAAAAATAGTCTTATTTCAACTGAGATACATCTTCAGTTGCTGTACCACAAGTCTAAGACAACAGTGGCTTGAACAAGATCAAATTTTCTTTTTCTTTCTTTCTTTCTTTCTTTCTTTCTTTCTTTCTTTCTTTCTTTCTTTCTTTCTTTCTTTCTTTCTTTCTTTCTTTCTTTCTTTCTCTCTCTCTCTCTCTCTCTCTCTCTCTCTCTCTCTCTCTCTCCCTCCCTCCCTCCCTCCCTCCCTCCCTCCCTCCCTCCCTCCTTCTCCCCCCCCCCTCTTTCTTTCCTTCTTTCTTTCCTTCCTCATGTTTATAGGCTGGTCTCTTGGTGTTGGGGATCCCTTCTATCTGACTGCTCCACCTTCCTCAGGGTGCTGCCCTACTTGACACGGGCAAGATGACTTACCAGCATGTCCACTGGGTCTGCCTTCCAGCCAGTTAGAAAGGAGGAGGGGAACTAGAGGCCTCCAGCCACCTTTCCTAAGAGCACAGCCCGAGGTGCACAAGCCCCTTCTCACAAACAGCGTGGATTGAGCTGCAAGGGAGGGCTGGGAAATGTAGTTCATTCTGCAGGGCTGTGCACCCAGCTAAAACCTGGAGCGTCATCCATCACTTAGGGAAGAGGGAGAGACAACCAGCCATCTCCACTGCACAGATTTAAGGGACTAAAATAACAGACGCCAAAACCAGGCATTTATTGAGTAGGCACATGCTCTCATTTGTACCTTTTGGCAACACTGCCAGCAGCTGCGATCATCTCCTCTTCACTGAGGAGGAAACTGGGGTGAGGAGGGGTCATTGAATGACTCACTCAAGATCGCAAAGCTTAAAAGTGACAAAGCTTAAAAGATGGGGTCCACAGTGATGGCCCCTGAGGTCAGAGCCCAGGACTTTCCCATCACATCCCACAGAAGGGATATTCCAAGAAAGGAAGGGCATTGTCAGTTTTCCTCACGACTTTATTCCCAGCACTTATAACAGTAGGGGGCGAATTACTAATATTTCTGGAATGAGTGAATTTCTGTTCTTTTCTTTATGTTGGCACCTCAACCCAAGAGGAGGGACTTCCATTTTTTCTTGCCCTGTGGGAATGTGCCGGTGGGGTCTCCATTTCTTTACTTATTCCCTCCCATTGGGGGTACCCCCCACTGCAACTTTGCTTTCCTTGCTCTGTGTGTGTGTGTGTGTGTGTGTGTGTGTGTGTGTGTGGTGGCATTGCACAGTGAGTCTGATTTTCAAGAGCGAGAACTCAGCCAAAAATAATTCTTGCTGTGTGGTTTCCTGGCCCTCAAACCGTATCTGCGTCTCACTCTTCATGGAACACAGCTTGGGAGTTAGAGGCTGAGTAATCGGAGGGAGGCTGTGCCTCTTGAATCAGTTTCTTCCTGGATATAACATTAATAGCTAGCATTCATCAGTCCCTTATTGTGTACTGGCTCTGTTCTAGATGCTTTAAATGTACCATATTTACTTCTCACCCAGTCATTTGATTCGGGCACCTTTATTAGTTCTATTTTGCAGACAAGGAAACTGAGGCACAGAGAGGTTAAATAACCTGCCAAAGATCACACAGCAAGTGGTGGAGCTGGGATAAACACCAAGCACACACCAGTGACTGCGACACTATAACTGTGTACAGTTGACAAGTTCTGGTTGTAGCTATGATGTACTTTGATTTGCAATGAAACCCTTTTCCAGATAAGAAGACCGAGGCTCAGACAAGCGGGTATGCTCTCCAATGGCTCAGCTTGCGTCCGAGCCTCTCCAGGGCTCCATGTGGTCTATAGTTGGCTGAGGGTTTTAGGAGAATCTATCCCTGAGGTCCTTCAGCTCAGAAGGCAGGTCTCACTTCCTTCTAGGGGAGCATCCCTGCTTTCCTCGGGGATCCACGCCCCTAGCGGGCCTCCTTCCCTTCCCATTGTTGCAGCTGTGCATGGTGAGGGGGCATGATGGTGGATGGTGGGTGCTGAGTGGGGGAAGAAGGCTGTTTATTTACAATGTGACAATTTTGATGTATTTGCCAGTGGGAAAAACACCCCAGCACCACACAATTAAATTAAAAGCCCAGCGCTTGTGGGCGAAACTCTTCTACAGCTGACTTAGAACCAAATGGATCGAAGAAAAACAATATAATTTGCAGAGGCTCCAGTTCCTCAGCCAGGCAAGTCCCCCCGCAGCTCTTAGACGCTGCTCTGGTGGGGTTGGGGGATTTGCAGCTCACCCAGGTGAGCACCCTGGCTAGGGCACTGCTTAGGTGGGTGGTGAGGTTCCTGGGGGAAGCTCTGTGTGTACTGGCTTTCAAGGTGTGACGGGCCTCCCTGGGGCGTCGTGGAACAGAAGGTGTCTGTGTTCTTGGTGAACTGCTCCATCTCCTCCCTGCTGCCAGGAGGGTGGCTGTTATTGTGAGCTTCTCCTGCCTTCCTCCTCTCTTTAGCCAGTTACTCATCAGGTCCTGTGGGTTTGGTTCTAGCATCTCTGTGCCTCTCCAGTCCATACCCTACCCTCTCCCCTCTGCTCATTGGGACATTCATCCTGTATCTCATCTGAAACATGGCAACAGCCTCCTACCTGGCCTCCCTGCCTCCAATTTTGCCCAGTTATACCTACTCCACACTCAGCTTTTATTCTCCTCCCTGTACTGATCCCAAATTACTTGGTGTGTCATTCAAAGCCTTTGTATTCATCAGGCTTCTGCTGTGATGATGCTGTATAACGAACAGTCCCCCAGACTTCAATGGCTCGCAAACCCAAGCACTTATTTTTCTCACTCCTGAGTCTTCAGGTCGGCTAGGGCAGCTCTGTTTCAAGCTGCAGGCTGGGTTCAGGAACATGACACATGGCTCTTGTTCTGGGACCAGCAACTACGCAAAGCATGCTCTTCCCATGCCAGATGGCACAAGCACAAGGCGCCAAGCTGACCCACATAAGTGAGATTAAAGTCTCTGCTCACGGCAAGTCTACTAACGCTTCATTGGCCAAAGCAAGTCACGTGGCCAAGCCCAGTGGGGCAGAGAAATATACTCCAGTTCCTCTAATAGGAGAGGGCAAGCTCCATGGCCAAAGGAGCAGATATGTGATTCTATTACAAGGAGGAACTGAAGAACTGGGAATAATAATACAGTTTGCCACAGTCCTTTACAACTGTGGTACATGAAGGTATAGTCAGTCCCTGGACTAGTAAGTATCATCAGCCTCACCTGAACCCCACCCCAGACCTACTGAAGCAGAAACTCTGGGGGTGATGCAGGCTCTAGTTTGAGAGCCACAGGTGTACAACCAGGCTGCCCCTTTCTTTATCCCTGAGTGCCACAAGCTACGTCCCTTCCTGGAGCCTTTATCTTCTCTCCCTGCCGGAATGCTTCTCTCTCCTTCCTCCCTCACTTGGCAACTTCCTGTTTATTTTTCAAGGCTTGAGCCACATGTCCCCTCCTCCCGGAAGCCTCTCCACCCCACCCCGACCCCAGACAGAATTAATCAGTCCCTCCTCTGCATTTCTTCAGGATTCATACAGGCACACTCAATATGCAGGCACCAGATTGTGTGACAACTCTGTGTTTGGGACAGGGGATCCCCCAGGGGCAGGACCGTGTCTTATTGGCTGTTTCCTCCCCAGCACATTGCACGTGCTTGGCACGTGATAAGCACTCGATAATGTTCACTGCTTTTGTTGCTGACTTTCAGGGACTGTTGCCAGGCTGAGTGGACACTACTATTTCTGCCTTAGGAATCCAGGCTTTCCAGAATGTTAGGTGGGGAATGTGGATGGAGGGCTAATGGGTGAGAGTGGGCAGGGCAACCCAGGCTGGGCCCTGCTCAGGCTCTAAGTGTGAGTAGGGGAGAGGTCCTGGATCCCAGTGTTGGGCAGGAAGCAGATGAGGAGAGCATCTGGTGCTCAGACACCCAGCAGCTGTCTGTGCTTATGGCAAAGCTGGTAGAGGCTCATCCAGGGAATTTTCAGGGCTAGGGAATCTCTGGTTGTTTGATTGTTTATTAGATACTGGAAAAGCTGACCGACCATCAGACTGGGGGATCTTGGGCAGAGCTGTCCCTCCATCAGTGTAGGAGCACATCTGAGGTAAGGCTATGTCTCCTCTATCAGGCTGGGGCTCCTGGGAAGCATGAGTTGTCTATTGTCTGTGCCCCATCAGACTAGGGGAACCCTGCTTCTCCAGTTGGGCCATGTCTTTCCCATCAAACTGAAGGCTCTGGTGCAAGGACTGGGTCTTTCCTACCAGACTTGGGCATCCCTGGGATGGGGTAGGGGTTGTGTCATTTTCAATCCTTAGATAGATGTCCCTTTGCTCCAATGAAAGAGGCAAAGCATCCTCAATTCACTTTCTATATCTGAGAGCCTTATAAGGATCCCTCTGCCTTCAACCCCGACATGTCTCCAGAGGAGCTTTCTCCTCCCTTCCCGAAACACCCTGAGAATGAGCAGTGAACCAAACGAAGAAGAGATTTCAGTAGCTGTGTGGAGGGGCGGCTGGGGGATTGGGGGCCAGGGAGGAGGGCAGATGCGGTAGGCCACAAAGAGCCCTTGTTTCTCTAATCTTTCCCTTCTGGGCTGACAGGTACATTTCAAGGGAAATTGAATCTGCACATTTCAGCTGCATTTGCAGTTAACACATCTGGTTGGCCGTGGGCAGGAGGCTTTTGATGTCTGCATCTTGGTGCCCAAACCCTTTTAAGCCTCTTTTCTTTGAAGCCAGGGAAACTTGTGTTTCTGCCAAGGAGTAAACAGACTTGCGTACCCTCTGGTGCCTCAGTCTTTGGAGACCTGGCTCCTAAGGGCCCTGTGGACTGGGGTCCCCACTTTTTCATTCAGGACTTACTATGTGAAAACTTCTGGAAAACTGTCTTCGATAGAAGGGGATGGGGAGAAACCTGGTAGATTTCAGAATGGGACTCACCAGCCTCATCCTTCTAAGAAGCCAGCCAAGGGGGGTTGCCTCATGCCAAGGCTTCTGGAATGGCTTTTGCTTCCCCAGGATTTCATCAGCCTCCCTATCTCCCCACCTACCTCTAAAGTCACCCTTTAAAGTGGTGGGATTATTCGCAATATCGGCAATTGATGATTTCTCAATCTCATGGGAAGTATAAATAAGGCACCTTTAGAAGCTTGGCTGTTTTCATTGATCTGAAAGAATCTACAGAGTAATAGCAGGCTCACTGTGCAAAGGCAGCCCATGTTGAGGAGTTTTGGAAGCTCCTTTGGAAGAGATTTGTGCCCTGGAGCCCTCTGTATAGAAAATTTGCAAGAGACACAGGAAAACACCTTGACCCCTTCTTTCCAGGCCCGCTGCCTCTGCTGCCAGCCCCCAATCTCACCCCATCCCTTTCCCTACTCCTCTTGAGCCTCTGGAGGGAGATGTCCCACTTTTGGCCCTGACCTGCGGGGAGGTGGGCTGGGGGGAGGTGGGCATTAGCTGCTGCCATTGCTCTAATTGGAGCATTGGTGTCTTGATGGGAGGGGGTGGTGCAGACCTCTTGCCCTGCTTACCAGCCTGGCCTATGGACACTGAGATTCAGGGGGGCTCTTCTGAGGGCTGGATGGCTTTCAGAGCTTCAGTGGGGTCTGGGGCGTCTCTCTGCACTGCTCCCCTGATCAGACATCTCCATGACCAGTGGGGGTACAGCTCTAAGAGGCTCCAACCCAGTTTGGTGCTTCAGGGTCTGGGGGGAGGTGGAGTCTAAGCCTAGTGAAAGGGGTCCTGAGGGATCTGAGGATGGAGGGAGGCAGCATTTCCATGGAAACGGGTCCCTTGTGGGTGGTGGGGAGACCCACTGTGGGCCTGGAGGAGGCCCTATTCCAATAGGGAAGGCACAGCTCTTTATGGGGGAGGAGGGGGCATCCTCGACTACACCATAGTGTCATAAACAGGAACAGCTGGACCTTGGCCCCAAGAGCTGTGGAGTAGAAATTGTTCCCCCTCTTCATTGTCTTATGGTGACTGAGATGGGAAGGGCAAGCCGGTGAAGGGGCTATGTGGCTCTTCTGGGGCCTGAGCAACAGATGAGAATGACCTGCAGGATGTCTCGGGTTTGAACCATAAGCTGGCAGAGCTTCAAGAGTCTCCAGTCAAGGGTGGGGGGAGGGATAAGTTGGGAGACTGGGATTGACATATACACACTACTACATATAAAATAGATAATTAATAAGGACCTACTGTATTGCACAGAGAACCCTACTCAATACTCTGTAATGGCCTATGTGGGAAAAGAATCTAAAAAAGAGTAGATAGATGTATATGTATAACTGATTCACTCTACTGTACACCTGAAACTAACACAACATTTAAAATCAACTATACTCCAATAAAATTAAAAAAAAAAAGAATCCCCAGTCAAGCACCTTTGACGCAGGGGTGGGCATCCAGCATGTTAGTGGCAGATTCAGGATTGGAACTTGGGTTCCTTTTAGGCTAGTGTCTTAGCCCTTCCCATCACAGGTTGAACTTGAGAAAAAACTCCCTGCCTCTGACAGTTGACACAAATGCAGAGGGATCTCAGAGTTGGCTGAGAGAGAGCTCTCTGGTGGCTCACCCACCAAGGGCAGCCTGAGAGTTCCAGCTGACCATCAGGGAGGCCGAGCCTAGATCTCCAGCTACATGTTCCCAGTGGGTTTCAGCGGAGGTTTCCTGTGACTTGGAAGGGCGGCCCATGGACAGCAGGCCTTAGTCAAGAGCTGAGGTCGCCGTAGGAGGGGGCACATGACACCAGCCCCCTGCTTAAGAATAGACATAGAGTCATTATCCAGCAAATAATCATCATCATCCTGGAAGACGTTCGGTTCCCCTCCGGTGCCTTCAATCACCACCCCTGAATGGGAAGCTTGAAGCAGGCATCAAACCCACGCAGATGGGAGCTGACAGCACGTCTCCCAGCCTGCTCCCGCTGCCGCTCCCAGCGCAGCCCGTTTCCAGGTGCTTGGAGGCACCTGGTGTGGTGAAGGGGCTGTGCTTCATCCTTACCAACTGTGACCTAGACGGGGGAGGAGGAGGGAGCTCCAAGAGATGGGGGGGGGGTGTTGGGGTCACCGACATGGGAAGCTCGGATCCTGGCCGAGCCACTCACTGGCCGTGTGACCTGGGCCTCGGGGCCTTCATTGCGAACATGACAGTGATGCTCTCATTTAACAGAGGGTTGCGTGAGATGGCATGTGGAAAGCCTGGCACAAGCTAAGCCCTTTATCACGATGATGAACCTACTATGTCCCTGGAGCTCCATCCTCTCCATCTGCCGTGCCATCTCACCCCGACCCAAACCATAAGAAATAATTATCCACTGGACCAAGGCGACATTAATCCAGTCATTCCGGCCTCCCCAGCACCCACCAGTTGGTACTGGCTCAGGGTCCAGGCTTCTCAACCGGCCCCCGAGCCTGTGGGAGGAGGAGCTCCCACAAGGGGAGGGTGGCAGGGGGTGAGTGCTTTTGTCTCAGCCCCCCACAGACTGGTGGTGGGCTTGGCTAAGTCCCTGCACTCCTCTGTACCCTGGCTTCTCCACCTGCCAAATGCAGGGAGGGTTGGGACAGGGGTATGAGGTGGCTGCTTGGGACTCACACTGCACATGCTCCCAGGCCCCGTACCTTCCCGCCCTGTCTCTCCAGTGCGGTGCTCCAGCCACCAGTACACACCGCAGTCACAGTGCCCTTTCGAAGCAAGCCCCAAAGGTCAGATTTGGTGAAAAAAGTCATTTTGGGAAATTTCCATTTCCCGGTAAACATTTATTCAGGAGCACTGAACCGAGGCATTGACAGGGAGCCGGGTTCCAGGAACCAGGCTGAGGTGGAAGCTGGCTCTGTAGATGCTGAACTGTGCGAGGACATGGATTCCAGACCCGGGGGCTGCTCCGGGAGGTCTGCCTGCCAGAGCTGCGTGTCCTCTCCGCACCCCACAGCTCCTCCACTCTGTGGGTAACAGGTGAGGAGGAGCAAACCCAGGCTTCAGAGCCAGGCTGCCCCGGTGTGAATCCCAGCTCTGCCCCTCACAAGCTGTGTGGCCTTAGGAGATGAAGTTAACCTTTCTGAACCTCAGTGTCCTCAGCTGCAAGGTGGGGACAGCCACAGCTCTCTGAGCATATTGAAGTGTTGCTAACATGAGGCAAGATACGTGAATTCTCCTAGCAGAGAGCCTCATTCACAGTGAGTGCTTAATAAATACTTGCTTCTTTCTTCTATTGTGACACATATTTATTGAACTTCAATTAAAGGCAATTTATTGTGTTTGATACTGAGGACTCGACAAGGAATAAGATTCTTCTCTTCAGGACCTCACAGTCTAGTGCGAGGAGCCTCTCCTCCCTCCCCTTCCTCCTTCCTTCCTCCCTCCCTTCTTGCTTCATTAATTCACTTCCAGTGGGGCTGGGGAAGACCTGTGGAAACTCAGGAGGGCTCAAGTTAAAACAGGCTGCTGCTTAAAAGAGGATGTTCCCAGGTCCAGGCTTTATAAGCTGGTGGTCCCTGTGTCCCTAATCCCCTGTCCTTGTCTTCTCTTAATTTCTCAGTTGAGTGATGTCTCTTTCTAGGGCTGTGTTCCAAACCCCTTCTGTTTTGAGCCCCGCTGGAAATGGGTAAAATCCTGGGCTTATGAGGAACCTGAAACGGCTGAACCTCGCTCCTCGCACTGAGTTTCATCCCCTTCTCTTTTGCCATTCGGAAAGCTCACTTTATTTCCTCAGCTGAGCAGAGCTCAAGGTCAGGTTAAAAGAAAAAAGGTTTTACAAAAGAGCAGGAGCAGATCAGGCTGTCCAGGCAGCCTCTGAGTCAGGTTGGAGCTGAGATTCCACGCTGGCAGGTGTGGCAGGCACTGCCCGTCTGGTCCTTTGGAAAGCTGGGGGAGGGGCTTGGCAGACAAAATGACCCAGCGCCTCTCGCAGCCTTGAGCAAGTCAGTCCTCACTGGCCTTCTGTTTCCTCACCTGTAAAACTCAGGGGAGAATGTACTGGGCTCCCACCGGCTAAAACCTTCGCCACCCCCATTTCCTGTTCACAGCAGCTCCAGCTCCGCCAAGGAACTCAGGGTCCTTCTGGCTCCCAAGAAATGGGCTGGGGAAACTGGGGAGACTCCCTCATGTAGGGGTTGTTGGGTGTCCAAGAACCAGAGAGCAGGGTCTCCAAGGCTCCTGCACATCTGAGCTCTGACCCCAAATCCAAGGTGTGACTATGCCGCTGAGTGCCTGGATTTTCTTGGAACAGAAAGATGAGACGGCATGTGTGACCTGAGCTCTGTCTACCGTGCTGGCATTCTCTCGGGAGGCACAGCACTTGTTCTGGTGACACTGTGCTTGCTCGGACTGTCTGGGAGGTCCCCTTTGGGCCAGGCCATTAGAGTTACCAGGAGACCTAGGAGGAACTGACAAAGTGCTCCAGGCACTAAGACTTGGCCAGTTCTTCAGATCACGTCCTGCATCCCCTTGGGATGAGGCTGCAGAGAGGAGCCAGTGGGGCTATGAGCCCCACATCGTGTCGTGGGAAGAGGGCAGGAGGCCTTCCCGCCCCTCCCACTCTTTCCATGGCTCCTGCCCTGATCCAGTGACCCTCCTGATACCCCCCTTACCTCCACCCACTCCCTCTCCAGGTATCCTTCTGTCCTCCCCTGCTAGAGACTCTCCAGGGCTCTTCCCCATCCTCAGGGGGACATCCAGGGGGACATCACTTGGTACTCAAGGCCATTTACCACCTGCTCCGTGCCCACTTTTCCAGCCTTGGGCTCTCGACTCCACCATACCCAGTTCCCACTCCAACTGCACCACCCTCCTTGCCATTCTGCAAGTGCAACTTGCTGTTTCCTGCTTACCTCTGTGCCTTTGCATATGCTGTTCCCTGCCTGGAATGCCTTTCTCTCCCTGGCCAGTGTCTTAATCAAACTTGAGCTCAGGTGTTACTGCCTCAGGACAAGCTTCCCCCAAGTCTGCTCTTGCTTCCATCTAGCACAGGTCACAGAGTCACATCGTCTCTCTATGGGTTTCCACAACCCCCTAGTCTGTGAGGTCCACAAAGAATAATTATTATTTTTATTAAATCTTGTATCCCCCGGGCCAAGAACAAAGCTTGGCAGAGTGTGTGTCAACAAATAATTGTTGAGGGTCAATTGAGGATGCAGGCTGTCTGGAATCTACCAGGATGAGGAGGAATTAATAATTAGCATGCTTATTGAGTGTTTACTATGTGCCAGGCACTTTAATAACAAGAGCTGACGTGTATTGTGTTTATACTCTCTAAGCAGACTTGTATTTATTCCTCACAAGAACCAGGAGAGGCAGGTACTTCTATTATCCCTCTTTTACGCAGATGAGGAAACTGAGGCACAGGGAGATGCCAACATTTGTGATAGAGCTTATTGACCAGCTGAGGTTGTCTGCTCCAGAGCCAAAGCTCTTAACCTGTCTCTGGGCTACCCTTCTCCAGACAGAGCAGTGACTGCAAGATCCAAAGTGGTCCTGACGACCCTCTGCTGTTGTCTCTTTACATAGTGGGCGAGGAGATGCTTGCTGGGCTTCCCCACTCCTGCTGGAGGGCCATCTCTCTTGCCTGGCTTCTCCTGTCTTCGCTTCCCCCTCAGAAAGAGGGGAAGGGGCTGTTTCTGATCGGACCCTGCCCATCCTCAGCACTGTTTCCAGGCAGCCTGTTTCCTGGGCAGTGCCCCCTGGTGCAGTTGTGTTGCCATGGTGACTGCAGTGGGTACAGGTGCATCATCAAAATGGTGAAGGAAACAGCTCTAGTTCCTAACTGGCTTTCAGTCCCCCTCCAAGAGAGACCCAAGGGTGTGCAGACAGGTCCTCTGACATGCAGCGCTCACTAGGCATGTCTCCGGGGAGGACAGGGTTAGGCGTCTAGTGGGGGTGGGGCTGAGGGGCAGAGACAGAAGAAGGGTAGGAGGGGGGGAACAGGGCCCAGAGTCTCGTTCACTTGAGAGCAAAGCATTCCCCTTGAAATTTCTGGCTTCAGAATCCATGGCACCGGACCATCAACATCTAACTTCTGGCTGCATCTTCCTAGAGCAAAGAGGAGATGGGGATTTTGTATTCTTCAGGGGAGGATGTATTCTGCATCTTTTCTTTTCGTTTTTAACTTGAAAAATATATTAAAAATACCTACTGCAAGGTAAAAATTACCTCTGTCCCACTACATAAAATTGCACAAAAATAAAATTGCTGCCCCAACATTGTCTTATCACTCAGAGGTTTCACAAGCTGTGAACCATTTGTGAAATCTACTTACTGATTTTTCTGTGCGTATACAGATATATCTCTATATACTCATACATATAACAATATATTGTATTAAATTGGAATCATACTCTACAAATTGGTTTACATCTTGCTTTTTTAACTTCAGGATATACGCTGGAGATCTTCCATATTGGCAAGTATTGATCTATCTTATATTGCTGAGAAGGATTAAGAGCAGAAGAGAAGGAGGCCTGAAGTGGGGCAATCCTGAGAGGCTCCCTAGAGGAGGGGGCGACTCACTGACTTACCTGAGAGGAGCAGGGAGGTGGTTATAAGCAAGGCAGGAAAACAGCATTTGTTATAACTACAAGGTGCCAGGTATGTTACTCCCATCACCTCGTTTACTTCTCACACCATCCACAAAAGACATCTGATCCCTCCCACGTTTACAGATGCAGAAGTGAGGCCCAAGCTCCCAATGCCAGGATGTGGGGAGAAACTGTGACTTGATCCCAGGCTGGTATCTGCCAAGCCTGCTGTGTTTCCTCCACCTCACGGTAAGCAAGCTGTCCAGCCCCTGGCATGCAGGACCTGGGAGACCCCCCACTCCCCAACCCTTTCTCCAGCCCCTCTGTCCTCTCCACGACAGTCAGAGCCAGGTGGAGCTCTGCCCTCCACAGAGCACTTTGGAATTCATAAAAATGGTAATTTACTGAACAAGCCTTTGGAGGAGGGAAGTAATGAAAACCACAATATAAATTATGAGGCCATGGGTGTTATATGGGGCTGGAGCTAATGCTGTTAATCCCCAGAAGGATACAGGAAGCCTCCCCCGACTCCACCCTCCTTGGCTGAGTGTCTGCTCCTGGGAGCCTCAAGGAGTGAGTGGTCTGTGCTTCCACAAGACAGACAGACCTTTGCCTGTGTTTAGCTGGGGGATCCCTGGGAGGGCGTATGCCCTCCCTAAGCCTCAGTTTCCTCAGCACTGCAGTGGAGAGAACGGTAACATCTGCCATACCTCGTGGTGCTCTGTCAATGGACAAGGGCTACGTGTGTTGGGCTGTGCATATATTAGGGTTATTACCATGACCGTATTTCCTTAATTGAAAGGCTCCCCGTTATCTTTCCAACATTTTAGTTTTGCCATCAGGAGGCATTCTGCACATAATGTAATGTAATATAAGGTATTATAATGTAGGTCTCCTTCTGCCCCTGAAAAGCTGTTAACTTGAATTTAACTTAAAATCAATGGCATCTTAGAATTGAAGAAACATTACCTTATTATTGTTGTTATTTATTGTCATTAGTAGTTTGAAGACCTGGATGCCACTACCTATTCCTCACCTTAAAAAGTAAAAGAACTCCTGGAAGAGGGAGGAGAAGGAGGCTGTGGGGACTCATGCTGTGTGACCCAGAATGTGTGGCTTATTGTCTAGAGTGGCCAACAGTCTGTTTTTTTCCCAGAACCGAGGATGTGGGACCTTCAATGCTAAAGTGGGGAAAGTCCTGGCAAACCCCGGGGTGGTTGGTCACCCTGCTGTCATCGCTAGGCCCTGACCTGTTGCCTCCATCCACAGGGGATAATAGCCACAAGGAAGATGTGATGATTTGTCAAAGTCAAGCAGCTTCCTTGCCATCCAGGGGGTTTCCTTCTCCTCTCCAGGAGGCAGAAAGGGCACATCTCAAGTTGCAGATGGAAGAAATGAGGCCCAGAGAGGGCAAAGAACTTCCACACATCACATCCATGCCAGGCCCAGAAGGAAGGGGTGTGGAGTCATCAGCTACCCCTTTCTTGTGGAAGGCCCTGCCCTGACTTTCCACATTTGGTTACTCCATGGGAAGCGGAGGTAGAGATGAGGGTCGGGTGGTGCCAGAGGAGGCCTGGGGCTGCTAATGGTTCTCCAAGTGGAAAGTGAGCTGGGACTTAGGTCTTATCTACTTTGGCCTTTTGCTGTGTGACCTGGGATCAATCACATACCCTCTCTGGGTCTCAGTTTTCACATTGTAAAATGAAGAATTTGGGTTAATAAAGTCATTTCTAAACCTATATACAAATCTGAACTACTAAAGGTGGTTGTTAAATACAGATCCCTGGGCCTCACCCCAGCCAGGCCTAGCATCTCTGGGAGAGGGCTCAGGAATCTCTGTGTTGAACCAGCTTCCCAGAAGGGCAGGGCTTGGCTTCAGAACAACTGAGGTTTTGTCTCTTAGCTAGGTGACCTTGGGCAAGGCACTTAACCTCTCTGAGTTTTAGTTTCCTCATCTATAAAAAATGGGGGTACTTATTCCCTGGAAGGGCCATTGAGAGGATTAAATTACATGATCAGTGCAGAAAGATTCCTATTTCCCTCTCCAGTCACGCATCTCAAATGTCAGCCTGGTCCAGTCTTGGCTTACCCTGTGACCAACGTCTCTGTCCCTAGAATCTCTAGAGAGTGAGTGACAGGGCCAGGGTGGGCAGGGGAGGGGCTTGACAGAGGATGAGGAGGAGGAGGGGAACAGGAGGGAGAGGGAAGGAGGAGGGTCCTCTAGGGACTGAAATGCATTCCTTCATTCTGGAATGTGCCGCTTAATCAACTTAATGGGCCTCTGGCTGAGCAGGGGCCGTAGAGGGTAGGAGAAGATGGAGATGGCGGCTGAGGCTGTGACTGTGGCGTGTGGGCAGGGGGCCAGCAGAGCGGGGCTGCTGCTGACCAAGGGGAGCCTGAGGAGGGGCCCGGGGGAAGCCTGGACACTGGACTGGTGGTCGAGAGCGTCATCATTTCCCTCCTAACCTTCTCCCCAGCCCATGGCCTGGCCCCTCTGGGATTTGGGAAGGGAGAGAATTCTTCCTGGGAATTGGAAGCACCTGACCATAGGTATCTGATTTCCAACCCCTGACCCAGTTTAGCAACCTCTGCAATCCAGGTGCTGGGCTGGATCCAGAGAAGGTGGAGAAGCCCACTCTAAGTGGGTCAGGGATCATGGTCACGGGGGTGGCCCTCAATGGTGACTCTCAGACACCATCAATCATTGGGGCTCCAGAAATCTCCTGGCAGACAGCCACATCGATCCTCTTCGATGCCAGCGTCCTGAGCAGGGAAGCCTCGCTGCCTTAGGGGCACTAAGGCCGGGGTGGGGCGTGGGGGGTGGGGGGTGGGGTGGGGAGGGAAATGGGCTGACATGGTTCTCTCCACCTCTTCTCCTTTCTCCACCCTGGAGCTATAGCCCAAGGGAAGGAATCCCAGCATAGTGAGTCTCCGGACTCTGGCTCACCTTTCCAGCAGGGTGACTTCTTACAGGTTGCTTCATTCTGAGCCGCAGTCTTCTCATCTGTAAAGTGGGCGTCCTGATACCACCCTCCCAGCAGTGAGGGAGAAATGTGAAAAAGTGGGTGAAGGGCCCAGCGCAAGGCAAATGTACACCTTGGTGATATGCGATCTGCTGCTCAGTGCCTTCTCCCAGATGGTGAGGGATTCCCAGGCCAGTCCAGGCAGAGGGTGAGGTGGCCAGGGTGGCAGGGTGGGGGCAGTGTGGGCAGGTGTGGAAGCAGGAAGACCAAACTCTTCCCAGGTGGCTGGGCAGTGTCCCAGCTCCCTGGCCTGCACAGGGATGGCCCCTAGGTCCCTTCCTATTTGTAAGAGCTGAGGAGTACAAGGGAGGTGGTAATTTGCATGTGTTTTACATGTGCTTTGCATATGACAAGATGCCTTGGAGTCTGTTCTCAGGCAGCCTTGGAGCAAGCTGGGAGCTACTCAGTCCTATCTGCTGTGTCACAGTTTGAAGGGGGCCTGGGCCAGTCCCTTCGGGGAACAAAGGCCAAAAGGGTTAGGGGATTTTCCCAGCCACACAGTGGATGAAGGCCTCTACCACATGATGATGATGGGGGTGAGGGTGATGATAAAAATAGTAACACCAATGAACACTTACCAAGCAGTTGCCTATTCAGGGCTCAGCTCTAAGTACTTTATATACATTAACTCATTCTGTCCTCACACTAACCCTATAGGGTCGGTATCACAATTTTTCCCGTTTGACTCTCGAGGGCACCGAAGAACAGAGAGGTTCCGTGACTTTCCCAAGGCCACAGAGCTGCATGTGGCAGAGCCGGCATCCAGACCTGGGCAGTGTAGTCCAGAGCGCATGCTCTTGTCCACTACATCCTGCACCTCAAGTTCACAGTGGAGCAAACTGAGGGGCACTCCTTGCCCTGGGGTCTGGGTCTGGCCCCCTACTTTCCGAGCTCCCCACCTCCAGCTCCCCCAGCACTGACCTCTGGGTGCGGGTCAGAGAGGCAGGGTCCAGAGAGGATCAAAGGTTGACTGCCTTGAGAACATTCTTTGTCTGCCAGGTGTCAAGCCCGGAACAGCCTGGGAGACAATATCTGCAGGAGTCACATTTGTTAATCTTGCGTTCGTTAATTTATTTTATTTTCCATCCTCAGAATTAGGACGAGCCTCTTGAACTCAATATGCAAATGTATGCAAAGCAAGATGAACAGGCATCTTTAAAACCCTGACACATTTTTTTCTTCCTTGCATTAGTGGAATTGCAGCTCTCCCCAGTCTGTGGGTGGAAAGGTGGCAGCGATGGCAGATGCGGCGGAGGGGGTCCTGTATCACTTTCCAAAGCAAGTTTTTGTCCACTTGCTCCTCTGCCCCTCCCAGGGGCCCTCGGCGGTGGGTGTTATTAACATTCCCATTTTACTTCTGAGGCCAGTGAGGCCCAAAGGCGTGAAGTGATGTACTCAAGATCACATAGGAAGGAAAGGGTGAAGTTGGGCCTTGGGTCTTTTGCTTCCAAATCCCATTTTCTTTACTCTGCCCTGCACACATGCCTCCTCCTGCCCATGGCCTCACCACTGACTTCTTTCCTGGCCCTTGTGTGATGGGGACTGCCACTCAGGGGGGCTGGTGGGGGCCGAGCGGGGCCAGTGGTCCTTGGAAAGGTGGCCTGTGGGGAAGGACTTTTGAGGCCCATATGCCCACAGTAGCATCCACCACCCTCCCCAGCCCTTCCTGTGGTTGGCCTTCCCTTGACCAGGAGATGGAGGGAGGCCCCCATTACGGCCCTCTCCCTCCCCCTGCCTCCCTGCGGAGCTCAGTGGACCGAGTTATTGCTGGCCAGGTGTTCAGCGATCTCTCGGATCAGAGGCCTTGGCCTAATTGCTAGAAAAGCCTTCCTCAGCTCCCCAGGAAGCAAAACCTGACAGATTTCCCAGCAGCAGTCATGTCGCTAGAGGGGGAAATAAAGAGAGAGAGGATGACAAAGAGAAGAGAGGCAGAGAGAGAGACAGAGACAGAGACAGAGACAGAAGTTAGTAACGTAGAAACAAGACTTCTGGTCTCTAGAAAGGAGGACCCTCTTTCCTCCTCGCCTCTCCTCTTCCTGCCCCTCTCTTCCTTAGTCTACCAGGAACCCCTGGTTGAAATCTAACATCCTGAAGAATGAGGACAGAGCAGCAGAAGGATTTGGGGACTGGGGTGGGGCAGAAAGCTCCTGGGGAGGATGTGGAAATGCAGAGGAAGATGGGATAAGCCCCCCGGGGCAGAGGCAGAAAGCACCAGGGAGCCTGAAGAGGAGATTATTGGACACAAACTAATACATAAGGGGAGGGAAATGTTTCTATGTTCTTTAGACCAATCCCCAATGGGTTTGTGCAGACTGTATATTCTGAGGTTGGAGTATCATCCAGGATGTGCCCTGTTTCCCTGCCTGGACGACCCCACTCCTGGCTCATAGCCCTCCTCGGTCCTTAGAGACCTGGGGAGTCAGGAGGCCGAGAACAGGGACAGGGGTCCTGTAGACAGACCACGGTTGCCTCCCTGGGCATCTCACACTGGGTCCCTGCACCCGCAGAGCGTATTCTAGGCTGCAGCCTGTTGCCCAGGGAATTATGCCCAGGCAGAAAGCAAGACTGCAGCCTGGAGTTGAGGGAGAGGTGCCCACCATACGTTCTGTGAAGAAACAGGCATCATTGGCTCAGCCAAGTCAAACAGCTTGGATAAAAACAGGTTTCCCCTGAATCCCAGCACCAATAGCCAGCTTCTCAGTGACCATCCAGGGTCCTAGGCAGAGGGACCACCCAGCCCTGCCCAGCGCAGCAGCTTGCCCGCTCCCCCCAGGGCATGTGGGTGCCCCCGGTTGCCCACCTCCATGACATTTTCCTTCCACCCCTCTTCCCTTCACTGAGTTATTCTCCACGTCAGGTTTTATTGGGAAAGAGTGGGAGGAAGTTTGAAAAATAAACATTTTAATAAGAAATCAATAAATAAGGGAGCAGGCCACACTTTTTCCCTTTAATTTTTTAAAGGAAAAATTAATTTTCCCTTTGCCTAAGTACCTGTCACCTTAAATTAATGTCTCTGAGAGCGAAAATGATGGAGAAGTTGGGTCATTAGGCAAATTTTAATTAGAGGCTCAGATGTCCTTTACTAATAAGATGTTACTTATATTTCATTCTGTTCTTGCCTCCTGACTGCCAGGACATCTTTGCAATGTAATCGAGGTCCCTGGGGGACCAAGGAGATGGGGCCTTAGGGAGATGGCGGTGGGACAAGGGAGGGGAATGGTGGGTGGCTTTTTTCTCATTGAGTGGGCTGGGCAGGGGAGAGGGATCATGGGGAGAGTTATTTCTGCATATTTCCCAGGAAGGGGGTCAGCTCTAGGGCCCAAACCAGCCTCTCTCCAGTGGCTCCCAGTGTTTGTGTGTGTGTGTGTGTGTGTGTGTGTGTGTGTGTGTGAGAGAGAGAGAGAGAGAGAGAGAGAGAGAGAGAGAGAGAGAGAGTGTCCTTTTGTGCAAAGGGCCAGCCAGTACGGCAGACATAACAGAGCAATTAAGAGGTTGGTTCTGAAGCCAGCCTTCTCAAGATCCATCTTTAGGCTCTAACTCTGTCCTTGAATAGTTACTTAACGTCTCTGTGCCTCAGTTTCCTTACCTGAAAAATAGGGACAATGGGTACCTACCTCCTACAGGTGTTGAAAGGGTTCAACTTGACTTAATAACCCTTTAGAATGGGGCCTGGCAAGAGTAAGCCCTTAATGTTGGCCACACGCTCCCACGTGCTGGTGAGGGCGTGTGTGGGCCTGGCACGCATGTGTGTTCTTGTGTGCGTACTGTACTTCGTTGGGAACGGCACTGGATTTGGACTCAGAAGTCATGGCTGCGAGCCGTACATCTGCCACTTCCAGCCTGGGTGATGTTGGTTGACCCTTTTTGGGTTTGCCATCTGCCAAGAGACTCGGAGATGAGAACCGGGACTCTGGATGTCCCTCCCTGGGTGGGTCGAGTCCCAGAGGGGACACACAGAGTGATGGGAAGCACTGGCCATGAGTCAGGAGGGGGGTCTTCTCCCACTCACCTACTCCCCTGCAGGCAGCCCCCATCAACACACTCAGCAGGATGCAGCTTGTAGCATGTCTCCAAGCAGGTGTGTACACCTGCCTGTGAATGTGATGGGGGAATGTAGAGTGGGGAGGATCTTCAGAAATCTCCCCCTGTGCCCCTCAGGGGCTCCTCTGTGCTCTTCCCAATCAAGTCCTCCTCTGGTTCTGCAAATGGGCATCATTTCAGCCATGCCCATGCAGATCACATGTGCAGACCCAGAGCTCGGGGGGCCCTCCGAGAGCCTGGAGGTGGTTGGGAGCAGGGCAGATGCAGAAAGTTAGCTTATTCCACCCAGATCAAATGTGCTCAGACTCAAGGCTGGGACATGACCCAGAACAAGCTTCTCTTACCTTGCGTAGGAACCCAGGCCTGAGGGACTCCTGGGCCCCTCTGGAAACACGATTTCCCACTTCTGGACTTTAATTCCCTCTAGAGGCCATTCAACATGGGGAGGAGGACACACTGGCTGTGAGCCTCACCTGGGTATTCTTGCTCCCTGGCAATGTCCGGGGAAGAAATGGAGAGTGGAAACCCTCACAGGGTCTGAGAATGGGGCTGAGAGGGAACTCATGCATTATTAAGTGCCTGCCGTGTGCCAGGCACTGTGTGCAACACTTTATTTATTTATTTATTTTTAACATCTTTATTGGAGTATAATTGCTTTACAATGGTGTGTTAGTTTCTGCTTTATAACAGAGTGAATCAGTTACACATATACATATATCCCCATATCTCTTCCCTCTTGTGTCTCCCTCCCTCCCACCCTCCCTATCCCACCCCTTTAGGTGGTCACAAACCACCTAGCTGATCTCCCTGTGCTATGCGGCTGCTTCCCACTAGCTATCTATTTTACGTTTGGTAGTGTATATATGTCCATGCCACTCTCTCACCTTGTCACAGCTTACCCTTCCCCCTCCCCATATCCTCAAGTCCATTCTCTAGTAGGTCTGTGTCTTTATTCCCGTCTTACCGCTAGGTTCTTTTTTTTTTTTTTTGGCGGTACGCGGGCCTTTCACTGTTGTGGCCTCTCCCGTTGCGGAGCACAGGCTCCGGACGCACAGGCTCAGCGGCCATGGCTCACGGGCCTAGCCGCTCCGTGGCATGTGGGATCTTCCCAGACCGGGGCACGAACCCGTGTCCGCTGCATTGGCACTCAACCACTGCGCCACCTGGGAAGTCCACCCCTACGTTCTTCGTGACCTTTTCTTTTTTCTTAGATTCCGTATATATGTGTTAGCATACGGTATTTGTTTTTCTCTTTCTGACTTACTTCACTCTTTATGACAGACTCTAGGTCCATCCACCTCACTACAAATAACTCAATTTTGGTTTTTTTTTTACGGCTGAGTAATATTCCATTGTATATATGTGCCACATCTTCTTTATCCATTCATCTGTTGATGGACACTTAGGTTGCTTCCGTGTCCTGGCTATTGTAAATAGAACTGCAATGAACATTGGGGTGCATGTGTCTTTTTGAATTATGGTTTTCTCAGGGTATATGCCCAGTAGTGGGATTGCTGGGTCATATGGTAGTTCTATTTTTAGTTTTTTAAGGAACCTCCATACTGTTCTCCATAGTGGCTGTATCAATTTACATTCCCACCAACAGTGCAAGAGGGTTCCCTTTTCTCCACACCCTCTCCAGCATTTATTGTTTCTAGATTTTTTGATGATGGCCATTCTGATCGGTGTGAGATGATATCTCATTGTAGTTTTGATTTGCATTTCTCTAATGATTAATGATGTCGATCATTCTTTCATGTGTTTGTTGCCAATCTGTATATCTTCTTTGGAGAAATGTCTGTTTAGATCTTCTGCCCCTTTTTGGATTGGCTTGTTTGTTTTTTTGTTATTGAGCTGCATGAGCTGCTTGTAAATTTTGGAGATTAATCCTTTGTTAGTTGCTTCATTTGCAAATATTTTCTCCCATTCTGAGGGTTGTCTTTTGGTCTTGTTTATGGTTCCCTTTGCTGTGCAAAAGCTTTTAAGTTTCATTAGGTCCCATTTGTTTATTTTTGTTTTTATTTCCATTTCTCTAGGAGGTGGGTCAAAAAGGATCTTGCTTGTGATTTATGTCATAGAGTGTTCTGCCTATGTTTTCCTCTATGAGTTAGAGAGTGTCTGGCCTTACATTTAGGTCTTTAATCCATTTTGAGTTTATTTTTGTGTATGGTGTTAGGGAGTGTTCTAATTTCATACTTTTACATGTAGCTGTCCAGTTTTCCCAGCACCACTTATCGGAGAGGCTGTCTTTCTCCACTATATATTCTTGCCTCCTTTATCAAAGATAAGGTGACCATATGTGTGTGGGTTTATCTCTGGGCTTTCTATCCTGTTCCATTGATCTATATTTCTGTTTTTGTGCCAGTACCATACTGTCTTGATTACTGTAGCTTTGTAGTATAGTCTGAAGTCAGGGAGCCTGATTCCTCCAGCTCCATTTTTCGTTCTCAAGATTGCTTTGGCTGTTCAGGGTCTTTTGTGTTTCCATACAAATTGTGAAATTTTTTGTTCTAGTTCTGTGAAAAATGCCAGTGGTAGTTTGATAGGGATTGCATTGAATCTGTAGATTGCTTTGGGTAGTATAGTCATTTTCACAATGTTGATTCTTCCAATCCAAGAACATGGTATATCTCTCCATCTATTGATATCATCTTTAATTTCTTTCATCAGTGTCTTATAATTTTCTGCATACAGGTCTTTTGTCTTTTGTCTCCTTAGGTAGGTTTATTCCTAGATATTTTATTCTTTTTGTTGCAATGGTAAATGGGAGTGTTTTCTTAATTTCACTTTCAGATTTTTCATCATTAGTGTATAAGAATGCCAGAGATTTCTGTGCATTAATTTTGTATCCTGCTACTTTATCAAATTCATTGATTAGCTCTAGTAGTTTTCTGGTAGCATCTTTAGGATTCTCTATGTATAGTATCATGTCATCTGCAAACAGTGACAGCTTTACTTCTTCTTTCTGATTTGGATTCCTTTTATTTCTGTTTCTTCTCTGAATGCTGTGGCTAGAACTTCCAAAACTATGTTGAATAAGAGTGGTGAGAGTGGGCAACCTTGTCTTGTTCCTGATCTTAGTGGAAATGCTTTCAGTTTTTCACCATTGAGGGCGATGTTGGCTGTGGGTTTGTCATATATGGCCTTTATTATGTTGAGGAAAGTTCCCTCTATGCCTGCTTTCTGCAGGGTTTTTATCATAAATGGGTGTTGAATTTTGTCAAAAGCTTTCTCTGCATCTAT
Organism: Lagenorhynchus albirostris; assembly: GCF_949774975.1. NCBI lineage: Eukaryota > Metazoa > Chordata > Mammalia > Artiodactyla > Delphinidae > Lagenorhynchus > Lagenorhynchus albirostris. Next base: position 20,306,412 of record NC_083114.1, on the reverse strand, counting down.
TGAGATGATCATATGGTTTTTCTCCTTCAATTTGTTAATATGGTGTATCACGTTGATTGATTTGTGTATATTGAAGAATCCTTGCATTCCTGGAATAAACCCCACTTGATCATGGTGTATGATCCTTTTAATGTGCTGTTGGATTCTGCTTGCTAGTATTTTGTTGAGGATTTTTGCATCTATGTTCATCAGTGATATTGGCCTGTAGTTTTCTTTCTTTGTGACATCTTTTGTTTTGGTATCAGGGTGATGGCGGTCTCGTAGAATGAATTTGGGAGTGTTCCTCCCTCTGCTATATTTTGGAAGAGCTTGAGAAGGCAACACTTTAAATATGCTGACCCATCAATCCTTTAACGGCAGCAGAGATACCATCATTGTCACCTTTTACAGATGGGACAATTGAGGTTAGGTAATTTTCCCAAGGTCACATAGCTAGTAAGCTAACATTCAATTTAGGTCTGTCTGGGTTTTCATTCTTTCCTTTGTAGATAAGCACACAGGCTAGCGGCAGGGCCCCGGGGAATGTCAGAAAGTCTCACAGCCTCTGCAGGAGGGAGGGCCTATGGCTCAGAGGCCTAAGCATTCTGAGCAGCTGTGTGCCTTCAGGTGAGACCCTGCCCCTCTCTGGGCCTCCGTCTTCCCCTGGTGCACTGGATCAAATGAGCTCTGGCTGCTTCTCCTGAGACCAGGTTTGGGGGACTACCGGGAGGAAAGAAATACTGCAGAGGGTTGAGGGGCTGGTGTGCGTGCTGGGGCTGAGTTGAAGCTGTCACTCCCCCTGGGTCATTGGCCCCCAGTTCACCTTTGGGACATGAGGTACAAGTGGAGGGCAGAGCCATTGCTGGGGCCATTACTCACCACGGCAACACCTTAGCTGCTGCTGTCTCACTGAACCCAGCTTCCCATGGAAAGGAATGGAAATTGCACTCATTTTCCAGGAACAAAGAGGCCAGCTTGCCAACCTTGCCGGTTTCTTCCCACCTTGTTCTGCTCCCTGCCTCCACTTGGTTGTATTAGAACCTCTGCTACCCCTCAAAGATGGGTGGAAAGACAAAAAAGAGTGAAGCAGGGAGGGAGAGAGCTCAGAAGGGACTCAAGAACTTTCCTTCCCCAACTTACTCTGTGGGGAGGGAGTTGGGGGCACTTAGATGGTGGCAGGAAAGATGAGGGCAGAGGCCCTATAGGCCGGTGGGGAGAACAGATTTGCTGATGGGGTTGAGAAGGAGCTGTGCAGGAAATGCAGACTGGGGAAAGAGAATTCCCTTCTTCGATTGTCTGTTATATATTAAGCTCTTCCACACATGCCATCTCATTAAATCCCCACAGTTCCCATCATCACCAAGAAACAAGCTCAGAGAGGTTTAGTGATTTGCCCAAGAACACAGCATGTCAGGTGGCAGAGTCAGGATTTAGACACCAGTCCTCTCTGAATCCAGAGCCTTTTCTACTTTACCATGATGCCTCTCTGTGGCTCAGGAGTTGGAAGTTCTGATTTTTGGAGATGAATGTTGATGCTAAATTGCCATTTGAATCTCTCTGGGCCTTTATTTACCCATCTGTAAAATGAGAAGATTTGATTAGATGATGTCCAAAGTCCCTTTTAGTGCTGTCTTTCTGCACTGAAGAGGTGAGAGTTTTGGGGCTCCCTCCCCAACCCAAAGTTGAGAACAATGAATAGCTTGGAGGGATATCCAGGCACCTGGGTTGACCTTTGTCATTAGTGAAGTAGAGTGGAGTCTTCTTGCCTCTCAGGACCTCATCATTACCACCTTCAGACACCGAGTCCTCTGGCTATTGATTCTAGTTTGGCAGACATGTGACTGACGCCAGGAAGGGGGCAAAGAGACAGCCCAGTCTCAGGGCTCCAGTGTGTAAGGAAACCTGAACAATTCCTCTGTAGCACAATAACTCCTCCTTCTTTGACCACTCCCTCCAAGCCACAGACCCCAATTAGCAGCTTATCACCAAAGTTCCCAGATGCTTTCCTGTTATTGGATGCACTGATTAATGAAGATGTTTCTGGCTGGGATGAGGAGAATGGGAGGTAGGATGTGAACCTGTAAAAAATGTAGTGAGAGAGATTTCAGACTCCTGGCTGTTGCACTTTCTTCACACTTTTAGGAAGGTGTCTGGTTCCTGAAAGGACTCCTGGCCCGAGTATAGTTTTCTTATAATTCCCCCCATTCCTCTGGGCTTATACTATCATCCTAAGTATTGAGGAACAAGAGGAAAAGACCAGGCTCTGCCTAAGAGGAAAAGACCAGGCTCTGCCTACTGGGGTAGACCAGTCCCTGTCCTGTGGGGATATGAGCCCAATGAGGGAGGCATAGCTCCCAATGGGAAGGAGTACTCACCCCAAAGAGACACCGTGGCTGCATCCCATAGGGAATTCTTGGGCTGGTGAGGAAGATAGTATGCTTGTCTTAGCAGGGGCTGGTCTAAAGAAGTTAAGGGGGCTGAAAGGGGAAAATATAAAGTTCAAATGCAGAAAGATGACTGAAGAAGAGTATTCAACTTGATGCTGGTGGGGGGGGGGGAAGAGGAAGGTCTCTGCCCTCAGGTGGCCTTTCTCTTGAAGGGAGATGAGTCACCCTCAGGGAACCCAATAATATTGATTTGTGTGTGGGTGTGTGTGTGTACAATTTCATGATCAGGACTGAAACTCTTACTTTCTAAATTTGTTTGACAGAGACTATCACAAAGAAACCTCGAGAGAAGGATTCTCTTGTCCTTTTCCTTGTCATTTGGAGCAGAAAAGCTCAAATTGGGAACAAACATAGAAACATCGTCTCCCTTTACCAAGTTGAAGTTGTTGGACTTTGTATTCTTTGTTGAGTTATGAGAAAAAGGTCTGGGAATCATAAGAACATACTTGGTCACTGTATGACTTCAGAAGAGTCCTTCCTCCTCTCTGGGCCTCAGTTTTCCCATCTCTAAAATGATTAATTAAATTTAGAAAATCTCTCTGGTCTCTTCTAGCCCCTGACATTCTTGTTTTGGTTTTTGGTTTTTTCCCGCTTGTGAGTCTTCTCGACCACCTTCCTCTTGGGGGGCAGGATCTGTCCATGGTTCTGAAGACCTTGGGGCCAGTGAGAATTGCCTATCTGGCCCAATTAGTTGTAATTTTTTCCACTCATCAGTCGTCGAGTTTTGTGCACACATATGGAAAGCACAATAATCAGATCTAAGGGTGACATAGTCAAAGTACAAGGTTCAAACCTTGCCTACAAGCAGCTTGTGTAAGCCAGTGTATACTTACAACCAGATCAGGGCTGAAGGAGCTTAGAGGACATTTACTCCAATCCTCTCACTTTATAGTGATGTCCACCACCTGGTTGCATTGGTTCGGAAGGTGTCTGGTTCCTGAAAGGACTGAAAGCGCCACACCCATTTTCCTAAATATTCACATGTGTATGGAGGAAGGGGTCGTGGAGAGGAGCTATGGGGACATGGAGAAGAAAAGGAACAGATTATTTACTTAAATGGCTCTTTCTTCCCCCCATTGGATGAGTGTGGGTGCTCTATTCCATGGTGTGCCAATGATTCTTTTATCAATGACTAGTATCCATGGCCTTACAATTTCCCCCCAAAATCTTAAGAACATGAGAATTGGCCTCAGAAAGCCCACTTTTCTCTCTAGTCCTGGCTTTAGAGCATGGTTAGAATTTGAGCTTCAGAAATCTGAAGTTCAAAGGGCCTTTGCCTTTTTGGGTTTCTGAGGACGTGTTCAAAGTCTCATTGTATATCTGAGAAGAGTGAGGCACAGAAGAGAGGACAGAAGAGAATCCCTCTCCCCATTCATTGAGGCTTCATCATGCTTTGGGTGTTTTACTTCTATTATTTCATTGAGTCCTCATGAGAATCCTCTGAAGAGGGATGTTGTTATCATGCATTTTACAGATGTGGAAGCAGAAGTCGAGAGAGATTAAATACCTGGTGCAAACTCACCAGCTAGCAAGTGGTAGATTATAGTTTCCAGTTTAGAACCCATACTTCTTCCACTCCAAAATGAATGACAAGTCCATGGGTAAGAGCAGAAGGGACCTGAAAGAATCCCTTAGGGAGTTCTTTCAAATCACCCATTTTTTCCCATTGTAGCCCTGTCTAGGTTGTAGCAGGTAAAATACCAGATTTCCTCATACAGTGAGTCCATCCTTCTCCCTTGTCTGGAGAGTGGAGCTGAGGTGGGGCTTCTCCCTCTTTATCCTTGCCCTCCAGATCTCAAATATGCCTCTTGGGAGAGTTCTTTTGGTCACACTAAGTGGCTTTGCAAAATTTGAAATGTTCAAACAACCCACTCTGCTCTACAAGGGCTGTTTGGTGGCTCCCTAGAATACTAAATCTTCAGGTGGAGAGGCGTCCTGCTGGGACCAACTTTACTCACCCAGTAGCTCCTGCTGATGCCATTCTCTCTCCACTTCTCACCTCTGCATCGTGGGTAAGGACTGTGTGAGAGGCAATGCTGTGTTAGGGGGAGGAGTCCTCAATGTGCCCAAGGGAAAACACTTTCTTGGAAATGTGATAGAATTGTCAACATTACTTGAAACAGATTGCGTCAATTGTGATACACAAGTTACAATTCTGTTTACTCTACAGCAGTGTAAAAATTGCTAAAATGTCATCAAGAGAGGAAATAAAAGCAACGGAAGATTGGACAGGAGTCACCAGAATCCTGGGGTTAGGGAGAAACAATCAGGACCAAGTGTTACAAGCATGAGTCAGCACCAGGGATAGAGACAGAGCTTGTTACCTGCCCTCCTCCCATTGCTCTTTGTTCAATGATGCTGTACCTATGGCTAGGGTCAGGTCCTCCAACTGGCAGGCCTTCTTTTCTTGACCTGTTTATCTGACCCCTGCCCTCCCTTTGCCTTAGCCTGGGCATCTCCTGGGGCCGTGAACAGCTGACACTACCCTCGCACACTTAGAGGATGAACTTGCTACTTTCAAAGCTCAGACCTCCAACACAGAGGGCATCTGGGCTGCTCAGGCCTCCTCCCTACAGGGTAGGTGACCTTCTTCTTTGATGGAGGAGCAGGTGGGTTGGTTTGGCTCTAGCAAGAATTTTTCATGTGACAGGTGGCCTAGAGTGATTAGGCAGGAACCCTCTCCCTTCTCCCACATTCAGGAAACTCTGGCTTCAGGGTAAGAGGAGAAAATTAAAACTAAGGTTTAGTATGGAATTAGGGCCATAAAAGCACAGGCTACAGCAATGCAACAGCTACAACCATAAACCTAGAGCCCATTCAATCATAGAATAGGTGTTTTTACACATTAAGTAGGAGCATTTATGTACAGGTAACAGAGAATAACTCCTGATCTTCTGTTTGTAGCAATAATTGGACCTTTCTGGAGTTTCTGTGGTTGTTTAATTATGGTGAATGGACAAAGAGGTTGGGAATGGGGAAGGTCAGGGCAGATAGAACTGTGGCTAAGGTTGAATTTCATGACCAAGGAAGCAAAATGTTGTCAAAGTCAATTTGTCCGTGTTTCTGCCTCCAGGAAGGATGAGCCTAATGTCCAGGTCAGATTGGTGGTGCTCACTTTAGGATTTAGGAAGCAGGATATATATTTTTAACATCTTTATTGGTGTATAATTGCTTTACAATGGTGCGTTAGTTTCTGCTGTATAACAACGTGAATCAGCTATATGTATACATATATCCCCATATCCCCTCCCTCTTGAGCCTTCCTCCCACCCTCCCTATCCCACCCCTCTAGATGGTCACAAAGCACCCAGCTGATCTCCCTGTGCTATGCTGCTGCTTCCCACTAGCTGTCTATTTCACATTTGGTAGTGTATATATGTCAATGAGGAAGCAGGATATTTTGAACTATTCCTTGGGGTTTCCTTCCCCATCCCCTCAAATCTTGATTCAATGAGTCATGGTCACTGTCAGCATCAGGAACTCTGGGTTGGTCTTTGATCTTAGGCTCCTCTCTTCCCATCTGCTTTAGCCTTTAGTCTTTTAAGGTCTCCTATGATCTGTCCAGGTCATAAGGCAGATGTGGATTTGTGCAGTAAGGCTCCTGCTGCTTCCTAAGTTCTAAAAAAGGCAAAGAGGTGCAGTTGACAGCTCTCCAGAAATAATTCTAACAACTAATGACACATTCTAACCTCTAAACAAAAATTCACTCAAAAATTGAGCTACTATGGTATGCTAGGCTCTGAACACAAGCGGTATAAAGTGAATCCCTTCCTTCAAACAGTTCCCAATCTGGAGTTGTAAAGGTAACTTTAAACTTTATGAGGTGTTCCACTTGGGTGTACTCAAAGGCCTATAGTATGGGGCTTCCCTGGTGGTGCAGTGGTTGAGAGTCCACCTGCCGATGCAGGGGACACGGGTTCGTGCCCCGGTTCGGGAAGATCCCACATGGCCTCTGAGCCTGCGCGTCCGGAGCCTGTGCTCCACAATGGGAGAGGCTGCAACAGTGAGAGGCCCTCGTACCGCAAAAAAAAAAAAAAAAAAAAAAAAAAAAAAAAAAAAAGCCCTATAGTATGAACAAGTTGGAAAGGATTGTCAGCTTCATTTTATAGAGAAGGCACTTGGACCTTGGAGAGATTGTCTTAGGTGGTAGAGCTGGGACCACAACTCAGGTCTCCTGACTCCAAGGCAGAGCCCTTTGGCTCTACCACACTTGAAGCTCTAACTCAACCTAACCAGAATTCTTATTGCTGCACGTGACTCTCCTTTCTTCATATTTGAGAGGATCCACAAGGGGAGAGCCCTACATGCTTTGAGGTTACCAGGGCTTAACTTATATTTCCTGAGTAATAGCAATAGCTGGCATTTATTAAACACCACTTGCAAACATTGTTCTAAACGCTTCACATATATTAACTCACAACAGCTCTCTGAGGTAGGTACTATTATTATCTTCACTTTGCAGAAGTTGAGGCACAGGGATGATAACTGACTTACCCTAAGTCCCATAGCTGGCAAATGGCAGACAAGGCAGCCTGCTCCAAAGTCTGTACTCTAACCACTACCCCACACTGTCTCTCCTGTGGAAAGAACACTGGAGATTTAGGCTCAAGCTCTCATCTACATTTACTTACAGTGTGACTTTGGATGAGTCACTTAATCCCCCTGGGACTCAGTTTCCTTCATTGACAAATAATAACAGTAACTCACATTTACATGGTACTTTGCAGTTTACAAAGCACTTTGGCAAGCATCGACTCACTTGATCCTCACGAATATCAGTGAAGATGACAATCTTGATTTTATACATGAGAAAACTCAGGGCTCCAGGGTCTGGCCAAGGTCATATAGCTAGTACATACTGGAGTAAGACTTGGAACCCAGGCCTTTGTGGTTTCCTTAACTTGGAATATGTAGGTCTTGGACCAAATGTGCTCTAAGCATCCTGCCAGCCCAGATCTTCTCTGTGCTGGGAAATTAAGAATCTGGGATTGTCTTAGTCAGTTCGGGCTGCTACAACAGATTACCATAGACTGGGTGGCTTACGAGCAACAGAATTTTTTTTTTTAACATCTTTATTGGAGTATAATTATTTTACAATGGTGTGTTAGTTTCTGCTTTATAACGAAGTGAATCAGTTATACATATACATATATCCCCATATCTCTTCTCTCTTGCGTCTCCCTCCCTCCCACCCTCCCTATCCCACCCCTCTAGGTGGTCACAAAGCACCGAGCTGATCTCCCTGTGCTATGCGATTGCTTCCCACTAGCTATCTATTTTACATTTGGTAGTGTATATATGTCCATGCCTCTCTCTCACTTTGTCCCAGCTTACCCTTCCCCCTCCCCGTATCCTCAAGTGCATTCTCTAGTAGGTCTGCGTCTTTATTGCTGTCCTACCCCTAAGTTCTTCATAACCAATTTTTTCGTTTGTTTTTTAGATTCCATATATATGTGTTAGCATACGGTATTTGTTTTGCTCTTTCTGACTTACTTCACTCTGTATGACAGACTCTAGGTCCATCCACCTCACTACAAATAACTCAATTTCGTTTCCTTTTATGGCTGAGTAATATTCCATTGTATATATGTGCCACATCTTCTTTATCCATTCATCTGTTGATGGACACTTAGGTTGGTTGCTTCCATGTCCTTGCTATTGTAAATAGAGCTGCAGTGAACATTGTGGTACATGACTCTTTTTGAATTATGGTTTTCTCAGGGTATATGCCCAGTAGTGGGATTGCTGGGTTGTATAGTAGCTCAATTTTTAGTTTATTGAGGAACCTCCATACTGTTCTCCATAGTGGCTGTATCATTTTACGTTCCCACCAACAGTGGAAAAGGGTTCCCTTTTCTCCACACCCTCTCCAGCATTTATTGTTTGTAGACTTTTTGATGATGGCCATTCTGACCAGTGTGAGATGATATCTCATTGTAGTTTTGATTTGCATTTCTCTAATGATTAATGATGTCAAGCATTCTTTCATGTGTTTGTTGGTAATCTGTATATCTTATTTGGAAATGTCTATTTAGGTCTTCTGCCCCTTTTTGGATTGGCTTGTTTGTTTTTTTGATATAGAGCTGCATGAGCTACTTGTAAATTTTGGAGATTAATCCTTTGTCAGTTGCTTCATTTGCAAATATTTTCTCCCATTCTGAGGGTTGTCTTTTGGTCTTGTTTATGGTTCCCTTTGCTGTGCAAAAGCTTTTAAGTTTCATTAGATCCCATTTGTTTATTTTTATTTCCATTTCTCTAGGAGGTGGGTCAAAAAGGATCTTGCTTGTGATTTATGTCATAGAGTGTTCTGCCTATGTTTTCTTCTATGAGTTAGAGAGTGTCTGGCCTTACATTTAGGTCTTTAATCCATTTTGAGTTTATTTTTGTGTATGGTGTTAGGGAGTGTTCTAATTTCATACTTTTACATGTACCTGTCCAGTTTTCCCAGCACCACTTATTGAAGAGGCTGTCTTTTCTCCACTGTATATTCTTGCATAGGTGACCATATGTGTGTGGGTTTATCTCTGGGCTTTCTATCCTGTTCCATTGATCTATATTTCTGTTTTTGTGCCAGTACCATACTGTCTTGATTACTGTAGCTTTGTAGTATAGTCTGAAGTCAGGGAGCCTGATTCCTCCAGCTCCATTTTTCGTTCTCAAGATTGCTTTGGCTGTTCAGGGTCTTTTGTGTTTCCATACAAATTGTGAAATTTTTTGTTCTAGTTCTGTGAAAAATGCCAGTGGTAGTTTGATAGGGATTGCATTGAATCTGTAGATTGCTTTGGGTAGTATAGTCATTTTCACAATGTTGATTCTCCCAATCCAAGAACATAGTGTATCTCTCCATCTGTTTGTATCATCTTTAATTTCTTTCATCAGTGTCATAATTTTCTGCATACAGGTCTTTTGTCTCCTTAGGTAGGTTTATTCCTAGATATTTAATTCTTTTTGAGCAACAGAAATTTATTTCTTACAGTTCTGGATGCTGGAATTCCTAGGATGGGGTGCCAGCATGGTTGGATCTTGGCAAGAACCCTCTTCTAGGTTGTACACTGCCTACTTCTCCTTGTATCCTCACATGGTAGAAAGATGGGGAGAGAGATCTCTGGGGTCTCTTTTATAAGGGCACTAATCCCATTCATGAGGGTTCCACCTTCATGATTCAATTACCTTCAGAAGGTCCCACATCCTAATACCATCACATTGGGGGATAGGATTTCAACATATGAATTTGGAAGGAGGAACATATATTCAGTCCATAACAGGGATAATAGTGAGCTCTTAGTCTGGGGCCAGCTGAGGCTGGTGGTAGATAGCATCTAATTTGTACACTGCACTCAACTGGGCATATGAAGCTGTCCTTTGCAATCTCTCAGCAATCTCAAGGCTCAGAGGGGACCTCCCACAGACCATCCTCCTAACAGTAGCTGGCTTTAGGAAGCAGCCATGAAACCACCTCTTGACCAACAGTCTCTTCCCCAGCCTGAGCAGCCCTGTCTTCCTTGCCCTTTCTTCTTTTTCAGGGATCAACCTGAGGATGGCCAAGAAGCATGTCTGAACTGAGGCTCTGTGCCCAGAGAGGCAAAGGGATAAAGGGCAAAAATATAAAATAAAGATTATGCAAAAGAATTACCCTGCATATTTCTCCCATCTCCCTCATCTCTCCGTGTAAATTACCCTATTATTCTGCTGCCTTAGGACTCCTGGTCACCCTTATTTCTTCTTTTGAGCTAAAGTCATTCATGCAGTAAATTAGTTCTTTGCTTTGAAATAGCTCTGATTGTAGCAGTTTCTGCTACCACCAGCAGCAACACCACGTCCCCCGGACAGTTTCCAAAAAAAAATAATAATAATAATAATAACGGGAAAAGAAAGAAAGAAAGAAAAAAACCCTCAACAACTCTCGCTTCCTCCCACTCTATTCACCCACATGCAGGGAGAGACATGGGGTGGCCATTTCCTGGGAACTGCTTTCTTATAAAGGCAAATAAATGCATGCTGGGAGGGACTGCAGATGAAACCTATCCTAGTAACAACTCAGGTTGGGACAGGGAGAATTATAGTCATCAAGGCTAAGGGTCAACAGCCTGAAAACTTCTACTCTGTTCTCCCTCCTCAAAAACCAAGTCTTGGCTCACCATGGGTTACTAGGGAAGCAGTATAACACAGAGGTTAAGAACCCAGGTTTTGGAGTGAGTCCTGGGTCCTGCCACTTTTTAGCTGTGTGACCTTGTGGAAGTGTCTTAGACCTGAATATTTGTTTCCTTACCTCTGACATATCTCACTCCAGACTTATGCATCCAGTTCCCTACTCAGTAACTCTTCTTAGACATCTAACAGGCAAACCAACCTTAACATGACCCAATACAAACTCTTGATCTTCCCCCTTCCAAATCTGCTCCTCCTACAGTCTCCCTCTCTCTGTGAATGTCAACTCCATTGATCCTTTGCTCAGGCTTAAGTCCTCAGTGCCATCCGTGACTCTGCCCCTTCTCTCACACTCTAATTCCACACTGTCTGTACATCCTATTGACATTATTTACAGAAATGTAAATTACTTCTTACCACATCCACTGCTACATCCTGGGTCAAGCCACCATTGTACCTTACCTGGTAATTTCAATAGCCTCCTAACTGGTTTCCACACTTCCCTCATTGTCTCCAAAGTGGTTCTTTAAAAACATAAGTCAGTTCACATCTTGCCCCTTCAAAACCTTCCAATGGCTTTCTGTCTTACTTAGAGTAAAAGCCAAGTACCTACACAATCTGCACCCCGCCCCCAATATGGCTATGATTATAGTTCATCCATGTTGTAGCATGTATCAGAACTTCATCCTTTTTATGGCTGAACAATATTCCATTGTGTGTGTATACCACATTTTGCTTATCCATTTACCCTGTTGTTTGGGTTGTTTCCACCTTTTGGCTACTGCAATGAACATTGGCATACAAGTATCCGAATCCTTGTTTTCAGTTCTTTTGGGTATACACCTAGGAGTGGAATTGCTGGGTCATACAGAAATCTATGTTTAAATTTTGGTTTTTCAACCATAAAACTGTTTTCCAGAGTCTGTACCATTTTACATTTCTACCAGAAATGCATGAGAATTCTAATCTCTCCAAATCCTCACTTGTTAATTTCCATTTATTATTATTAATACCATCTTTGTAGATATGAAGTGATACCTCATTGAGGCTCTTATAAACATTTCCCTAGTGGCTAATGATGTTGAACATTTTTTCATGTGCTTATTGGCCATTTGTATATATTCCTTGGAGAAAGTCTATTCAAGTCCTTTTTCCATTTTTGAGATTGGGTTGTTTGTCTTTTTTTTGAGGGTAGGAATTCTTTATATATTCTGGATATTTAGCCCTTAACAAATGATTTGCAAATAATTTCTGCCATTCTGTAGGTTGTCTTTTCAATTTCTTGATAATGCCTTTGATGCACAAAATTTTTAATTTTGATGAAGTCCAATTTATCTGTATTTTCCTTTAGTTATTTGTGCTTTTGGTGTCAAATCTATGAATCCATTGCCAAATTCAACGTTATAAAGATTTTCCTCTATGTTTTTCTAAGATATTTATGGTTTTAGTTCTTGTATTTAAGTCATAATTCCATTTTGAGTTAATATTTGTATTTGCTGTGAGGTAGGGTCCAACTTCATTCTTTTGCATGTGGAAACCCAGTTGTCCTAGAACCATATGGTGAAAAAAGTGTCCCTTCCCCATTGAATGGACTTGGCACTCTTTTTTTGTTGGGTTTTTTTTTTTTTTTTGCGGTACGCGGGCCTCTCACTGTTGTGGCCTCTCCCGTTGCGGAGCACAGGCTCCGGACGTGCAGGCTCAGTGGTCATGGCTCACAGGCCTAGCCACTCCGCGGCATGTGGGATCTTCCCGGACCGGGGCACAAACCCGCATCCCCTGCATTGGCAGGCGGACTCTCAACCACTGCGCCACCAGGGAAGCCCCCAACTTTTTTTTTTTTTTAACTAAAGTCCTTGCCTCTGACTTTTCTGGAAAGGTCAGGGGTGGACCTCCTAGGCCTGTCAGTTCTCACTCCCTACTTCAAAACGTCTTGTGCTTTCTTTCCTCCTTCCCTCCTACCTTAAAGGAAGAATTGCCCCTGATTTTTCCCAGCCAAACTCTCCTCTTATGTGTCTGACTCCAAACCCATGTTGTAAACTATCTCCTTCCCTTTCAGGGTCCCCACATCCCAGCACAACTCTTTTCTTGATCCTTCCCTCTTTCTGTATTATGGCCCACACTGCTGTCCAGCCCACGGTCCCTTGAGGCATCTCCAGTCTCAGCTCTGGATCTGAGAGTCCTTAGTATCAGAATGACTTATTAGTGTAGAACATGGCATGGCTTTTCACTCGCTGGTATTTCTCTCATGCTTTCCCTTCCTACAGGTATGTTTCCCCCAGTCTTCCTGGAGAACATCTACTCAGTTCGTGAGTAACTTCTTCCTTGAAGCCTGGTGAAATCAATCACTTCCTTGTTCTGCAGCTACTTGGACAGATATTGTGTATAAAAGCATCTGTTATGCTTGTTGCATGCATTTGGGATGTCTTTACTTCCCCCACTGATACTACAAGGTCCTTGGAGGGCAGGAACCATATGTGTTCATATTTTTTTCCTATTTTTTTCTTGATTTATTTTTCTCCTTTTCATTTTGGCATAAACATTCTTTTTTTTTAATCTGCAAAAATACTCAACAAAATACTAGCAATCCGAATCTAACAATACATTAAAAGGATCATACACCATGATCAAGTGGGATTTATCCCAGGGATGCAAGGATTTTTCAATATCCGCAAATCAATCAGTGTGATACTCCACACAACAAATTGAAGAATACAAACCATAGGAGCATCTCAATAGATGCAGAAAAGCTTTTGACAAAATTCAGCACCATTTATGATAAAAACTCTCCAGAAAGTGGGCATAGAGGGAACATACCTCAACATAATAAAGGTCGTATACGACAAACCTACTGTCAACCACACAATGGTGAAAAGCTGAAAACACTTCCTCTAAGATCAGGAACATGTCTATTCATATTTATATTCTTAGTGCCTAATGCACTGTAGGTGCTCAAGATATGTCTGTCAACTGAATATGGAACATTTGCATTGTATGAAGATCGGGGTTTCCACGTGGAACCACTCACCCTTTTCCCCATCAGTCCCTTCTCTTGTTCTGTCAGTCCCCCTCTCTTCCCTACAAGTGTGGAGCCACTGTGAGTCCTTGCTCTTCTTTAGTTACCAACTTTGCTCTGCTGCCTCTTCCTTCAGGCTGCCCCCTTTCCTTTTTCTTCCTTTCGGTCTCTCTTGTCTCCACTAAATTTTGAAGCAGCATTGCCTACTCATGAACCACTATCTCTAAATTGATCCCTTGGCCTTAACAAGTACTAAGCACTGGGGAGACAACCAGAGCAGAGGACGAGGATGAGAGACGATGATGGTGAGGGTGATGGTAGCACACGGCTATTGGGTACTTGCTCTGTGCTAGGTTCTATCCCAAACACTTTATTTCTATTTTATTTATTTATTTATTTATTTGCGGTACGCGGGCCTCTCGCTGTTGTGGCCTCTCCCGTTGCGGAGCACAGGCTCTGGACGCGCAGGCTTAGCGGCCATGGCTCACGGGCCCAGCCGCTCTGCGGCATGTGGGATCCTCCCAGACTGCGGCACGAACCCGTGTCCCCTGCATCGGCAGGCGGACTCTCAACCACTGTGCCACCAGGGAAGCCCCCAAACACTTTAGATGCGACATGGAATTCAATCCTCACAATAACCCTATGAGGTGAGCACTATTATTAGCCTCATTTTACTGATGAGGAAATTAAGACACAGAGAGATTAAGAAATTTGCCCACGATCACACAATAAGCGGAAGATCAGGAGCCGGTCGTCTTGGCTGAGTCCAATCCAAACAGCTGGGAGCTCCCATTCCTTTGTAGGTTTCCTAATTACAGAATACTAATAATAACCACTTATCAGGTATTCACTATGGGCTAGGTACTGTACTAAGCACTTTAGATACATTGCTTTGCTTTAATCCCTTCCAGAAAATCTTATAAATCTGGTATTGTGCCTCACATTTCACAGGTGAGGAAATAGAGGTTCAGAGGAAGTTAACTTGTTTAAGGTCACACAGCAAGTAAGATGCAGAGCTGGGACCTGAGCCCAGGTCTGTCTGACTCCAAAGTACACACTTGTGACCACAATATTCTTCTGCCTCTGCTATCACAGGATATCAGAATTGAAAGAGCCGCCCTCAGAAGCTTCCAGGCTCAGTCTCCTCCTTGATGGGGAAGTCGTCCTGAGAGTCTCTGATGGAGGATCTTCCCAGCCCAGTTTGAATGCTTTCAGGGTTGGGGAGCTCACTCCCTCCTGGGGCAGCCCATCTGTGGTTGGACAGTGCTGATTGCCAGAGAACTGTGTTCTTCTAAGGAGCCCAAGAAGTCAGCTTCCCTCAGTTCCCCCAGCCAGTGCCCTCTAGAATTGCCTATATCCCCTGCCCACCCCCCATCCCTCTCAGGACAGATCCTGTGTTCCTCCAGCTTTGCCTGCGGAAAAATGGAGTCAAATCCTCTGGCCAGAGAGTGGCTGACCTGCCCAAGGTTGTGCAGTAGGGGTGGGGAGCCGGGGAAGTCACAGGTATCCCCGGGATGTACAAATGTTCTGGGTCTTTTATCTTAAGTGGTTTCTGATCTGTCTGGCTGAGTGATTGCCTGGAGCCACCCCGTTTAACATTCATGTAGATTCTGGGCTGGGCTGTTACAGGAGTAAATCACCCGTGCCTGCCTTCACCCCCCACCCAATCCCCAGCCCCCCAAGACAAGTGGCTCCCTGGTCTCCACGGCAACAGGCCCATCTGTTTTCACGGCTTCCCAGGCCAGAAGAAGTTCATTCAGTCCCAACTCTGCTAAGTTCTGGGCAGTGTGGGAAGAAGCAGGAGAAGGAGGGGGACAAGCGGGGCGGGGGGGGGGGGCTAGCGTGAGCCTGTGCAGTCCTTCTGATCCCGTTTAGAACAAGGCAGCCTGTCAGAGCTGGACGAGCCCTCAGTGGCCCACCGGCCCAACACTCAAATGTTATATGTGGGAAACCGGCTTCAGAGAGGAAAATTGGTAGTCCACAGTATATCAGTGACAGAGATGGGTCTAGTGGGCAACCAATAAACATTTCTTCAATGAATGAATCATAGAATCCTAAAGAGTTAGAGGCAGCCAACAGATTATGCCCAAATTCCCATCTAGTGCATGAAAATGTCTGGAAATCATACTCTACAACAGATGGTCATCCAAACTCTACTTGGGTGCTTGAACTGTGCTAAATCACTATCTGAGCTGCTTCCATTGCTGGGCACTTTGAATGTAGAAAACTCTTTTATACACTGAGTGTAAGCCTGATCCCCTGCAAATTTACCCATTGGTTCAGGTTCTGCCCTTTGGAGCCACAGAGATTCCAGTCCTTTACATGTATTGTCTTGTGTGACTAGCGCTGGGGTAGGTCTGAGAAACCATGATTCCCCATCTGACAGGGGTCTGGAGGGGTGAAGTAATTGACAAGAGCCAGGTTAAGAGCCCGGGTGTCCCAGTCCTTGGGTTGGGTGGGGGGCAGTTGTCTCTTATCTCCTCTGGGTGCTTTCCATTCTCCTCCCATTTGGGAGACAGGGGCTGGCCCAGCCCTTTTCTTGTCTGTACCATCTGGGGAGTTAGTTCCTGAGAAGACTCTTTTGCCTGACCTGCCCCTCCCCGCCCAGACCTATTGTCTCTGTAAGGCAAGAAAGCAGTTCCTCTGCTCAACTTCAGGCCCAAGCTTTGTGGGTGGGTGAAGATGGTGCCAGGCCCTGTCTCCCCAACCCAGCCATTGCCCCCCAGCTCCTCCATCACTCCTAGAACAGCCCTCATGATCCTAAATGGTGTGAAGGCTGGAGAAGTGAGGAAGGGTCAGAGTGTCTCTCATCTCCCTGCTGGTAGAGACTCTGCTCTTTCCCCTCCTCAGTGCCCCTTAGTGCCTTGTATTTCCTGCAAGAAGCTCCAGATGGGGGAGGGTCTGTGGGGTGGGCTTTTGGCACAGTGTCAAAAGGGTGGTGGCCTTGGCACAGAGGGCCAGAAGAATAAGGAGTAGTTGGGGCAGGATGCAGAATTAGGGCTGGGAAGGAGGCACTAGATGGTGACCATTTTACTTCTTTCTTCCCACCTGTCTTAAATTCCACCCCTCACTTCTTACAATTAGTCTGAGAAGCCCAGAACAGTAACAGACCATCCTTCCTAGGCCTCAAAATAAACAGACTGCCATTGGATGGATGGACACTTGGATTCCCTCTGCTTTAACTGGGAGCTTACTTTCTACTACAGGGACTGTGGTTTAGCCAGTCAGTGCGGGTACGCAAATGAGAGAATCCTGAGTAGCCTTTTCCCTGGCCATTCATCAGCTGAGCTACAACCTTGCCTCTCTGATTGGTCCATCAGAAGACTGGGCTTGGGTGGTCAAGCTCAGTTAATTTCTTTAATGGTCCAGTGGACAGGGGAGAGAACAAAAGCGTAAATCATTAGAAGAACACACACATGCTTTCAGTTCACTGGAATGCATTGCATCAAAATTTTGCAACATGTTTGACTTCAAAGAATATTAATAATTAGTGACTTCTGGACTTCCCTGGTGGCGCAGTGGTTAAGAATCCCCCTGCCAATGCAGGGGACACGGGTTCAAGCCCTGGTCCGGGAAGATCCCACATGCTGTGGAGCAACTAAGCCCGTGCGCCACAACTACTGAGCCTGCGCTCTAGAGCCCGTGAGCCACAACTATGGAGTCCGCGGCGCCACAACTCCTGAAGCCCATGTGCCTAGAGCCCGTGCTCCGCAACAAGAGAAGCCACCGCAATGAGAAGCCTGCTCACCGCAACGAAGAGTACCCCTGCTCGCCGCAGCGAGAGAGAGCCCGCGCGCAGCAACGAAGACCCAACGCAGCCAAAAATAAATAAATAATATAAATAAATTAAAAAAAAAAATAGTGACTTTTGCTAGTTGGAGGATGTGAGGGTTTGGAGAGGGTTGAGAAGGGCAGACCAGGACGAACATGGGATGGCTAGGGTAGCTACCTCCTTCCCTCTCTCCCCCTACCAGTTACACTTCACATTATATTTTGTCTCATTTTTGATGGTGTCATACCCCTTTCCTTTGCGCCCTCCTCAGATGTGTTAACCCCGAGCTCTTCAACATTTAGCACCAAGGCGTCTGGGCATGCCTGGAGCAGGGTTCTGTGTGCACAGACCAGACATGAAGATGGATTGTTCCCCGCAATAAATATCGACTGATTCATAAATCTGGTTGCCAGATTCGATCAAAGCCGCTGTCGTATAATCCAAGAGTGGGAAGATGCCAGCTAATTCTGTGCTGGGCTGGCTGATTCCCAGTGGAAGATGTTGCATAAATGTCAGTGTGTCTCAGCTCTGTGCAACTTGGGGGCTG